>NC_044574.1:40493715-40810679 GCF_901933205.1 Camarhynchus parvulus | reverse complement strand
TATAAAAATTTAAGTGGTTCTGTAAATAGATGTGAGTTCAGGTAAATGATGGAAATTGAGGAATTGAGGTAATCTGTTGTTGCAGCATTTGTCATTAACCTAAAAAGATTTAATACTCCAGGCATTGTTGGCACTGCTTAGGAAAATGATGTCCATGTGAGATGATGTTCTAGAATGTAAAATAGTTGAGAGACATTACAGTCAGATGATACATGCTGCTGAGATCTTTACCAATTTCTACCTAGAATTCTGTTTTGCTTGTGAATCCCTAATCCTATGGGGTAGTCCTAGGATGTCCATACATTTGTAGTTGCTTTTGCAATGGCTTTTTGACATTCTTTTCTGTGACTCATAAAGGGGCACTAGATTTTTTAAAACAAATACTGTACTTTGAAAGCAGCCAGGGGTAGCTCTTCATGTGCAATTGTTGCATGTCAGGTTTATTAACATTTCACTTTAATAGCCTAAAAACTTTTGCAAAACTGTCTTGCCTTCCCTCCCCCAAAACTTTTAAGTCTAAGCAAGGAGTTCTTGCATGGGTTTTGAAGTACCCATGAACAGAAAGCTGCAGGTTGGTTTGCTGTGATGTATCTATACTTGTTTATGATAGAAACTTCCCACAATATATTGTTCTTGTGTTTTACATTGATTTAAATTCCAATCATTTTTCACTGTAAGCTATAACAATTCACTGGTCTTCTACGTTAATTTTTTTTTGAGAATAAATTATATGAGAGTATTTTCTGAACTGAAAATGGACAGTATGAACAATCACACCATACCTGGAAATGGTGACAGTTAGGGAGGGAGGAGTAGGGAAATGGAATCAACCATTTATTCTTAAAACTGTTTTGACTCACAAATTGTCTGTGAGTGGTGTTGTCTTCACCTAAAATCATAAATGTCACTTTTCACGTTTTGAGGCTTATTTTTCTGTTTTGGAAACCACAAAGTTTTTGTCAGTCTGATGGATGTAAACATGAATTAAACTTCCTTAGGTTAATAATTTTTGCCTTCATGGACAAACTACTGGCTTTATTTACTAACAGATGAGTAGAGGTGTATAGTGGTGACTGGCATTAGTAGTAAGAAAGTTTTTCATGGCAATGTTATATGAAAGTTTTGTGTTTCACTACTATTTTGATGGGTTTAATCACGTTTCCATGTTACTTGGGAAGGCTTATGGCACAGACACCAATGCTGGATTTTAGCTGGAAATATCAAGTGATGCAGAGAGGATGCATGTTGATAGTTGTGTGTGTGATGGAATTCAGAAAGTGGTGTACTGCCTTCCTGCTCTGGGGAGATGTTTCTCTTTTGGCAGAGCTTCATTTTTTTCTTAACATGAGCATAAAATACTCAAATTCTGCTCATGGTGTTAACCACAAGGCCACCCAATCAGACTGAAGAGGATTTCAATTACTTTGTCAACAAGTAGTATTTTTAAATTTTGTACTAGAGAGGGTTTGCCTTAGCTTCCTAGAATTCATAACTTCTGCTACTTCTAATCAGCACTTCATCAGAAAATTGATTGTGCTCAGCATTAAACTGTTTTACAAGGCTTAAGCATAATTTAATGTTCTAAAATCATCTGTTAGTTGCGTTGGCACATGACAAAGACTTTCAAAATTCTAAACTAATTGTTGTAATTGAATAATTTAAAGAATAACTTATCTTTTAGAATATATTGAAGACCAAGGGCATAAGTGTCATTAAACTCACATAAATGTAAATACATTCAATTTAAAAGATGTTGTATATGAAACTGTGTCCATTGAAGTATTGTGCAAAAAATAGACTGGATTATTTCAGGATCTTCTCCACCATTACTAGAATTCATTTCCACTAATTTTTATAGCCTCATTTGCTAGCAATCATTGCCAGGAGTGAATGAAATCAATGTGTAACAAACTAAGCTCATTATCAGTGTACATGTTAATTTGGGGAAAGGCAGCTGCAGATTGTATGACATAGCATTCTGTAGTATCCAATTTTTTTCCTGTGTATTTTGTCTCTGTAACAACTGTTCAGTCTTTTTTTCTATTGTCCTTGTTGGGGAAAAATACTTTGAAGTTATTGTAAAGCCAGATGGTCTCTGATTTTAAAGAATGTGCTGTAAAGATGTTACAGAGAACTGGATAAAGTTGAAGCCTAATGGAAGTGGGTCATGTGCCTGGCTTGGTCAATCCTGTGTCAAGTGGTACAAAGCTGTGGCACTTCAGAGGTGCATTGTATGGGCTGACAATTTATTGCTTGAGCACATCCCTGTTGCATTTCAGCTCCTCTGCAGCATGATTTTACCAATACAGTGTGAGAAGGGGTGTAGTGTAAATGGGAGTGACTTGGGACATTTCTGAGTTTAAGATGCAATTACATTCTGAGGGGAGAATTCTAAATGCCATATTTATGTCAATCTCATACCTGTGTGTTTTTAGTAGAAGTTGTGTATTCAGTGTGCAAGGAGAAGCAGGAGCTCCATTCAGAAAGACTTGAAATGGTATGTTAAAGGTGCCTGGACATGTACCTCCCACACCCTGTGGGTGGATGTCTCTGGCCTGTGGAAGGGCGAAGCTGCTGAAAATCTGAACGAGCTCATCAAGTGCACTGTTTGTAAATACGTGATAAAAATGTTTACAGCTCTGCAGCAGCTCTTTTGGGTGGAGGGGTGGGGGGAGGGAGGTGATGTCTCTGCTTTAGCATTATCTTCTTGAAAAGTCGTGTTCAGTTCACGATTTGGCGAGGTAAACGTGCGTCCTCATTCCTACCCTGACTTCAGGGATATTCTCAGGAGCCAGCAGCGAACGGATTCCTCCCCTCTGGGGATGCCTTGATCTTCCGAGGCTGATAGCAGACACAGGCAGGAGCTTGCTGTTTTATCTGCATTGTCCATCTCTACCTTAATGAGTGAAACAGTTAAGTATCAGAGGGGGCGAGCCTGTAGGAATGTGTCTTC
This sequence comes from Camarhynchus parvulus, assembly GCF_901933205.1. NCBI lineage: Eukaryota > Metazoa > Chordata > Aves > Passeriformes > Thraupidae > Camarhynchus > Camarhynchus parvulus. The sequence goes on along the minus strand of NC_044574.1, from coordinate 40,807,726 downwards.
CATTTGACTGGAATATTTCGGTGGATAAAGGGAGAGGGAGGGAGAGGAGAGAGTGAGAGAGGAATCCACTTACATCACTCGAACTGCATTGAGTGTGTGCCTGTGTGCAGGTTAAGAGACAGACTTCAGTGTCTTTGCTTTCTGCAGGAAGCAGCAATGCCGTTTGTATCCTAAGAGGAATTTTTTATTTAGAAAAGGAAGCATTCTTTCTACCCAGGAAATGGCTTTCCTTGTGCGTTGCTATGCCAACTGCCTGCAGCCATGGTCTTCCAAAGTAAGCACAATAACGTAATTATATTGGCGTATTGCATTCAGACTCATGATTCTCTGGGTTTTTGTGTGTGTAACTGTTGTATTTTTGTTGCTGACTCTTTGGGCGGTAGAAGTGCCTGTCTCAATTGTGAGGAACAGGCATCATAAAATTAAATGCCCATCAATGTCATGCTGCTGAGATTAATTGTGCAAACTTGGTTAGCTGAGTGGAACAGAGATCACTGGTCACTACTCTGTCAGCATCATTAGCAGCCAGGGGAGGAGGTCCCTCTTCGTGTGCGCTGCTGCCCTGATTTTGGGGGAGTGCAGGGTAGTGGTGGTGGGAGGGGGGAGGCTGCATTTGTGAGTGTGTGATTGCAAATGAAACAGGAGTATTAACAATGCTTGGCTGAGTGCTGGAGGCTGGTTCCTGCACCCTGACCAATATAATACTCTATTAAGCCTTTTTGAGGGAGTCTCTGTGCAGTCAGCCATTTTAGCTTTTTTTTTTCCGTCCTTCCCCCCCTTTCCCATTCCTCAGGCTCAGGGAATGGTTTTGTTCCCTTGAATGGATGCTGGATATGTAGGGTTTCATCAGGCTCTGTGCGTCCTGACACGCTTCGACTTTCAGTGTGGCAAAAATGGAGACGAACGGCGTCGTTCGGATTGCTGCTCTGCACTACAAGTGCGAGGGGGGTTTTGAGCTTACCACTAGTGACACTTTTAGCTCCAGCCTGGTTTCACCCCCTCCGCCTCTTTTTAATTTAATGCTGTAGAGGGTGACTTGCCATCCATAAGAAATTGGTACATGATGTGTAAATTCAGTTCAGCTTATGTTTCTTCATTATGAAACCACTTGCAATCCCAGCTAACCATGGAGTTATGGGCCAGCAGGAGAAACACTCAGTAAGTATTGCAAATTCTGTTTGTTCTATCAATAACCTGTCACGGGCAAACTGCATGGAGATTGAAGCTGCTTGTCGTCCTGCTCACTGTCTTTCCTGCTTGTGGATTTCATAGCGGGTTTGGAGGGAAAGCTGCACCTGAGGTGGCATTAATGTCGGTGGCTGTATTTGAAATTGTTTTTAGCTTAAAAAAGGCAACTCTCTAGGTTCTTTTTGAATGTTAAAAATCAGCTGAAAAAATGCTGACATGCTTTGGTTGGGCAGGAAGCTTTGAGCATTCAGTTAAAATCATTATGCATTTGTTAAAACTTTAAAGCAATATGTAAGCTGTATAACAAGTGATATAATTGTAGGTGATGATAAGAATAGATTTATTCTGTCTAGTGTGTGACACTAGTGTAGTTTTGCCTTGTAGCATGGCGTTGAACATCTGTGATACACTTATGCTGAAATGCAGAAACTGTTAGTAAAACATGGAATGAACAAAAGGCATAAGTACTGATGCTTTCTAATTGATCCCATGAGTCAGCTACACCTTTGTCATGCTTTAATCCCATAGGCTGCCTGTGTTTATTGTTTGGGAAAAATGCATTCATAAGCAGAAGAGCAAACATTAGTTAACAAGGCCTCAGGTGTCAGGAATTAGAAATTTAGGTTTTGCATGACAAAAGGGTTCTGTAAGTTGTATAAAAATGTATAGAACCTTATTGCTCAGTTAAAATGTTTAAACCTTCATGCTAGATTTTATATGGTTCAATATAGTTTTCAATCTTAAAATTTGTTTGTTGGGAAGATATTTATGAATGTGTGTTCTGTGACTACTGTGTCTTAGAATGTACATGGGAATGTGAACAGTATGTTCAGCAGATACAGTTAAAGAATCGTAAATAGTGGGAGGAGGTAATAGCAGGAACTTTCTGAAGGAAGAACATTTTTTTGGCAAGAATGCAGTGTTGATTGTGTAGAAATACAGAAAGTAATCTAGAAATGTTTTAGAATGTGTCCAGTGAATTTTTCTTACATGTGTAGCAACATATCACAGTTTTTTATTGTAGATTGTTTTGTTCCTTTCCCTTGTTAATTACATTCTAAGTATAAGGGAGTTCATGTAACCAAACCGTTTGGTGTTCATGAAATATTTAGGACTTAATCTAAAAAAACCCCAAACATAACCCACCTTTTTTCCTCCTGAAACTCAAGCACTGAAGAAGCTGAAATAGAATAGGATACTTTGAATTTGCAAATAGGAATAAAATAAAAAAGCTGCATATGTATTGCATATGTTTTCCTGCTCTTTCTCCTCTCCAAAGAATGTCAATGAAAAGTTCTAGATTTACTCTGGTAGCACAACAAGTTTAACTGATCTTAAATAAGTGCTTATAGATAAAGGAAAAAAAATAAACTAACTTTTTAGAAACTCTACATTACAAACTCTGTCATATTCTAGTTGTATAACTTTGAGGTATTTAAATCACAGAGATGAATTTCACTCTCCAAAATGGAGACTGGACTATAATGTAGGAATAGTTAAAGGAAAAAGGTCAAGGTATTGCTTTATAAATGTCCCAATATATGCAAGAGAAAGAAATCATACTATCTGACATGCAGTTGCAGATTTTGCATGGAAAAAGACTTAGTTTAAAGAATATATAGAACTTTAAACTATTAGGACACAGACTAGCTCAGCAAAAACCACTGCATTAACAATGAAACTTTTCATGCCTGTTCACCATTATTTTCCTTGGAAGGTAAGACTGAAAGATGTAAATTTTTCATGGAGAGGGAAGGGAAGCTTGGAGTTCCAAAGCATAAGACTTTATCTTACTTTGCTTAAGAGGGAAAACTTCTTGAATTAATCATTTCTGGTAATGAGTTATTTTCATGTTAGTATGTTCCCAGAATTCTAAATATTTTATTGATATCTGACTTGAACTTATTTCAAGGAGAGAGGCTTAATTACTTCTGTGACATCCCCACCCAGAGTCTCACAGCTTGATTTGCTGGAACTGAATGCAAAATTCAGTTCCAATCTGGAACTGAATGCAAAAATCTCCTGTGCAAGGTTTCACAAATTTCTGTGAATTAATTTTACTTAATGCTGTTAAATCTTAATTTCACACTAGTTTAGTTAGGGAATGAGGGATATGGTTTAAATCTATTGTTCTGTGAAAGTGGTATGCAAACTGGCCATTGTCTTAATTATGGTGAAAATGGACAGAGGAAGAGTAAAAATGCTCTTGTGTTTCCTAGATTTTTTTAATATAAAAAATAAAGTCAGCAGCATCAATCAAGTGTATTGATCTTACATGCCTCTTATTTCATAAATTGGAGAAGTTTGAATCAGTGCTACAAGCACATATCTGAGAGTGATGTTCCTTGATACACAACTACTGTCATCTGCTTAACAGGGAGTAAAATTACACTGTGGGTGAAAGATGGCAGAGAAATGAAAGTAGGGCTGTTGCAAAAATACTTCTGCTTAGTTCTTGTATTTGATGTAATTTACCAGAGTTTGTGTAATTAAAGGAATAGTTTGGATTGGAAGAGTCCTTAAAGACCATCTTCTTCCAACCCCCCTGGCAGGGACAGTGGCATCTTCTACTAGACCAGGTTGCTCAAAGCCCCATCCAGCCTGGCCTTGAACACTTCCAGTGATGGGGATCTTCAGTAGGTTCATTATGTTTAGCTGTGTCCTTGCTGGTTATAGGAGTCCTATAATGAAATTATAACGAAAGCTCTATTTGTAGGGCTTTCATTGTAATTTTCTTAATCTTAAATTTTAGGAAGATGAATGATGTTGCAAAAAATATTGTTTTGTGGATGTTCAAACAATCTTTTGAAAAACTTCACACATTGCATCTTACACCTGGTTTATTATGTAGAAAAAAATCGCATGAAGGTCTAGTACATGAAGGTTCCCGTTGTAGGCTTGGGCCTTGTAAGGTGTTAGCTTTTGACCTCATTTCTCTTTTTCCTTTGTATGTGTTGTTTGTAGGAACTTTACTGAAGGTCAACTGAAAAAAAGAAAATGAAAAAAATTACAGGTATAATGACTTGTAAAATTGGGACTTGAGATGCATAGTTCTTATATGACTGTGTACTGTTCTCTTGAATTGCACAATGCATTGGAGTGACTTATGGACAACCTGTAAGAAAGTATATTTTGACTTCAGGTGTAATTGAAATAAAGTCTGCTAAAAAAGGCCAAGTTTTGCTGCTGGCACAGTGACACTTCTTTAGTGATCATGGGTGCTGCCATCTTCAATGTGCTCCACCTGTCTAAAAAATATTGGAAGCAGTAAGTCAAATTTTTGGATTGTTCGTGCCATATTTTAATCCACAAAGATTAGTGGCCATGTGCCAGGTGTCTCTTCCCTCCCAGGAAAGAGGAGGAAATGAGTGATATTTTGAGGAAAAGTGTTGAATGGGGATTGCTCAAATATGGTTATTTTAGTTTGATGTGTAGTAAAGGTGCCTGTTGGCATGCTTTCCTAAGAAATCTAGAACTATTCTAGAAATAATTTTCTTTTACTGGAAGAGATCATCAGTATTTTCCTTGACTCATATAATTAAGTGTAGTGTGATGTAGATATTTGCCCTTTGAGTGAGCATTAACCTGCACTACTAAGTTGTGGAAAAGAGGTGTGGTGTTGTGATCAGATGGCTACAGTTGCTAAGCTCATTTCTATATATGTATCTGGAACGAAAAATAGATGTACGAAGAAGCTCTGTCTAGGTAGTAGTGACCTGTTAGCAACTGCTGCAACTGCTGATGGTTATGATTTTGTTCATCTTGATGAATTACATTGCTCTGGGACTTGATACAGATTATCATCTTTAGTTGTTCGGCACCTTTATTTTTAGCACTTATTGAAACCAGATTTCTGGTTTGGCCTCTTCTGATTATTCCTTTCCTTTTAATTTGCATATTTAAAAAAAATTCCTCTCTGGAGGCGAGTAAAGGAGTTGTGGATTTTTCATGTGATTAGAAATAGTGTTTCACCTCTTTATAAGTGCATTATGATAGAGTCCTTGATTGCATGACCGTGTATCTTCTGCAAGATTTATCTCAAGGTGGATAGCTTTGTAATGAGCAGCTGTTTGATGTTTTGGGCTAGCTTCATTGCTTAAAAGGCCAGGTTGTGTTTATGGTGTACTATTCAAGTCTTACTCAGAAGAGAAAAGCATAAATATTATTCTCTTCTGTGGCTTTTCAAGATGCTTGTAACTACAGTGCTCAGGCAAATAATTAAGGTATTGCAGGGGCAGCATTATCTTCATTTCTCAGTAAGGTCTGCTGAGACAAATCTTCGGCAAAACATAAGGGCAGAATTTTGAGAGCTTAAGATGGTCATTCCACAGCACAGGAAGGTCTAAATAAGTATTCAAAGTATGGATTTTCTTGCATGAGTATTCTATATTGGCTCATCAGGCACTCACAGCCTAATGATCTTACAAAAGGTTGATTTTAAGTGACTTGCCTGGCATCCTTCCAGAGATCTGTGGTAGACTCTGGCTAAATTCCTGTTCTGCAGGACAGCATTTAACTGAAGATTTTCCCAAAAGCTTATAAATGGCAAAATTTGGGTCATTTCAGAGGAATGACTGTGAATGCATTTAGTGACCTGTAGAGATGGCAATGAGAGCATCCTTGGCACATAGAAGATGTCCTGCTATCTTTTGTTATGGTTTCAATGCTTGGGGATTGCACAGCATATTTCAAAATGAGAGAAGAGGGAAAAAGAAAAAAAAAAAGAAAGCCCTCAAAACCATACCAGAAAGGCTGCCATTTACCTGTAATGAAATAGTTAAAAATTTTTCAGGTCAACATGGGTAGTTAATGTAGAAGATTGCACAGTAGAGTATCTTTTACCAAGTTTATGAAATAAGAGAGTTTCAGGCCTCACAACATATTCAATATTATGGCTCTGGTTTATAGAAGTGGCCAAATGTAGTGGTGCTGTCGGAGTGTTTGCAGAGTGATGTTTTTGATGCTGCATACTGGAATGTGGCATTTATAGTCACAATGCAGATGTGAACCTGAAAAGGAAAGCCAGCTTCTTCCAAAATGCTATTTTGAGACTGAGAGACTAAAGCTATTTATTATTACTGAGTTGTTGGCACTCCTGCCTGATCATCAGATGTGCTGAAAATCTAGCTGCAATTGAGAGCTGCTGGTACCCAACAATTATAAAAAAACAAAATCTATCCTAGCAACCAAAAATCCCAAACATCAAAAGTAAATCCCTTAACAAAGTGTTGACTTGCTCCTGATTCTATGAGTTAATAAAGGCATAGGCAGAAGAGAAACTCTAAAAAGCAGAGATAATATATTGTGTTAAGTAGCCTAAGTTAAAAATAAGTTAAATATGGAATTCACAATATGCACAATGAGTAGCATGAAGTTCATTGTAACTAGAAGCAAGCACTAAGAAAACCAAGGAAATCCTGTGCCTCAGTATCTCAAGTTCATTATTCCACCTGCAAAATAATTGCAATCCCTTGCTGAATACTGGCTCAAGGGTTTTAATCAGTGATACTTAATGCTGGTACTTCATCTCCAAGTGATGTAAACTCAACAGTTTAGCGAACGGAACAGTAAAAATATTCCAGTAAGAGGAAGTAAGTTAGATTTTTTGGGAAATTTAATTCTTAATTATCTAAGGCAGGGGATCTCAGTGATAGGTAAAGAAACATGTAGCTTATAAGAGGATTAGAAAATGCTGTGAGTTGTGTTGCTTTTTTCTGCGGTCGTGACTGCTGCTGGTACTACTCCATCAGTAAAAGTGAGGGGAGATGTCTCATGTTCTGTATTCTGCTGCTAGCGTGAACTGAAGCTTATCTGCAAAATACTTCTGTACTTGATAACTTTACAGGTTGTCTGCAAAATCAGTGAAATATCAAGAGATAGCAGGAATGATTTAAGAATATGAGCATTAGGAATTGTGATTTCTAAATTCTAAACTAGAATTGTGTAAACATTTAGGCTATGTTCAGACCATCAGCACTCTGGGATCATGATGTTGGTGCTGGAAACTCTGAAGTGAAATTTTTTAAAGCTCATCTGAAGTTTTTCTTCAATTGTCTTGCATATTTTTTTATTCCTTGTTGTATTCTAGGCTTTAAATTGCTACAAATTGCCTCTTAACAGCATCCTTGATGTTTGAAAAACTGAGCTAATTTTACTAATCCCTCATTGAATACACAGTGGTGTGATTTTTTTCTTGACTGAAATAAAGACAAGATTTTCAGGATTTTATGGTTATTTTATTAAAATCTGGTTTTTATTTTTGATACTTTAATTGCAACATCAGATATATGACCAGACTACTAATTCTTTAATGTACTATCATTGATGGATTCTTGGCAGCTTTTTCTAAAATCTGAAATTGATAGCAGTGATACTACTAGAAAGAGGAAAATAAAAAGCCCCACCTGATAGGGTATTTCAGGACTTCTGCAAGTGAGTGTAATACTGAACCAGTGTTTCCAGTGTTTGAGAAATATGGTTAATATTAAGGATTTGAGAAACATGACATATGAATGTCTTGAGATTTACCCTTGACCAAAGAATCTTGTACCCACCACATTTCATTGCCAATATTGTATTTAAGAATGTGGTAGCTGTAGTGCAAGAGAAGTGTGGCATGACTCCAGCAGTTCTGCAGAGTTTTAGGATTCTAACCTCTGCATGCTTAATCCATCAGTCTGTTACAGAAATGTCACTGGCACTCACATGGTATCCCTGAATTGGATAGTTGGTGGTTATTCCAATTTTGTCAGCTTGCCAGTAGTCTTTTTGCCGTTCATTTTGAGATGGTGATGATTCAGCTGAGAACCAGGAGAGGAATAAACTGTGCAGAAGGGGTCTCTGCTCAGTGGGTTACTTGTGAAAGCTCATCCTGTGCCCAGAAGCTAAAATTTATTGGAGTGTTTATCATTCCTTCCAATCCCCCTGTTCTGTATGAGGATACTTGAAGGACAGATGAAGGACAAGAGATTGCATTGCTGTTATGTGGGTGATGTTAAAGGTAAATAGCTTTACATTATGATAGTACCTGACACAAGCAGTGCTGCTGCTTGGTCCCTGATAAGTCTGAGGTGTAGCGATGGACATCAGCTATTGGCTAAATTTGTTTGATTTTATTTGTCACTTGTAAAAGATGAAGGTTCACAACATTTGGTGAAATAACTGGAACGTAGGAAGTTCTGTGTGTGTGTTTATAATTTGCTCTTGTGGTGCTGGACTTGGTTACTAGACTGCAAGATTCTATTAATTCCATTAGCAAGAATGTGGGTTCTTTGGGCAGAAGGCTATATTTGTCTTTTTGGGTTGCTCTCACTGCAAATATGAATCTTGCTGCCATGAACCTGTTGGTTCATGGTGTTCAGCTAACCTGGCATTCTATACTTGGCCTAAACCTTAAGCTGCCCAAAAAGCTAAAAATAAGGCCTTAGGTCCTTTTGCAATCGCTGGTATCCATTGCACATGTTGGAACACAAAATCCTGGCATGTTTAGTTCCCTTTTCATGAAAAGTGAAAGAGGATTTTCCTAAATGGAAAATAACTTGCTAAACCTCACAGCTTGGACTGAGTAGTTTTCTAGCATTTCCCAAGTCCTGAGTTATAGGCAGTCAAGTTGACGTCTCCAGTAATATGGTTTTCCTTCCAAACCCTGTCCAGAACACCTTAAAAAGGTATAAAATAATTTGATCTGCTACAGTTTCAATAATTCTTGTCCTTTGTGGTGTATGGAGTGTGAGTACCCTTCCTTTAATTCAGATGGATTTTCTGATTTTTCCTTACCTGTCTTCTGAATTTGTTTAATGACTTCTGTAAACAGCAGAAAGCTCTGAACCATTTGACAAAATGTCAAAAAGATTTTACTTTGAATGTGAAAACAGTTGTGACTCTCTACACTTAAATGTATGCATACCTCCATGACATTTGCAGCTCTTAGATGCAGATGGAGATGACAGTTCTCCTTCGGACTGGGAATATGCAAACTGGTTTAACACCAGCCTTCTCGTTCAGTTCCAGCTTCTCAACATGGATCAAGAGCCAGCTGCTTTTCAAAATAGAGGAAAAGCAGGCTTGTGAGTTAGAATGCGGAGAAGAGCAAAATATTACATTATATGTGCATTTAGGATCTGTTAATAAGCTAGCAAATGCCATAAAATGTAGCTCCGTGTAGCCCTTGTAGCTTTCTACCTGTAGATGATTTATTTCAACTGTCCCAGGCTTGGCTGGTGACCATATGCCAGCATTTGGTGGCAGTAATGCATCCTCTTGCTAATTGCAGTTACCTGATCTTCAGAGACACAGGGACAGCCAGGAACCATGCTGCAAACCCAGGCAATAACCCAATGGTCAAATACCTCAGCCTGGGATTTCTTTCCCTCAGTGTATAAATAGTGCCTCCTTTTACCTGACTGCAGCCTGTCACTCCCCTGCAAGCACTGGTGCTGTGTGCTGTGTCCTTTGGACAAACACGCTAGGTAGGCATCATTAGTTTATAGCTTGACTCCAAGCTATGACCTTGCGAGTCAGAAGAATTAGTTTAAAGCTTTCCTCTTTTATTCCTCCTCCAAAGAATGATTTCATAAAAATGACGTTGTTCTATTTTGTGGGTCTCCCTTTGTGTGTGTGCTCATGTTGGCTTGTTTTATTGTTAAAAATAGGCTCGTTCTGTTCCGTGCTGCTGTTCTTCCTGCAGAGCCAGAAGAATGGGAGCTGGGCTGTGCTCTTAGGCCTCCATCCATGGCATTGTTTCCTAAATGCTGCTGTGTGCCTGCCAGCCTGCCAAATGCTGTAGGGGTTGCATGAATGTCAGGAAGGTCTAATGCAGGGTGATTTGAAAGAGCATGGGGAATCCTGGAAAAGAGAACATGGGTACAGAACTTGGCCATACATTTGCGATTGGTAGTGGGAATAATGGCTTGAAAACGGGGTGATGAAGGATATTGTACCTGAATGTGTTTGGTCATGGTTGGAAAAAACAACAACAACAAAAAAATCCTTCTAGATTTTATGAAATTTAAACTGAATTTTGGGAATTATTTCTTAGTTAGCTATATCCTAGGTTTGCTGAACCATTAGCCCTGTTCTCATTTTAGTCCAAGTAAGTTCTTTGTGCTCTTCATTTGTTCAGGAGTTTTTTGGTGGGTTTTTTGTTGGTTTGTTTGTTTGATTTGTTTTTTGTTGTTAATTTGTTGGTTTGTTTGTGGTTTTTTTTGTTTGGTTTTGGGTTGCTTTTGTTAGGTTTCTTTTGTTTTTGTTTTTTTTTCTTACATGTAAGGTTTTTTTCCTTACATATAAAGAGCTAAATAAACAAGCACTCTTTGCTTGTCCTGTTTCACCAATCAAGGTACAGCTTGACCTCTAAATCTTAATGTGTTTCTGATAACTAACTGGAGAAAAAGGAACCTGTATTTTCCAATTCTTGGTAGGCAGCAGCTCTTTTCTCTGCTAGGTTGCTCAGGAAAGAGTCAGATGTCAGACTGGGATGTGTCTCATTCACCTTTTCAGTCTTGACGTGCTGAAAATCCTGGTTGACCAGTGGATTTTCAGCTAAGTTTTTTGACCTTTGAATAAGTAGCTAACTATAGAGGGATTTTTTCTTTTGAAATACACATAAATAATGTAGAATATTCTTTTTTCTGTTGTCCTCACTTTTAAGGAACCAGGAAGAAAAAGGAAAATGCATGAATTTATGGATTTTGGTGCCTTAATAGAATGCATTACTTGAATAATTAACTCTGTGTCTGGAAATGGTTGTTCACTGGATTTTTTTTTTAAAGCAGCAGAGAAGACTCATATTTTATTTTAAAACTGAGGTTGTTCACAGCTGTAGGAGCAGACTGAAAACTAAAATGAAAGCAGTGTTAGTTTCTTTTAATAACTGTGGAAGCCTGTATTTAGGTGTACCTCTCCTTGCCTGTTGGTGTATGACTTCTGCAAATATTTCCTGTGGTCTGACTCTGGGAATTTCTGTCTTATTCAGTCTTGCTCATTTTCAAATCAATAGGTTCTCAATAGTTGATAATATTGTTGTTGTTGGAGTTTTTTGGAGGTTTTGTTGGTTGGTTGTGGTTTTTTTTTGTGTTTGTTGTTGATTTTGTTGTTCTTGTTTTTTGTTTGTTTGTTTTTTATTATTATTTTGTTCTTGGAGTGGTGTTTTTTGTGTCTTGTGAGAAGATTAGAGACTTCTTGCATTTCAGGGCAAAGGATTTTTAGAAATTTCCATTTAGCAGATATTTTCAAGGTCCCTGAAAAATACAGCTGCTTTTCCTAAATAAACGATTACTCAAGTGGAGTTTCCCAAAAAGTGGCGTGCATGTCAGCAGTACGATATAGAAAATCTAGTTATCTACTTATTTCCTGTTGAAGGAAGAGGTTGTTTAGGCAGTTAAATGTCACTCCTACACCTGCAACTTCCATTAGTATTGTACATTAGTATTCCTTCTGTGATGATGGTACCCAGGGAAAACTAAACTTAGAAATTCCTGAGTTAGAGTAGCATGATTATTTTTAGAGTTGTTTTTTTTTTCTTTTAAGTGGATGTTCAGTGTTCCAACTGGGGTTTATTCAGTTAAGCATCCAGAGATAACACGCTTAGTGTGGTAATGACTAAAATGTCTACCACTTTTAGGAAATTAGCTTTCTAAATCTCTTGCACCATGTGTTACAGCAAACAGCTACTACCATCTTAGGGCTGTTGTAAATGAGCAGTTGGTTTGGCTCTCAAATTGTCTGGTCATTGCAAGGTGGCCTAATGCAGTAGTTCAGGTAAATGCACACACCTTGACCATGTAAATGCACACACTACTCCAGTGTTTAACTTCTGGTAGATGGGAGAAAAAAGATGGATGTCACTTGTGTTTGTAGAATGGGCTGCAGTTACGGGTCTTGGTATTTCAACCTCGTTTCTGTACTGCTTATTTTTCTGCAGCTTGGCAATCTGTGATGTAAAAATCTCTTCCTAAATAAACACCACTGAAACATTTCATGGTGTCAGTAGAGTATGTAAGTTTTTACATGGGTTGTGTTTTTAGGATGCTGTTGACACAAGGCAGGACCATAAGGGATGATTTGAACTCTGTGTGCACACCTGCACAGACAAAAATAGATGGATTTCTAAAAATTACACATTAATGTCAGCATTTTAAGCAGAATAACATGGTGCTTCAATTGACAATGTCTGCTTACTCCAAAGGAGCCTTGATTATAACAGGCTCCATTTGGGGCCTTAGTTGTTTTGCTTATCTCATAATGTAGTGTGGGATGTTTGTAAAAGTTAGGCAATTTAAAAAAAAGCCAAGGTGGGAGGCTAATGAAATTTAGTGTTAGATATTACAGTTTTGAGTAAACATCGCTTGGACTACAAAGAAGAGCTCTGCAGGTTGTTTCAAAATTTATTGGAGATATTATTACTGTAAGAGATGCTCTGTGCTGATATATGTAAATAATTTTAAATGGGTTTGCACAGTTGCTGCTGCACTGTGCTCCAGAATTTAGGGAGCACTGTAGCACTTCCTAAAGAGTACTTGATGAAAAGAAGAAAAATGATCCTTTTGTCTTTCCCTTCCTATGATCACAGTGAGCACACACTAGTAAGTTTTTTGCCCATAGTAGTTAATAATTGAGTTGTTCATAGAAGTTGGAATCTTGCTCTGTGTGACAGAATACAAACTATGGAGGTATTAGGAATGCATGATGGCATGACAGCACATACAGTTTTTAAAACTTGTGTTAGAGTAAAATATTATCATTAATTTTCTTTGACAATCATCTGAGGAAAGGTGCAAAGTAAAGTAGCAAGCAAAGCTTGGGGTGTTACAGCAACATTCACCACTGTTGTGTTGCCAAGGCATGAGAACATTTGCACTTGCAAAACTCATAAAATAAGTAATAAAGCTGTTTGACTAGTAGTTGTGTTAGTATAGCATTAAAAAATTATATTTATGGTAAAATCATAGTATTTGAAGATTTTGCAACATATTAGTCATGTATAAAGGGAAATGCTTGTCATTAAAAACATTTTATCTTGTTACTATACTGTTCCTTCATTAGCCAGAAAATTAGGATGACTACCTATACTATCTGTAATGCAAATATGAAACTTTTTTACTTTTTGCATTGGTCTGAGAAGTATTATCTACAGACTTCTAAGATCTTTTTAAGCAGTCTTTCTTTTGAAATTCACCTTTGAAAATAACGTCATCCCCATTTTCAGTCAAAATTAATTGCCTTGTAGATGTCCAACTTTTAAAAACAATTGTAACACTGTTTTAAATGCTCTATATTGTGCAATTAGCAAGCTAAGACTAGTGATTATGACAATATACATTTTTCTTTATATTAAAAAACACTACAATCAGAATATTTGGAAAAACAAACTTTAGCAGGGGCTTTCATGTCCACTTGTGTGTCATTTGTTATATTGCAATTCTTTGTGTTCTTTTTTTTATTTGAGCTGAAACAGAAGTGTGCAGGTTCCATTGTCAGTCAAGGAAAATAGTGGAAACTTCCACCCACTTCTCTCCTGAACTCTTCCTTGATGTTCTAAAGCAAAGATAATCCTTTACTTAACACTCCAAGGGTGGCATTGACATGGCTGCAGCCGTCAGACTTCAAACAAAATTTCCATTTAATTGCCTGTGAATTAGTCATGTCTCTCTTTAAATTTTCATCAGATTTCATTCAATTAATATGGTGTTTTATGGAGACAGGGCTCAGTTTTTGCATCTATGCACAGGAGCTCCCTAAATATTTGTATCTTTAAAAAAATTTCTTTGGAAGTTACACAGTACTTAGGTGTTTACTGAGAAGATACTGATAAGAACATCTAAAATGTGTTTATGTTAGTCATGTTGGATTTTGTCTTTTTTCTTCTGCTGTTGGTTAGTCTGCTTCTGAACACTAAGTATATCAAACAACAGGCTCGCTTCAGATTTTTCTGCTTGGATGAGTGACATGGATCTGGAAAGAATTTTCTGGGTCACTGCCATTACACACTTGTGCAGCACACTCATAACTTTGCCTCAGTTTGAAAGCCTTCTCTACCACGGCTCCTGTGGAGTCTGGCTTGGAGAATCTCTGTGGTTCATTAGATAGCAGCCTTCTTTCAGCTTCCTGCTCATTAGGCTTTACACCTGCATTGCCTTTTACTGAAAACATTTCTTTTTCCTCCTTTCTATTTCTGCCTAGTGATCTTTCTCTCAGTGTGGGCTGAAAAAACTGTGCTCTTCCTGCACTTTGTCAAGTATTAGTTTTTCTTCTCATAATCCTGATAGTTTTTTTCTGACTCTATGTATGTGTATGGTTTTAAGCCATCTTTATTTAAAACACACAGCTGGGAATGTGTGCAAAATTTCCAAATAAGGTCTTGGCTGGGGTTGTGGAGGAGAGCCCAGAACTGTATTTCTGGAGGATGCATGCTGTGATCATACTGGGTTCTCCTTCTCCTCCATCACCTGAACAATTCAGTCGCCTTCTGATCAGCTGATTCATGGAAACTTTTTCACAGTCATTTCTGACAGGGAATTTCCCAGGCTGTTGGTTTTTGTTTTAAATTGTGTGATTTCACATCTCTTCCTACTGCTCATCTCTTGTTATCAACAGGGTCTTTTTGCACAGTGATGCCAAGAGGTTTTTTTCGTCCACTTCAAAAGTGCGAAGTTCTAAGATATTTTGTATATCCATCTTTCAAATCTCATCTTTAAGAAAATAACTGAAGTAGCCCTTAATTTACTTTTCTTTATTCTAGAATCAGTTAACATATCTTTTACTCTTGTAAGTTAGCTCAGTGCAGTAAAATTCAGTGATGTAGTTCAATATTGAAGGGCAGTAGTTCAGGTTGAATGGCTTCAGTTCAAAACTGACCAATCACTTCATAAATGTTTAAAAAACTTCACTAAGCTTTGTTAGAGTGGCTACAATGCTGTAATTGTGAAGTATTCTGTGATCAGGTATAAAAAACCCCACCACAACGTATGGCGTGGTGTAAGAACAGCCTATTGATGGGGAGGCTTCAACCCTTGGAACTGTAGGCATTTGATAGGTCTTTACTTTAACCATTTAAGATGTGCCCAGGATATATGTTTTCACCTTTGGGCTAAACTCTTTATTTTTCTGTTGTGGTTTTCAATTCTGAGCAGTGCTTTAAAGCTGAAAATAAAATCTGGGTTTGGGTGCCATCATTTTTACCCCTGCTGGTGTGATTGCTTTTTAGCATCCTCCATGTCCACTTGTGAGACTGCTCTGTAACTAATCCAAGATGAGTCTGTATATGAGATATATACAAGTGTTCTATTATTTATTTAAAATATTCAGACGGATTTAAACCATCTTCCTTGAAAATGTTTGAATTAACATTTCCTGTAAACATATGTGCCCACATAAAGTGTTCTTGAACTTTTTTTTGCTTTTATTTCCCTAGGCATGAATCTTTTGTCTGGTTTCCTGTGGAAACGAAGTTTGTGACCAGGTTCTCTGTTCCTTCCTCTCCCACAGTTACTTGTAATAGGCCAAAGAGTTCAAAATTTAACCTTACAAGGCTCCAAAAGCCCTGAAAGTCGGCCATTTAGTTTCCAACCCAGCAGCAGTTCTCAGTATATTAAGCACCCAAACAGCCACAAAAGGAAGTATTTAGAAATACTTACTGTGGGAAAAACATCAACTGGAACATGCATTTTCTTAGTATGAAAATGAGTTATTCCCAAGAGAGATCTCTGCAAAGTCAAGCTTTATTATTTTCTCGTCCATGTATACCAAATAATGGGGAGCCTTTACGGAAGTTCAGTGATTGAACTCAGTTTTCCACTCTCTTTCCCTAGAGATATTTCAGAAGTCAATTGAAATGCCTCAGAACAGTCTTTCCTTCAACTTAAAAAGCAGTCATCAGTGAGTGCCTGTCCCTGCTTGTTGGTTTTCATTATGTAGATTTCCACGAGATGAATTCCCTTCCCAATTTTATTCAGTGTTATTGGAAAGCTGTTAGTTTGTGGGAGGGGGTGGCTGTGCAGCCTCTGTCAGGACACTTAAATGCAAGTTCTTGGTGGGACAGCAGGGTGCTACCAAGAGTGATAGACCGTGTCCTTATGGAATAGGAACTCCTATAATATAGGGACATATGTAGACATAATACACTGAAACAGATTCTGTTACTCACAGTAGTTCAAAGAGACTGAGAATAGGATTGGACCTAAATTGGATCACTTCATGAAATAAAGCAATCAAAATAATGTAAAATACCAGAGACTTAACAAAAAAACCCCAAAAATCAAAAAAACAAAAAAACAAAAACAAAAAAAAAACCAACAAAAAAAAAAAAAAAAAAAAAACCCAGACCAACCAACCAACAAAAAAAAAAAAAAAAAAAAAAACCAAACAAAAAACCCCAAAGCCCCAACAAACTAATAAAAAGAAAAAAAAGAGATTTTTAAATTTGAAAATCCTACTTAACTCCCTTCTGGAAGGTTTCACTTCCATTGCACTGTATGGAACAAAAACTATGAGACCATGTAGAAACATGTGGTTAGGAGTTCTTGGTACTTAAATGTATATGCACAGTCAAAACAGTTGTAGAACAGTCTTTTTAGCTTGATGCCTGTGGCAGAACTGCTATAACTTTAAAATCATATTTTAAAAGTAA
The DNA here is from genome assembly GCF_901933205.1 of Camarhynchus parvulus. NCBI lineage: Eukaryota > Metazoa > Chordata > Aves > Passeriformes > Thraupidae > Camarhynchus > Camarhynchus parvulus. Next base: position 40,790,913 of record NC_044574.1, on the reverse strand, counting down.
AATTATCCTTTGAATTATCCTTTGTTGACCAGTGAAGAAGCTACACTTTAACCAGGTATTTTTTCAGACAGGCTTCTGAGTAAATGCTGAATAAAAGTATTTTGATCTTGCATGTTTATATTGTTCATTCTAAACATATAACATCATTTATATGTTTTAAATGTTTGAGTTTGGATTTTCAGAAATCTGAGGAAAACTTCAGAAAATTGTTTAACGTTGCTTAGTTTAGTTTAGCATGATTCAGTTCAAATCCATCCTGCTGGCTTTTGTTTTGTATTTGGGGTTCACTGGTGCTGTAAACACCTGTATAAAAGAGTTTCTTTTTTTCATCCCCCTCCTTAATTTGAGCTGTTGCCAAAAAGTTGACATTTGTGTTTCCTGAAGGAATAGTGTTTATGCCAGGTTTTCTGAAGAAGATACTTCTGAAGAAGATACTGAATAGGAAATGCTGCATTGAATCTTTGATTCAAATACTTCCAAAAGGAAGAACAAATGCTGACACATTCGGACATACAACAGAGAAGGTGGTTAAAATAAGTAAGAATGGATGTGTTTCAGTGATGTATTTCTTACTTTTCCTTTAAAAAGAGTTACTTCTGAGAGGTTTTTCTTCATTCCCCAGACGCCCATTTAAATTTTACCACCCCTGTCTCTCTCTCAGAAGTCAATAATCCTTCAAGCAAAGGATTCGATGCATGAAGTGCTCATAGGATTAGCTGCTGAGAGCTATGAGATGTGCAGTAAGTGGCAGTCAGTGTATGTTTTGTAAGGGAAGCAGAATGAAGTTCCTGTGCATTCACTCTCCCACTCACTCCCTGAGACCAGCAGCTCCCATTGCAATAGCTTGAACCTCTGAATAGTTTTTCTGGGAGGCTAGCTATAGCAAAATATCAGTGGAGGAGATAATTAAGAGCTTGGGAAAGGTCCTTATAATACTTTTCATTCTTTTTGTTTTTGGTTTGGTTTGGTTTTTTTGTTAGAGGTGTTCTTCTGTGGGCTTTGTATACAAACAACTGCTTAACAGCAATAGTATCTACATGCAATATTTTCAGAACCCAGGTTGTGTCCTTTGCTGGATTCAAGATGAAGATGAGTCTTAAGTTTAGGTGTCTATGAAGTTTCACAGTTTCACAGAAGGATGTCTATTCAAGGAAACTCTGGAGATGAAAAATACATAAGGTATTGTTGTGTAAAGTGAATGATTGTACAGAAGACATAATTCAAGTCAGGAGGTTTTTATTTAAGTCTTGCAGAAGTTTTCATAGAAAATCTATAGAAGCTTCTCAATCTTTTCCACCCCTAGGTGCAAGGAAATCCTGCTTCCCTGGGAATTGCATCCTAATTTTAATTGTGTATAGTTTACACTTTTAGTTTAAATTTAACTCTGCATGGACATGTCAGCCTGCATCAGGTCTGTAGACAGAATCGATAGAAATTACCTTATTATTCTGTAATTACTTACATTTACTGCTGTGTTTAAAATCACTCAACCATAAAAATGTTTTCCTTGATGTCTCTCTTGGTTAGTGGAAGAATTATGTTGAAATAGCAAGTTGATGAATGCCCAGCATTATTACAAATATTTCTTTCTTTTCTTATTAAATACCATAAAGGTGGGCATAGCATTAAAATACAAAATACAACAGATGTACAAACCCTTAATATAAAAAATGTTTATATAAAATATTGAAATTAAGTGTTAATAATTTTATAGGATACTGAAGAATACTGCCTTTGTGATCTACACTTTTGCAGTGCAATAAAAATTTCAGGATTTCTATCTTGGGTGGGGAAAAAATAATGAGGAAGACTAAGGCACAGTATTGCTTTCATTTGTCTGCTGTTGTTCTCTCTTCATGAAAAAAAAACGAGAATCCCAAAATAAGTTCATTGTAGCTTACTTAGGTTTGTGGGAATAAGTGTGTCATCTGTAAAAGGAGTAAAAAACTTTAAAAATTTTTATTTATTATGGTGGCTTTTATTGTATAGTAGCTTTTATTATTTTATTAGTAAAGAGCTGCTATAGAGTAAGCATTCAGATGCAGGCATTTGGAGGTGGAAGAATCAGTGCTTTTTTGTGTTTCTTTAATTTCAGAAAGTGGAAATAGAGGCTATAAAGGTGATAGTTTGTCTTGTTTTATGTCTGGTTTCTCAGTCTGTCTCAGTGGCACTTATTTACATATAAAATCATTCATTGGGAATTGCATAACAGAATGTTACACCTTTGCTCTCTTTAATCCCATCTTTTTTGCAAACGTGCTTCAGTCACTTTGCAGGCTTTATAAATCTTTCATAAAGTGCTCAGCAGCCTTCAGTAGAAGACTTTGTTTATATGCTTTGTTTCTTTGTTTGCCTTCAAATGAGTGGTATATTGAAGCTTTCTAACTAGAATTCATCTGGTAATTTAAAATTACATTCTTGTGTTTGTCTTTCACGTTGTTGCATTTATACTTATATATAACTGCTTTTAAAAAAATAAAATTCCAAATTAAAAGAACCCACAAAACAAAACCTCAAAAGAAAAAAAAAAGAATATTATTTAAAGAAAGAAAATGTTTTTGTGTAATTTCACTTATTTTTTGGCTATTCTCATACATTTTAATGCTGTATCCAATGATTTTCATTTCTTGTCCAGTAAATATTTTCAAAAATTATTTAATTTTTGAAAAATACTGTATTTGTAGATAAGCCCAGCAATTCCTTGAGTAGAAGATGCCTTTTATTATAATGAAAATCATGCTGTAGGGTAGGAGAAAATAATAATGTTCTTAAAATAGGAGGAACATATTCAGAGCAAAGTAATTGTTAGTTTTGCATGCATAACATGGTGACTCACTTTGAGGGTGGAAGTAATAAAATGATGCTTTTAAGATGGGAAGATGTGATAGGATTTATGGTATTGTACAGTTCTAAATGGATATATATCTTTCCTCTTAAGATAGTTTCATGTAATGGCTTAAGTTTTCTTTTGGTTTTAGGGTTTTCAGAAGTAAAAATTGGGAGTTCCCAGATGTATTGTTTTAACTCTGGTTTCTATCCATGTTGTGCAATCTGTATAAATGGATGTACTTATGTAGGTATACTTGTGTATGTAGAGCTACATTATAAATATAAAATACTGTTTTCACCTCTGTCAAATTAAGCCTTAGATCATGACTATTTTATCAGGTCATGTTTTATGCTAGAAACTTTTGTCCGTGTTACATGTGATTAGAGCTATGCATATATCACCTTAATGTTTGTCAGTTACAAAGGTTGTGCTTGAGACTGAGTTATCAGGACAGTTTCTGACCTTTTTAATGATTATAAATTATTTAAACTAGTGTACATATACTGTGTTTTGAAACTGTATTTACTTAAGAACAAATGATGCATTAATTTTTCTAAATTACCTGCTGTATTTTTACTCTGTGCCAGTTCCTTCTGATGGTGTGACTAAAAGTGTTCAGTAATGAAGTTAAGAAATATTGTAGGTGTTGGCTTCAGCAAAGCTGCACTTAAGTGTGGTGCTTGTTATGTAAAATATACAAGCTGCTTTTGCTCCTTATTACATTAATGACTTCTTAAAACTAGGCATCATTTAATGAAAATGTAAAACAAGATAAAAGTGAGAATTCAGTTCTGACGTCATTTGTGGCGGTGTCAGTCTGTGACAGGTGATGTTTCTGAGGCAGGGGTAGGTCCTTAGGCTTTCTCATCCTGCTTGTGGTCTGGTAGATATAGCATGTGCTAGATCTAGCTGTGTAAATATAACAAGAAAACTATTCTTTTTACTGTTATACTAAATAGTAAAGTCAATACTAAACTGTAGAACGAAACAATAGCTCAATATAAGCACAGAGTGCTTAAAAATTTAATAATAAAGTGATACTCAGTAGCACAGCAAACGTACCTATTGTCATGAAGTTAACTGCCTGGAGATGGTTCCTAGGAAATCTTTTCACTGAGTTATAACAGCATGGTTTCATGATGTTCTCTAATCCTGTTCCACTGCAAGTAAGAAATTGGATGTAAATAGCTTGGCTTGGGGTAGACCAGCTTTTTGCTGCTTGTTGAATGTTGTGTTCTGCTTACCTGAAAAACATTCACCAAACATTGTGCTCCAAGAGTAAAGGGTTTGGCTGGTATTGGGTTTGTGTGACAGGATTTTAGTAGTGTGGGGCCACAGGGTTGGCTCCTGTGAGAAGCTGCCAGAAGCTGCCCCCATGTCTGATGGAGCCAAACCCAGCTGGTGCCAAGACGGACCTGCCGCTGGCCAAGGCTGAACTCAGCAGTGATAGTGGCAGCACCTCTGGGATAACAGAGTTAAGAAAGAGGGAGGGATGGGGGGAACAAAAACTGCAATTGTAGCCACAGAGGAGAGGAGTGAAAATGTGACAGGAACAGCCCTGAAGACACCAAGGTCAGAGAGAAGGAGGGGATGGAGGTGCTCCAGGTGCCCCAGCAGAGATTTACCCAGCCTGCGGTGCAGGTCATGGTGAGGCAGCTGTACCCCTCTGCAGCCTATGTTGATCCACAGGGAAGTAGAATTCCACCTGCAGCCTTTGGAGGACACCCACACCAGAGCAGGTGGATGTCTGTGAATAGCCCATGCTGGAGCAGGATCCTGGTGGGATTTGTGACCCTGCGGAGAGAGGAGCCCATGCTGGAACAGTTTTACTGGCAGGACTTGTGACCCCAGAGGGGGACCCACACCAGAGCAATTTGTGAGGAACTGCAGCCCATGGAAGGGCTCTCTTTGGAGGTGATAATGGAGAACTGCCTCCTTTGGAAGGAGAAGAGTGTGTGAGTCCTCCACCTGAGGAGGGAGGAGCAGTAGAAGCCATGTGAAATGAACTGACCGCAGCCCCCATTCCTTGTTCCCTCCACAGCACTGCAAGGGAACAGGTAGGGAAATTGTGAGTGAAGTTGAGCCTAGGAAGAAAGGAAGGGTGGAAGAAAGTCATTGAGATTTGGGTTTATTTCTCATTATCCTATTGATAACAAATGCAGTTCATTTGTGCCCAAATTGGGTCTGTTTTGCCCATGACAATGAGTGATCTCTCTTTGCCCTTAACCGTGAGCCTTTCATTGTATTTGCTCTCCCCTGTTCAGCTGAGGAAAGCGACAGAGTGGCTTTGGTGGGCATCTGGTGACAAGCCCACCACAATTCCATGTAAGACTTAAGCAGATGTGGGTTTTCATTTTCAGCAATACTTTACTTTTTTTCTCCATTGTGTACAATGCAAATATGAAGTGTTTTAAACAGCAGTGTGTGACTAAAATAGAAATGCACGCATTTCTCACACACATTTTTCATTGAGTTTACAGTTTAAATGTTTCAGCTTATTTAATTTTTGTATTTTATTTTTTTCTTCATGCAGTCTTTCACCTTAACTTTGGGGGGTAGGGCAGTTGAAGTGGATGCTGCTCTCAGGCATGTAGCACAGAGATGTAGTGTTCTGCAAAGATATGAGCATGTGCTTTCTGCTTGTAAATAGTCCTATTTGATTAGGATCAAAGTGACTAGTTAGGTTGCCTAAAGAAAAATGCCTGCTTCTGATCTTCTGTCACCACTTGGCAAGTCCAGCTCGTGGCTTTGACTTGAGGAGTTACTCTGAAACCAGTAATCACCAAGCATTCAGCTGATTGTCTACAGCCAAAAAGATTCAGAAGGCTTGCTTTTATTTGTAGTGTATTCCATCAGTTATTGTGGACTCCTCTGCCTCTTCCTTTTGCCTTATGTGCAGTAGTTACACACAAATCCTTGCTGTTCATTTAAAACACTGAATGCAATCATTATCTTGAATATAGCTCGATTTAACTTTTTAACATACTAACTGGATTTGCTTTGATGGAAGGTTCTTTAAAATTTTTAATGCATCGATAAAAAATAAATGCTGTTGTTAATGACATGGAGATATTTGCTGTGTGCTATAAAATTGAACATGTTTGTCTGGGTGCCACACTGTGCTCATATACAGTTCTCTATGGAGTTAATATTTATTTGGGATTGCAATAGTTAGTGCTTTATAAAAGGTAAAACCCTCAAAATATATCTGTGTAAGTTATCATTAAATGTGTGAATCTTAGACGACTTGTGCGTGTATCTTAAAATAATATGTAGGGTTTCTACTTTGAAATAAACGTGGGCTGCTTCAATTGTGAGAGACTGTACTTTGAGAAATAGTCAGCAACACATTGCAAAAGCTGTGGCAGTTAATTTCCCTTGCATTCTACCTATGCAATATGTACTTACTTGCAGAATGGCTCAAAAAGGATAAAAAAATTGTATAGTGGCCTGAATATCAGTATATATGGTTCAATTACATGATAATTCAAACTTTCAGATTGAAAAGAAAAGCAGCAAAGATAACAGATACTATAATGCAGTCCCTGATGCTGTATTTTCTCCTTCTGATACTTCAATAGTAGTAGTGAGCATAACTAGATTTTTCTGGAGGCAGCATTCATGGCTGTGTGTATTAGAGTATTGCTTTTCTTAATTGCCTTTTCTTTGTTGATAAAGATCAAATCTAGCTCTGGGCTTACTGTAGCTTTTTAGGATTATTAGTATTTGGTTGCTGGTTTTAGCTGCTCTTTCCAGTAAGATACTAGGAAAGAATTATTTAAAATGCAGCCATTTTTGCTATCACTGATGCAGTCATTCTGTGATAATGAAGAAATCCTTTTCAGATGTGTTAGAGTAGGAAATGCGGGTCAGTCAAAAGAAGACTAAGGTTTGCAGTTGTCTGTAATTTCACTGCAAATCCTAAAGCCAAGGTTCTTTCAGGGCACGTTCCATAAACAGAACTGAACAAGGCAAACAGTAGTAAAATCATTCAGTATCTTTAGCTGTATAGAGCTAATAATTTTTTCTAGCATGTTCTCTTGTGACTTTTTTCCTTAACCTTTTATACTGATTGGCTTATTCTCTCTGAATGCTGAATGAGGTTTTATTTCCATTTCCATCCAGGGAGAACAAGCACCAAGGTAGCATTCATAATTGACATGGATGGACACACTGCATGTGACATTTTTCTTACAAACACAACTCCTTAGAGATGATAGTATCTGCCTTGTCTGAGTTGAAACAAAATTAATGAACAAAGATTTTTGGTTTTAATTATTGAAGAATTTATTGCACACCAAAACTGATACATTAACATGCTGTTATTAACTGCTGTGGGATGCAGGCTTCTTGGGGAGAAGAGTAATTTGTCCCCTGAAATAGCATTTAAATATTTCTTCAGACAGCAAATATTTTACTTTGTCAAAGTTCGCTTTCTGCAGTCTGGAAGTGTTTACAGGTTTTAAAGATTTTCATGGGAGCTGTGGGCATAAAGCAATAATAGAAATATATATCACAAATCTTGGTGAATGGTTGTTAAGTGATCAAATATACTGTCTCAATTCATTCTTCAGCACTGCATGTGAGCAAACTAATTTCAAGATTATAGCTCTTTGTAATTGTGTCAATCTTCCCACATTTCCTATTTTCTGTCATATTATTTGGCTCAAAGTATAATGGATAGCTCAGTGACTTGGATTTTCCTTGTCTCTAATGTACTTTGTCAACTTGAGAAACAAGAGTTTACCAAATCCAGAGCAGTGCTGGTTGATTTTTTTAGAGAAGTATGTGACTTTACTCCCTTGTTAATTCCCATCCTGCAGGAAACCATTGATTTTGGAAGTAGCACAATATTCATATACATTTTAATTCTGTCCAAACCCCAGAGCAAGCTACTGAAGAGTTTTGGCATATTGCTTCACTAATGTTTGTCCTCAGATACATGTTTTTCTTGAATCTCTTATATTTGCAACAATTTGGTGGTATTTTGCTGACCTCTGCATGAGTTAAAAAAGCTGCATAACTCAAAATTTTAATGCTGCATTCTCAAGCCCCAGTGGTTTTCTTAAATAGTTGGTACTGGCAGAGAGTAAAGTGTGACATATATGATTTGAATTAATTTTGCTATGTATCTCCCTCAAATTGTAATGATGCTTTTTCTGCTCCACCTGTAGCTTCCTGCAGATTTCACAAAGCTGCACCTTACTGACAGTCTCCACCCACAGGTGACCCACGTTTCATCTAGTCACTCAGGATGTAGCATCACTAGTGATTCAGGAAGCAGCAGCCTTTCTGATATCTACCAGGTAAGACTGGAAGGGATGCTGATGGGAGGTGCAGTTGCCAGCAGTTTTGCACTTAATAGCTGAATGTGCTTGCTATTGCCTCTTGTCAGTTTTGAGTACTTGAAGAAGTACTCAATAGACTTCAAAAAAATACTTTTTGTTTGAATTGTAATGATTTCAGGCTTTAGGTGTGTTGGGTTCATAATGTAGAGCCTATTCAATGGTGGGAAGAAACAAATATGGAGCGGGCAGCCCGTGCTTCAGGGGCATATTTCTATTTCCCCACCCTGTAGAAATGTGATGCCAACCTCTTTGCAGTGCTTCCTCTCCTGGCCATCCTCAGAAAGGTGGGCAGGTTCAACTGGTGATGCTTTTTGAAGTTATGCTTCTGAGGTGGCTTCTTGTACAGCTTTGTGCTAGTCATTGGGCACAGCGTGAGTTTAAAGAGACGCTGAAACTGATCCAGAATTTAAATATAAATTGGAAAAAAGTCTAAAGTGAAATAAAATAAGGAATTATGCATTTTTCACTTGATGTTTATGGTTCTTGCAATGTCGGAGGAGGACCTGTCCTGATAGGGAAGTGTAGCAATTTGTTACTCTGAGAGGAGGGAATCAAATGCAATTAAAATATATTTCTGTCAAAATAATAATAAATACTGTTAACTAGAAGAGGAATAATGTTTTTTTAAGATGCTTCTGAAATTGCAAATGTAGTCATTTAAACAACAGGAAAAGTATATCTATAAATACATGAAAGTTCAGCTGTGGTCATAGTTGAAGAATACAGTGTCTTTCAGGTGAATAAGCTTATAGGCTTCTTTTTGTGAAAGAAGATAGGCTATAAAAAGATCATGGTTCAATTTAGACAGTAATTACAATAATGCAAAGGTTTATTTTTGCAAAACTATCAAATTAGCTGAACACTTAAGGCATAGCATATGTCAGTCAAGGAGATTTGTCAGAATTTCTTCTGAAGACAGGGTTACTTTGAGACATGATTTAGGTTTTGATTGTGAGAGTGAAGAAGAAGTAGCATCAGTTTTGTTCCTCTAGTCTTCTACAGATTTTCATTCCTTTCATTACAGAGATTTCCACTCTAACAGGAAAATAACAAGTACCTCTAGAGGCACAGCTGTAGGTGGCATGTAGTTACAGTCATACAGTTATTCTTGAGATAAGTTGGAAGTAATTTTTTGCAGACTTTCAGCAAAACATTCTTAACTGTGAGAAAGATAATTGAATTTCTGTGCAATTAAAAAAAAAAACCCAACCAAACAACATAAAAGAAGTAAAGAAACCTCAGAAAAATACTTCTCTATGTAGTTGCCAACCTGGTCTATGACTCCTACTGGTTTCATTTGCAGTGTTGGAATCAACATACTGGTTGGTGTTTGGAGGGAGGTAATGGTATACTGAACTATTTATACAGACAAAATTTACTCTTTAAGTATTCTTTTAAACTGAATTTACAAACATAATGCATAATCCGTTCTTAAAAATATTATCTAGTTTCTTCAATTAACCTGCAATTAATACCACATTTAAAGGGGACTTGGCACAGATGTATCAAGAACTGTGTAATTGCACAATGTCAAAGTACGAATAATAACCTATGTCCATATCTACACCCAGAAATATGGCCATGTACTGTAGAATGCAACCTCATCTTTTTGTCTTAATACATATACTTGAAGGAATGTTTATTAATGAAATGGTAAACTCAGGTGTGGAAACTGGTAAGATTCTAAATTCTTGAATTTAACTTAATGGTACGAAGTATTGTTCACCTTGATTTCTCAAATTCTGGTAAATCATTAATTTCTGACCTCAGTTTCAGTCATAAAGGAATGTAATGTAGGGGTGTTAGGCTAGCTTAAAGTACTGCCAAAAAAAAAACCCCGAACCAAAACAAAATAAAATGGCTGTAATTTGACTCCTCTAGGCCCAAGCTAAGGATTAAAGAGAAATATTTTTTTAAACCAAGAGAGTGAATCAGTCATTCTCTCTCAATTGTTTGCCTTGCAGTTCTCTCCCAAGTGTTTAATCAAAAACAGTAAACCATAACCAAGTCATCATGTTTTTTTTTATTTCAAATTTGATAAGTATTAGGTAAAGCTCATGATCATTATCCCTTTGATTCTTATTTTCCTGTATATAATGGCATTTTTCTGTTCAGTGGGGGGGACTTGTGTTCATTATGGCTAAGTAGAAAGCAATGATTTAGGAAGATCATCATCTTGTCTTGCAGTTGATAGAAAGAAATTGTTTTAAAAATTATATTGTTATTTAGATCATTACTGTTGAAATCTGAGGTAATATGTTATGTTTTGCATCCCATAAGTATTAGTTCTGTAGCCTTAAGAGCAGCTGCTTCCAGTGAAAATATGTTCATGGCCTTTTAAGATTTTTTAAATAAATCATGAAGCTGAATCTTCAGATGCTTTCAGCATTGAACTGAGAATACTTCCTTTTAAATATTAATGCGGTATCTAAATTTGTTTGTCAAACGTTGCACATGAAAGAACTTCTTTTAGGATAAGAAATACTTACCAGAATAAAATCAACTTTTGTGTTTACCCCACCCAAGTTTCAAAAACATATCAGGTGAAATTAGTAAGGTCCTTAAATACTGGTATTTTTATTTTAGGAAATAAGTTCAAGTGATGAACTCTGTAGGGTGACTTGAGAGGAAGGGGATGCTGAATGTCAGTAGATCGTGTGTTGACTTTTATTTGCCAAGAACAATTCCTTGCTTCTGTCTTTTTTTGACATCTCATGTGTGGCTGCTTGCTCTTGGTTGCTAGGCTTAGTTAATGATTCTTAAATGAATACATATACCTGTTCCTATATGCTCCTAGATGCTTCCTATACCTGCTAAATATATTATGAGATGATTGCAGAGTGAGGAGATCTAAGCTCATGGATGTGTATTATTCCCCCTCCCTGTTTTGGGAAGCATTGTTGTGTTGGCTCAGCTCTTTGCCAGCCTTTCTTTGCCTTATCCTGTCCTCAGACTGGTGGCTTCCTGCCACGCTTACATGCCCTCAATGCCTGCCCAGATACCACTGTCGGTACAGGAAACCAGGAACATCCTTTCTGAGACCCTCCCAGGATATGTCTATTGCTTGGAAATTTTCAAGATGTCAGCTTTGTTTTCTCATGATTCCGATATGGTAGCTCCCAGAAGAAAGGTCCGCCCTTCAGCAGCTCTTCCTGCGTGAGACCAGTCTTTTGTCTCCCAAACCAGAGAGTCCATGCAGCCTGTCCTTTAGCCACTGTGTGCAAAATAAAGACATTTTACCTTAAGATAAAGCCACTCTTTCTGACTGTATCAGCTGCTGAAGTGCAGGGCTCTGGCTGATGCCAGAGTGGCTGGAACAGCTCAGGTAAATTGTCCTGTGGACTGCCACCCCTGCTTTTTCAACAAAGCCCTATGCAGTTCCTCATCACTCCTGTAAATTCAGGGCCTCTTAATCTACTCTGTGGCTTCCAGAGTCCATGTTCTGTATGCCTGTGCTCCTGGCAGATGTTGCTCTGTTCTGAGAAGGAGGCAATCATTGGCAATTAGGGGGGGATGCTGTTCCTGGCGGGTTGTCTGCATTGCTACGCATTTCCATCTTCAGTGAGGAAAATCACTCAGACTGACTCGTGTGACACATGTGGGCTGCTGTGTTGTAGATTTTGGTGTAGATAATGAAAGAAAAAAAATGGAGAGCACTGTGAAAATCTTGGACTGAAGGAGTTTTAAGGTATTTCATGGACATTTGCACTCGTGTCAATGTAGCACAAAAAATAATGTTACTAATACAAAAAATAATGATTTCTTTACATGTAATAATTATAGTTGATTGTAGTACATGTGATAACTATTTAATAAGCAAATATATATTATAGTTGCATGGATTGAATTTCGTCCTAATTTATTGATATTGTAAACTTTTGCTCAGTCATCTGAAAGCTAATTTAAAACAAAACCTCAGACATGATTTCTCTCTCTGGGGAGACACTGAATCCAATGTGTCTGTATGACATGAGGGAATATTTCAAGCTTATGTGACTTCTGCAAGTCATTTCATGAGACAGGTAGAGCCAGTGTTCTTGGTGTTTTTATTGGTATCAGCGTAAAAATTAGAAAGTAAAATGAGTAGTTTTGGTAATAGACATTCTTATTTTCATTTTTTAGTTCATTTTTTAGCCCTTAAATGACAGTGGTTGAAAAGTAATGTGGAGATGGTGTTTTTGAGCTGAGCATGGCTTCTTTCTTTGTTAGCTTTGTGGAATTGAAGGACTGCACCAGGCAATGAACATATTTCTGGTTTGTGCAAGTAGTTTCTTCTATTCTTGCTTTCTTTTTTCTTTTTGTCCCTATTTTTTTTCTCTTGCATGTTTGGAGATTTTGGATTGTTGATTTTAGGTGGTAATAATAGTTACAAGGTGAATTTAGTCTTCCAAATGACACAATGTATCATTATAAGACTGAATTACTAAACGAAGTAATTAAAAAAATTGAAAAGCAAAATTTAAAAGGGTCTGTTTAAAATACTAAGAAATCATTAGTTAGTGTGGTTGCTTTTACAGGTTTTCTAGTTTTTTCTCTTTATGTTACCATCAGTTGGAAGTTTTCCCCAAACCAGTATAGAAAGAAAACCATGAAGGCCACTTAAAACAAAGCCAGTCATATAAGCAGCTCTCCAAGTCTTCCCAGTTTCTTTCCCTTAGTAGGGGTGGGGAAGTGTGTGATGAAGCAGTTGCTTCACTAGAGTGAGAGTTACTTGGTTGTAAAGGTAGAGATCGCCCTTAACCTCTTCAAATCTGTGTTCTCAAGAAACTCAAAAATTCAGTGGAGGGAGGGAAAGGCAGGCAGTAAATGAAGTCATCTTCTTCAGCTGCTTATGTAGTCCATCACTTCTCATTATGCTCATTGTCATGGTGCATCTAAAAATCAAAGACCAGTAGAGTTGGGGTTAACCAGTTTCCTCTTCTGCCAATCTGAAGTGACCAGAAGGGTCCACCATTTCCCCAGTCTGCCCAGTTTGACCTACGGAGAATGAATGCTATTCTTCTTTTCTTGATCTTCCCCTTCTTCCTCAATGTCAATCAAGGAACCAAAGGCTAACCAAGAACTTAGACAAGGCTTCTTTTAGTTTACATCTTTACCCTGGTTATTTGACAGTATTTGTTTAATTAGCTGTTATCACTCAAATCTGGAAGTGTGTTTGGACTTCAAGATCATCCTCAGTTGAAGCAACTAGTTTTTTATTGGTGCGGTATTAAACTTTATAGCCACTGCTTAAAACTGGTCACATTCTCCTTAGGTGTCAAATATGAAATACTACTGCAACTCAGGCTTGAAAACGTCTGTCTTAGTCTCTTAACTGTCATGTTGGTGATGTGACAAATAAAATATTAGGATGTCACTATTATGAGATTGCTTTGAAGCTTCAAAAATTTTCTCCACAGAAAATGGAAAGATGACATGAGAAATTTGCTGTCACAGTTGGTATGGAGAGACATTGTTTTGTACTTCAGGCTGCAACCAACATTTTTCTTGCATTTTTCTTGCATGCAGTCTTTTCAGATTTATTTAAGTGAAACTAATTTCTCTTACTGCCCAAGAAGCAAAGTACAACATGCACCCAAGAATGGCAATTCTGAGGTGTATTTCATCCTTCATTACGTGCCCTGAGAAGATGTAAGCCTCATGACTGACTGTAGTACAAATTGGATATTCATCATGCATTTGGGTTTTTGGTGGCTCAGGTTCATAAGGAATCCCCTATGCCCAAAGGAGCTCATGGGGGTTTCCCTTTTAATCTTAGACAGATGCAGGGCTATTGCTTAGTAACCAAGGGTTCCTGTGCAGACATGCTTGGTTTTTCTCATGCAAAAAGGCATATAAAAGCACTCAGAGTAGTTGGGTCATGAAGTTTAATGTCTCAGCAAGAGGACCATGAATACTTGACATCATACGTGCTGCTACTAAACCTAAAAAAACGATTTGCAATGTATAAACACAAGGAGCCCTCAAGCTTTTCTTAGTTTTCTGCTTTGATTTTTTGGTTGGTTTTTATTTGTTTGTGGGTTTGGGGGCAGGGGTGTGTGCATGGATTATGGATTTTTTTGGTTTTTGTTTTGTCATGCAGAAAGGCTACATTTGACTTCTTTGTTATCTTTTGCATGATCATAGAAATTTCAGAAAGTTTTTTGAAAACATGTATTTTTTTTCTTCTAAAGGTGTTTTTAAAGGTGTCCTAAATTACCAAACTTTCTTATTACTTTGTAGATTGTTGCATTCAATGCTGAGCTTCTTTGTTGCAATGGTTTGGGTTTTTTGATAGGAAATTAGAAGGAGTTACTTTCCATGCACCAATAACTTCAGTTGTCAAAAAAAGAAAAAAAGAAACAGTGGGTGTAATTAGTGATTATCTTCGGGAAATCTTGTAGCCTTTAGTAGTATTTGTAAAGTATTTTCTGAGTCCAAAGTTACATTTAATTCAGTGTGAGAATTTGTTTTAAATAGCATTGACTCTTCTTGATAATAGAGTTTCAAGAGTTTTCCAGTTTTGTTTAATTGCTTTAAGACAGTAAAATAACTTATCTTTTAATAATCAGATGTTGTACAATAGGTGGAAGTTTCTTGTCTGTTAGCATTGTGTGACTAAATTGAGGTCTGCATTAATTTTGCTAATGTGCTTTTGAGAGAGCTTAATCTGGGCAGGTAGGAGGGGCATTTCTTAGTGATGGGAAGGTTTGCAAAATTGACTGTGAATCAGTCCCACTGTCCCTGGAATTGTCGCTGCTGGAGGCTTCAGATTCTGACAGATTGGTGTCATAAGCTGTGTGTCTACTGACTCATCGCCACTAATTTTTCCACCAGTCACTTTTGATGAAGGCTATTTTGAAAGAGTAGTTGCAGCAGCTGTTTCAAATGTATCACAGGGAATGTGCATGTTAAACACAATAAGACTGCTCATAAAATACTGCTATCTGTGCTATGTTTTGGGATTTGTTTCTATGCCAGTAACATCTTTCCTTATCCTGGTTAAAAAATGAGCAGCATTTTTTCTTGACAAAAGCAAAACCAAAAAAGCCACTAAACCCCCCAAACAAAAAATAACAACTAAAAAACCCCAACCCAAAACCAAAAAGTGAGAATAATTTGAATATTGCATAGATGCTGTTATCATGCTTTTTTATATTAACAAGGCCCAGTTACAAAGCTTGTGTTGTGCTGGAGGACAGAAGCATTTAAGACTGTCACTAGCTGCCCCTGATCCATCTCCAGCCATATGCTGCTCTTCATGAGGTGGCTGTGTATAGTGGCATTAAAGTGACAGATGTCAGCCACAGATAGGGAGGCAGGAATAGGGAGATGATTCTACAAAATTACCAATGCAATTTCTCTTACCTTCCCTGTGTTCAGAGAGTGACCTAGTTTTGTGGGTTGTCTTTTTTACCAGTCTGAGATAGATTGATGAAGCAAGCTTTAGTAGGTGTGTTTGTCCCATGTAGTGTTTTTCGAGTAGATGTGAATGCATTGTGTGCTCCCAGAATCTCAGAAACAAACCATCCCTTTAAGGCCTGTGAAACTGGATTTCTCAAGCCATGGCTTAAAACTTGCTCATTAGAAGCTTGCATTTCCTTAAAAATTGTCATAGCTAAGCCTTGGCAGCTGCTGTGGTATTAAATCAGATTCTGAGAAAAAGCAGCCATATCAGCCATGACAGACAAATGTTTGTGTGATTTATTAAAGTGTTCAGTCTTCAAACTCAATCATTTTTGAAATGTTTAAATATCAAATTAAAATATATTTACCTTTAGGTGCTATACTAATGACCTTAGCCTAGATGATGTTTTCATTCATTTTAATACAGTTTGGGGGAGGTTAAGTTTGACAGATATTCTGGGTAGTCCATCTGTGGTGTTTAAGCAATGAGTTTGCTTTTTTCTGCATCTGTAAATTCTTAGGCAGTTTATCAGCAAACGAAAGCCAGATTTAACCATGTTCAACTAGAATTGTAAAACAAAGGTACAGTGTAAAACAAAGGTGACTGAGAGATAGCAAAATTCCTGTAGCATTCTATTGCTGTTCTTATTTCCCCAAACTCTCTGTTTAAAATTTTGTTGCTTTCCTTAGTGTCTGAAAATGTAAATTTGGGGTGAGCACAGAAATTGTCAAATGAAAACTGTTTATTGAAAAAAATTATATTCAGCTAACAGTCCAAGACATTGCTAGAAATGTAATAGCCTTCAATCCCCTCAAGACCCACAGATAATGTAATGTCTGTTGAATCCTTTGTTTGTATGACTGATTGAAACAAATGTTAAAAGTCATATTTAAACGCAGTGGGTTTGGATTGATAAATTGTTAGTTGTTTTAAAAAGATATAAAAAGAAAAAAGCAATATAAAAATGTTGGGTCATCTGCTAGATGATAGAATTAATCTCTGTACATTTAACCAGAAAACTGCAGCAATAAAGAACATATTTGAATGTTTTTAATTGTTTATGCACTAATTAGGCTACAGAAAGTGAGGCTGGTGATATGGATCTCAGTGGATTGCCAGAGACAGCAGTGGATTCTGAGGATGATGATGATGAAGAAGACATTGAAAGGGCATCAGATCCTTTGATGAGTAGGGATATTGTTAGAGACTGCTTGGAGAAAGACCCAATAGACAGGACAGATGATGACATTGGTAAGTATTGCAATGTAGTAAAATATTGTCAAACATGTTCTTCTTCACCTCCAAAAACTTAATTTTTGAACTTGCAGTTTTATTTTAACCACTGGCCTTTGTACTTGGTAAGTTTAATGTTTATTATTATTGCTTTTTATATAATTATATATATAATGTGAACAAGTAAGGAAAATACATATAATATGGATGAAACCTATTACTTGCTGGCCCTTTTGATCTCAAGCTTCAGCTTCTAATTGATATCAGAACAGGTTTATGAAGGAGATGTTGTTGAAAACTGGAAAACAGAAAGAACCTTGGCAAAGGTGACATTAATGTCAGCACTGCTTCTCACGGTATATTTTTAATTGTCAGTTGTGACATTGTGACTTGACATTTGTTGCAAACATTGGAGCCTTTAAAACCTTAACATAAATGTGCATCTAATCAAACTAATTTGCTGTGTTAACATACAAGTAAACACATTGAAAGCAAAGCAGAACTAGAATCCAAATTTTAATCTAATCTGTTTCACTGGGGGAGATATTTTTCTTTTATTAAAGTATGACTAAATGATGATTAAAGTTGATTATCAGATGATTAAGGGACTAGAGCATCTCTTATGCAAGGAAGGTCTAAGAGAGCTTGGGGCTGTTCAGCCTGGAGGAGGCTCAGGGGATCTCATTAATGTATAGAAGTACCCAGGGTTGAGGGTGTAAAGGTGATGGAGCCAGAGTCTTCTCAGTAGTGCCCAGTGAGAGGACAAAGGGTACAAACTAAAACACAGGAGACTCCATCACAGCACTTTTTTTTCTGCTGTGACTGAGCACTGGGAGAGGTTGTCCAGAGAGGTGTTAGTATTCCTCCTTAAAGATATTCAAAAGGTGTTTGGATGTGTTTCTGGGAAACTGGCTGTAGGGTGGTTCTGCTTGAGCAGTCAGGTTTGACCAGATGACATCTGGAAGTCCCTTTTAACCACAACCTTTCTGTGATTCAGAGTAAATAAAAAATTAGGGAAAAGATGGGGTCCTATTGAACTCTTTCAGTAGACATCTTAGATCAAACTGGAGGCAAAAACTGGAGGCATATAATCACTTGGAAGGACTGCTAAAATTAAGTTCTATAGTTATGAACAGCATAAAAAATGAAAATACAGGAAGCTCAGGGTTGAGTACAAGTGCAGCTCAAGTGCAGGTAGAAGACCTTTAGTGACCTTTAAGCAGTAGTCACCTTTAAGAAAGTAATCCTGTCTGGTCCATCTGAAAGGAACTTTCTGGTGAAACCACCAGACAATGATCAAGTACAGTTTACTCTTAAGCGTAGACTAGGAGGTGTTGGCTTTACCAAACAACTTGCTCAGTTTTGTGATGTTTGTCTTGCTGTGTTTTATATAGTTCTAGTCACAATGAAATTATTGCCCTGACTGGAGTATTAAAAATATCATTGGTTGTATTCAGAGCTCTTGGTTACATTACAATAATTCCATTATGCTGACTTTTACTTTGCAGGGTGTCTATTGATGATATGACCAGCCAGTCTGTGTCTACAAAATACCCAGTAATTAAAACAGGCCACTGTACATGATTTATTAGTATACAGAAACGATTGTGCAGCATTTTAGCTTAAGCAGCCTCAGGCATCTTGCTGAAGAACTGTCTTTACTGCTTTGTTGTTTTGACATGCACGACTCAGTGGGCTTTTTCTCCTTCAGAACAACTACTGGAATTCATGCATCAATTGCCTGCTTTTGCCAACATGACAATGTCAGTGAGGAGAGAACTCTGTGCTGTGATGGTGTTTGCAGTTGTGGAGAGAGCAGGAACTATTGTACTAAATGATGGGGAAGAGGTCAGTAGAAGTTGCTTTTGAATCTCCTATTATACCAAACATCCCAGATTCCACACAATTAAGGTGCTCTTTTGTTACTTAAAAAAAAAAAAGAAAAAAAGCAACATTCAGGTAAATCAGGACTCATATTGTTCTGGATTTTCTGAAAGCTTTTGTTTAAGTGCTCACACATTTCTTAAGCAATAAAACCAGAAAGCATTCTCTGTACTGTACAAAATGCTTCCTGCCTATTTAAGCTCATCTGGGGACTTTATTTCAGTATTCAAATGCTATTTCAAAACTTCCTCTATTTTTTTTCTCAGTCTTACATTACCTCTTAATAGTAAAGATGAACTTAAGATCCCAGTTTTCTTGAGCTGGAAATAGATGTACATTCAAGGAAAATGAGCTTGTTAAATTTTTAATAGGTGCTAGAAAATAACTTTTGCTTTAGAACAATTGTGAAAGTTGTATTTATATAGTATGATATTAAAATGTTAAGTGACTTGTTCTTCATGTATCCTGCAATATTTGATTTGTAGCTGGATTCCTGGTCAGTCATTTTGAATGGCTCTGTGGAGGTGACATACCCTGATGGAAGAACAGAGATATTGTGCATGGGGAATAGTTTTGGTGTTTCCCCCACCATGGAAAAGGAATATATGAAAGGAGTGATGAGAACCAAAGTGGATGACTGCCAGGTACAGTGTCTGTGGTACAAGCAAATTCACACCCACACAGGTGTAGTGCAACTCAATAATGACACCCAGTTTTATTTTAAACTAAATACAGTTTCTGGATGTAAAATACCTGGTGGGTAACCCTGGGCAGTAGTTGGGCAATATGGCTCCTGCATACCCACAGTCTGGGAAATGGAGTTATCTGTATCTGGGTAAAGGATCATTTTGCATGAAGATGTTTCTCTATGTACTTTTTCCAGAAGGTGAGGGCCACCAGCCATACATCTATTGCTTCCAACATTCCTTAGTAGGATCTCAAGGTCCATTAGCCATGACAGGCTCCTTTCCTTCTGCAGCTAATAGCCATTCTTCCTTACTCAACTCAGCTTCTGAATATCAGAATAATACAAACTTTATCTCCCGTGGTTTGAGTGAAAGATCTAATTTTGGCCAATTTGACCTTTCAAGGAAAAAGCTTTGATGTTTGCTGTAATACAAGCAGTCAGATGTAAAGAATGCTTTTCATAGCATAAAACTACTGGCTGAATCTGGTTTTGTGGTTGCTACTTGCTTATTCCCATCCAGAAAATTATAGCAGAGCCATGGGTGAATTAAGCATTTTGCTTGGTCCTGATGGCTAATTAGCTTCAAGTAGATGACCTTTGAAAGGGGTGAAAATGTGTGTTAAAAGAGTCACCTGGTTTAGCTTGCCCATCTAACTCCCAAAATGTGCATAAAGGGTTTCTCGTTAGAGTAATGTTTTCAGCAAATCCAAACTGTGGAACTTCTGTTTCAGCTGCTCCTAGCTGCTGGAAAAATGAAATGGTGTGTAAATGAATTTAAAGAGAAAATACTGTCTCTGATTCTTGGGCCCTTGTCCAAAGTATGTACATGAAGATTTAACAACTTTTCAACCATAAGAAGCACTGTTCCTCTCGGTTAAATACCCAAATTCATATAATAAGGCAGTTTAATCTTGCCCCCCAAAAGAGACAAGCGTATAACAATTTGTGTACAATGTAGTCTTTTTCCAATTTGTTATGGTTAGTCTTAATTATATTTGCATAGTGTAGGTATTAGGAACATTCCTAAGATATTTATTTTTGCACTTATTCTTGGCTGAACTGATGATTGTAGAAAGTAATTTTCCTGCTGTATGCTTTAAGCCAAGAAGTAATTGCTTTCTTCGTGCCTGCATTAATTAATTGAATAAATGTTATTTTTCTTACTAATTGACTTCAATAAAATAGCTATTAAAAAAGAAGATTATTTACCAAAACAATAGCCACAAAAAATAAAAGCTGGGTTTTCACTTAACTCTTCTAAACACCACAGAAGAGCTGGGCTTCATCTCCAGCAGTGGGGAGGTCAGAGCAGCTGAAGGGGAATGGCTGGGAATACTAAATCCTATTGCTCTGATGGATCCTGGTCTCCCCAACTGCAGGATTGTAGTGGCAGTACTCTGCCTGTCTGTTCATCTGCTTGTTAAGGCTGAACTGTTGGAAAGACAAAAACTATTGGAAAGGCTCACTGCAGGTTGAGGAGCTACTTTATTTTGTCTGTTGACTGAGTACTTGCACCTTAAGTCTAAATGGTCTTCTGAAAATTTAACCTTTTAACGCTGGTGTGTGATGATTTTTCCAGTTCGTTTGCATAGCCCAGCAAGATTATTGCCGCATCCTCAATCAAGTGGAAAAGAACATGCAGAAGGTGGAAGAGGAAGGGGAGATTGTGATGGTGAAGGAGCACAGGGAGTTGGACCGCACTGGAACGAGGAAAGGCCACATTGTCATCAAGGTAAGAGGAAAAGAGAGAGTCTCTTGAAAAAGTCTGTGTTCTGCAAACCTCTTAACTGGGCAAGTTAGGGCCAGGATCAGTTGAGATGTACATTGTAGAAATAAATGTTTGAAAATGGACTGTTAATATTTCTAGATTTTTAAAAATAATTATGCATGTTGACGACTAGGTGATTTCTATAGAGCTTAATTACATGATTTAAATTTTTTTTACATTTCTTAACAAAGTGGTCAAGCTGTTATGTTTGCTTAGCACATCAGTTAATGGATGGCAGTATTTCTAGTGTGATGAGTCTTCAGTATGCTACAAGAAAACAAATTTGCATGTGTTGAAAATGTGTTAATAAGTATGATTTTTCAATTTTTTGCTTTCAATAGGGAACAGCTGAAAGGTTAACAATGCATTTGGTGGAAGAGCACTCTGTGGTAGACCCAACATTTATAGAAGACTTCCTATTGACGTATAGGACCTTTCTTTCCAGCCCAATGGAAGTGGGCAAGAAGTTGTTGGAGTGGTTCAATGACCCCAGCCTCAGGGATAAGGTGAAAATCTCCTGAATCATGTATTGTTACCATTTGAAATATAAGCAATAAGGATAAAATATGCTTTAGAGAGAATGACTAAATTGAATAAGATACAAATAGATGGAGACATATTTTAATGGCAGAATATATGGCTAAAATTAAGAACATTTTTTTCTTATTTTATTTAAATATGACTGTGTTCATGCAAGGTAAATTGCCTGTGCTTTACCTTGCTATGTTTTTACAACTTAGTTGCTTGCAGGGATACAGGAAGCTTTTTTTCCAGTAGTGAGTACTTTTATTTAATGTAATTCAGTAGAATTTTATTGTGTCTCCAAGTTTGAGCATGTAACTAAGTTCTGTGTTTTTTGTACATATTGCTAGTTAATTCAACATGGTAAACATGATTTTTTAAAAAGAGAATAGCAAATTCATGCATTGTCAAGAATCTGTTGTGCTTTATGTAGCATTAAAAAAAAAGCCACCAACCTCAACCCAAACAGAAGAAAGCAATCAGATTTCTTCTTGCCTAAACAAAATTTCCATGATGGAAGAATAAAGCACATCCAATTTTGGCACACTGGCCATTGAGGCTTTATCATCCTTCAAACTGTATTGCTTTATTCTCTCTTGTATGCAACTTTTTCCTGTGCTAAAAAAAATTCTAAAAGTTTACAGATGCCTTTTCTTTTTGTAAATTTGAAACCACAGGAATTATATTTGTAGAGTGAAAGAGAAATTTGGTTTTCACCTTTTATTTAAATCTGTGTATTTCTTCCAGAAATGTTAGTATAGCTGTGCCTTGAAGGAAGGATCTTATATATGACAGAGGGTAGGCTTTGCAGCTAATACTGCTCAGATTTATGATATTGGAGTTCATCTTGAAAGTTATGTTGCTTGTCCTCCTATGAACAATCCCCTCAGCCTCTAAAAGCATGAGCCAGCACAGTTGCTTGTATCAGTCTGAACACAGAACAGGTCTTTGTTTTGCTGCCACAATAACCAACCTTTCCTGACCTCCAGTAGCACTGACAGAAAGGCAAGAGGCAGAGAGCAGCTTGGGACAAGTGGAGATGAGCAAGTAGGAAACCTGGAAGATTTTGGCTGTTTTGTACTGGGCGCTGATAGGCAGTAAGGGGAGTGAAGGGGGTGCGTAAAACTTCCTGGGGATGATGAGTACTCAGGAGCATTCAGAATGGGGCACTGGACATCCAGCCTTAGCAATGATTTTGCCCTGCAGCAAGTTTCTTGTTTTTACAGCTTTAATCCTCTTTTAATGCTGTTCCTGATTTGTGACACAAGTAATGGCATTCCTCTAGAAGTCAGCATTCAACTCCTCCCAGCTCAGTGTCCTCTGAGTGTAGATGAGTAAGTCCCAACTTTAAAAGCAGCATTGACAGTGAAGCTGTCACTGCAGTAGTTTAAAATACATTGTGTGGTACAGCTTGCAACTTCCCAGACAATTTGAATAATCTGCAATTACCCTAAATTTAACTAGACATTGTCTGGATCTTTCAGTGTCATCCACAGTAATGAAAAATATCAAAACTGTTTAACAGGAATGAAGTTCATCTTCAATTTCAAAAGTACATAAATCTCAAGTGTTTTCCTGTGGCTGGGAGCTGTAGCACATAGAGCTGGCTAGTTGCCTTCAGTTGAAATCTGAACTTGAGGAGTTCTGAAGTGCTTGGTTAGTTTGGTCATTAATTTCAGCAGTTCTGAATTAATTTCCTTTCTGGGGTAAAAGGAAACTACTTAGAAACTTTGAGGGTGGCAGGGATTGGTTTTGCATGCCTAGTGTCAGACCTTTAGCACATGGGGCTGCAGAGGTTTGGATTTTGTGCAGACACGAAGAATGGGCGGGGGTTAGCACTAATTAAAATTAGTATGAGACTTAAATTGCATGAGACTTTGTTCTTAAGCATTAGGTTTTGAAATGTTTAGAGATTTATCCCTACTGATTTACTTTCCCAGCATAAAAGAAGAAATGCAGCTGTATTTTTAGAGGTAGCATTGAGTGGCACAACTGTTTTGGATTCAGCAACTTTTTAAAAATAGCACGAATCAATACTAATTCAAGACACCAAAACACTTCTGTTTTGTCAGGACAACTGCTGCTGATATTCCAGGTCAAATCACATGCTAAAAGAAGAATATTAGAGTAAAAGTATATTGTTTTAAAAAATGCAGCTCTTATTTTGTGGCTTTACCTTCATTACTATTAATTAATAGTATTTCTTCAGATTTTTTCCTAAGAAACTGTAAAATACCAGTTAAGATTCTTCTCAACTCTGTCATCATAATTGCTTGAGGGGAGTAGCTGGTGGGGAGGAAAAGGAGTAAATTGAAAGATTGGCTCTAAGGAAAGGAATTGCTGGTTTTGCTGTTAAAAACCTCTTTCCTGCTTCTTGCAATATCTTGTTTTTCCTGCCTCTCTAAACACAGAGGAGCTCTTTTACAGAGCTAAATGCCAAATGAAGTTAATGGCAGCACATCTAAGGACTTAGGAGATTCAAGAGCCAATATTAGGCTGTATTGTAAGCTTTGTGATCCTGTGCTTGGAGAACTAAGCAGATTTGGAAATGTACATGAACAGGAAATTGTTATAAGTCAGAAATGGATCTACCTTGTTGTCTTCTACCTGTGTGCACTATTCCTTACTTAATAAAATTTGATACAGCCAGTGTTTTCTGACTTGCAGCATTCATTATGAAATACAGTGTAAAATTGCTTATACAAGTGAAAGCAATTTTGATACTTAATTTTTTCTATTCTCCTGATATATAATTGCATATTAGTGAAGTTTGATTTGGATGTCTATGTATTATTTAAGATTCCAGTGAAAATTTACAGGGCCTTTAATGACCAGTATTTTTAAAGGACTTGGCAGTAGTGTTGTTCTGAGTATTCCAGCAATGTATTTATAATATTGATGAATTTTCAGGTTACACGGGTAGTATTGTTGTGGGTGAACAATCACTTCAATGATTTTGAAGGAGATCCTGCTATGACTCGATTTCTGGAGGAATTTGAGAACAATTTGGAGAGGGAGGTAAGACTGAGGGGTTTTTTCTGACAACTTGGGATAACAGGGAATAGCCAGGCTGTTGTTCTATATAACTTACTATGCTTTTCTCTTGTAGAAAATGGGTGGACATTTGAGGCTGTTAAATATTGCTTGTGCTGCTAAAGCTAAACGAAGATTGATAACCTTAACAAAGCCATCTCGAGAAGCCCCTTTGCCTTTTATCTTGCTGGGAGGGTCAGAAAAGGGATTTGGAATCTTTGTTGACAGTGTAGATTTTGGTAGCAAAGCTACAGAAGCAGGCTTGAAACGTGGAGACCAGGTATGTAATTTTAAAATGTGTTCCTCCATTACCCTTCCCCTGGTTTTTTTGTTTCCTTTCTTTTCACTACATGAAGATTTTTCAAACTTGTTTGAATTTTAGATATTGGAAGTGAATGGTCAAAACTTTGAAAACATTCAGTTGACAAAAGCCATGGAAATCCTTAGAAATAACACTCATCTGTCTATCACTGTGAAAACCAATTTATTTGGTAAGTTTGTTCTGCATTGTTCATTCTAGTTTTGATAGAGATATAAATTATTTTTAGTAGTTTAAAATAGTTTTGATTGAAACTCTTTTGCACTGGAGAGAATAGAAAAAGGAAGCATGAAGGTCCTAAAATATCTTGGTTCATAATTGCAATGAAAAATTTATGAGTAGGGATTTACATGAAGTGACTTCCCTCTGTATGTTTCTGGATTAAGAGGAGCTATTGTGACTATGTAGCTTGAACTTTAAAAACCTGCTTGTATATATAATATTTAGTTCTCTCTCAAGAAAGAAGTTTCTTCAGGCATTTCAGCTGATCAGTGGTCTTATTCTGTCTGCTGAATTTACTTGTAGTTTTTCAGCCCACTCTAAGTGTAACAAGCTCAAGACTATTACAACCTTTCCTGATAGCTAGGTGAAAAGATTCTTGCTACCCTCTGTATTTGTTCTCTACATATTTCCCTCTAACAAGTACTAAAGGATGCATGTAAGAATCTTCAAGCAGCTCAGGACCTCAATTACTATCATAAGTAATGAATGTATTGGGGGTTTGGTTTGACTTTTTTACCACTGGGTACTTGGATTACTTACACAATTTAGTGATGTGTTCCTTGAGTATCTCTTTCAGGATCAGGTTCTTCATCACAAGTAAGTAGGGCAGAATATCACCACAGCACATCACTGCACTAACTGAAGATTGAAGTTTGCCTAGGTTATCTCCAGAAGTCATTGGCCAAAAAGTCTTAAAATTCATTGTTTCCTTGGGACTTTTTTTTTTTATTTTGCTTTGCAGTAAAGATTCTAATATTTCAGTTGTTTCTAATAGTTAGAGACATTTCTTGATATATTTGGACATGTGTTTTTAGCCGGATGTTCTTGTTTCTCTGTGTGCAAGTTCTGTAACTATCCTCCTCACACTGGGTGTTTGAATTTCATGTGTTGCTTTACTCTGTTAAAGATTAAACTTGATTTCCTCCTTGCTTCAGTAGTGTTTTTCTAATTTTTTTCCTATCTTGTGTCTCCAGTGCAAATAATGAAATCAGATTATAGTACAGTCCCAGAGCAGTTACTTTCTGTGTATTGCATGCAGAATTTCTTCTCCAAAAATCCCAAAAGGAGTTTCCTTTTTTCAACAGCATCTTCTTATCTTTTCCTAATTTCTCTCTCCAGCATCTAAGCCCCATTCAACAGTACAGTTATTGGCTGGGTTTACTCTTCTCCACTTTAGTGTCTTACTTCAAGCTTTTGAAGTCTCTTGGTATTTTTTTGTACCTCTAGATATGAGAGAATATTGAGGACAGAATTAATAAAAAACAGTAACACATAGCCCCTAATAATCATCCTTAGTTAGTTGCCATTGTTGCTATGTTTTTCTACAATTCCTTAGTTTTAATTATCACTTTTTATTTATTATTACAAATCAAGTCATCAGAGGATTTTTCCATTTTTGTATGGAGAGTTCCTCTTTTAACACTCAGAACACATGACTTGCTCTCCAGTTCAGTTTTGTATGATTTATTTAAATGTATTGGGGTTTTTTTTTTTGAGGCTCGAAGTTGCAGTAGAAGAACTAATTTACAAATTTATCAGATATTTCTGCCTCAGAGATGACTCTTTGCTTGGGAGCTGAAGGAGAATGAGAGGTTTTTTGGTATTTCTGGCAGATGGATACAACAGCCCTGTCAAACATCCAAGGTGTCTCAGTAGTCTCCTGCTTTATTTTCCTTATGGCTTTGTTGATGTTTTCCTTTTTTGATGCTGTTGCTAATAATTTCTTGTCCATCTGAAAGCTTTTGCTGCTGCCTTTCTGTTTAAAACTTCCTTCTCATTTTTATTTTTCTATCTCACTTTTCTCTAATGTGCTCTTTTTATACATGCTACTATTCTGCAGAAGCCTTTGTCCTTAGCCTAAAAAGTCAAATTCCTTCTGTTGATACCATCCGTGTAACCATGTGGGCACCTGTGTATTTCTCTTCTAGGCTGGGCCAATTAACTGTTTTTCTGATTCATGCTACAGAAAATGATGTTATTTTTAAAAGCAAAAATGTTTTTGAAGTCTTATACCTAAATTAATTTAATGCTGAAATTGACAGAATATCCTAATCTTTTTTTTTTTAATGATTAATATTGAACCGGTCTGGTGCACAGAGCTTTCTTTTAAATTTTTGTCCTTTTTCTTACCTCCCTTTTTCTGTCTTGTGCAGTTTTTAAAGAACTCTTAACAAGGTTGTCAGAGGAAAAAAGAAATGGTGCTCCCCACCTGCCTAAAATTGGTGATATTAAAAAGGCGAGTCGTTATTCCATCCCTGACCTTGCTGTTGATGTGGAGCAGGTAATAGGATTAGAAAAAGTAAATAAGAAAAGTAAAGCCAACACAGTTGGAGGAAGAAATAAGTTAAAGAAGATACTTGACAAGACTCGAATCAGCATTCTGCCTCAGAAACCATACAAGTGAGTTTATTTCCTCCTAAATATTTCCTTTGCATTAAATTATAAGAATTCCTAATGAACTTATAATTTGTGATTATACTTTTGTATTTATTAATACAAATCATGTTTATATCTGAAAAAAAAATCAGAAAAAGCCATTCTGAATATTTGAACAAGCATAGACTGCTAACAGTGCAGCTCCTGACATCAATTTAGATGTATTTTGTTTCTTATAGATAAAGTAATGGCCAAATACTTCTTTATGTCATTTTCCTTTTTCTTTTAAGAGCACTGTTAACTGAAATTATTTCAGAATAATTCTGCAAGCAGGTTACTTGCTAAGGGTTGGTATGAACTAAGATTTCAATGTATCCACATTCCAGTGGTGTATAAGAATTTTTATGTATTGCTGTAAGGAGTGTGAGGTTAAAATTTGATAGAACTGTGTGTGGTTTTTTATTTTATTTTTTTTTATGAAAGCAAAATATGCTATCTGATAGCTTTTATTCTATGAACACATTTTAGAAATAGAGTTCTGAAAATTGCTGGCAACAATAGAGGAGTGAATTTTATATGACATTATGGGAACCTGGTTCTTGGCCAAGGCAAATGGTATTGATGGGGTGAAAACGAATGGTAGAGGGTAGTTGTGTGATCAGTTTTCTCTTGCATTTTTTTTTCCTGTGTCCCACTAAGGAATAAACTATTACATGTAAATTAAAAAAAAAGACACTTGTGCTGAAAATGCGGAGCTTTTTTCCCTGCCATTATTTAAAAAGTTTGCATAACTGATGTTGGATATTGCCTACTAAATGAAAACCATTCTGAAAATTATATCTAGAATTTTAGTAATAGATTTATTAATATAGACTATTATACACAAATAATGGCTGTTTCTTGAATTGATGGCAGTACCTTTCCAATAGAGGAGAATCTGTAAATCCTCTGTTTGTGTTGTTTGTCCTTAGCATGTTTTTCTTTATTTAACTGGTCTTGCATGTTTGTTTCTCTGATGAGCTGTGCATACTTAGGTCTTTCTGCATTGGTCACTATGGTTCATAGCATTTGCATAAAATTTTATGTTGATTTTTTTTTTCTTTATGTTCTTTCATTTTTATACTTTTTCTGTGCAGGGACCTCTTTGGGTAAGATTCAGAAAAACTTGACCTATTTTATTTTCTTTTGCTAGCTCTGCTTTATGTGTTATATATAGCAGTTTGTCTGCAAAGCCTGTTGACATTCAGTTGTTTTTGTCTGCACAGTTTCTGCATAGAGATCTGTAGCTATAGAATTTAGTGTTTGTGCTTTTCTTTCCCCTATTGTGTAAAAGCATCAGTCTCATTCTTCCTTTTAATTACTGGTGTTGAATATATTAAGGGACTTCACCTAGTTTCACGTTTTTGCATATAAGAAAATCAAGAGGGGTGAGAAAGCTGATTTACTTTTTAGTTAAAGTAGGCATTTAAAGACTTCACGACTCAGCTGGCTTAGGAGGTGAAACTGTTCACTGTTTTTTGAGTTTGAAGACTGCAGAAGACTCCAGTGCCTTGAGGATGTACCCAGACAAAACCAATCTTTAAACTAGAATGAGGTCGCTCTTAGAGGGAGCTTGTCTGCTTCATGCGACATTAAATCAGTACCAAAGATGAATCAGTTTGAGCAGGAGATAATGCCTTCCTTCAGTCCTGCTGTTTAGTTCAATAAGGTTAAATAACTTCCCAAACTGAGCAAACAGCACCATTTCCTCTGCACCTACAGGGAAATCTTCTCTTCACTGTCTGTGAGACATCTCTTGGGTTCCAGGTAGAATCTCCACTGGAGCTCTTTGTTTACTTTTCTGACACAGAGTGATTTTGTGGTCTGTGGGCTCAATTGGTCCAAAAAGGATTAAACACAATTCCCACCTCCCTCTCTGGTAAAGTTCTGCCTGGTCCATAGAGCAGCATCCCAGACAAAGCAGCAGCCCCTGCCTGTCTCCTCTCTGCAGCCCTGCAGTGGGGTGCACAGGATTTTGTGTTCTGAGGGAAGCAGCATTCAAACACTTCTGTCATTTCATTATCCCTTCTACCCTGTTTGTCATTCAGCAGGAGAGTTATTTCTTAGTTAATGTGCTGTCTCCCTGCATGGCAGATGCATACAGGAAGCAATATAAATGCTGCTTCCTTAAAATCACAATCTTCTTTCATTGGCATAATAAAAATATTTTACCTAACAGTAGATCTTCATGGGACCTGGATTTTTTTAGTGTTGCTCTTTTTATCTGATATTTCTAGACTTCATTACTTATTTGCATAAGTTAGAACTCATTTTCTAATTTAAGTTTTAAAAATGGAGTAAACTGAGTGTAAAGTAAATGATTTCCAATTTCTTATATGAAGACTTAAACTCAAGCACAATTTTAAACACTTTTTTACTTTTAAACGTAACATTTTTGGAGTTGATCCACTTTACTGAAGCTGCCTCAGTCATAGCATACAGAATAGATATAAGATTATATAAACTGGCAAACTGCAAAAGGAATGCATAATGCAAGTGAAACAATTAATATAAGATTCCCGCTGTCTTAATTTGATTTGAATTTAGAGAAAATACTGTTGTTGGCAGTATTTATGAAATCTGGTATATAGTAGTTTAGAACCACCAGAAAACATTTTGAGGTACTAGGGCTGCAGGGTTTTTTGTTTACTTTCTTTTTTTCAAATGTGGAGTGGTTCCTGCTTGAAGGACCTGATATTGATTGCTGGCAACTCTTTTGGTTGTAGTGAAAGACTTATTTGCTTGTGGCTTAGCAGGAAGGTGCTGTGGGCTGAGTAGGTTATCACTGCTTGTCACAGTATTTTGTGCTTGATGGAAGTGCAAAAATACAAATGTTCAGATTCACCTTAACTTCTGATTAAGAGAGAATCCTATATCTGTTTCCAATGGACTTGAGTGTTTCTGTCACTCTCATGGCTTGAGGTTTACAATTCATAAAAGTGTTCTGGTAATACAGAGTTATCTGTTTTTTAGAAGGAAAACAGTAAGAAAACCCAAACACAACACAGAGAGATACCATGCATTGCCTTCTCAAAAGCAGTTGTGTCCATGTCATTAAAAATGTGTCTTTAGTGCGCAGATACTGTTCTAGCTTTCCAGACTACTGTTCAATTCATAGCACTTAAAGAAGTGGTACAAGAGTGCACAGTGTAGAGTTATTCATCAGTAAACACAAAAGGATATTGCTGCTGTAACAGCTATCAGGGTAATTATCTAGCTTCTATTACTTCTGTTTAGGTTTTCCAAGGATGGATAGAGACGAAGGCTTAAGTGCCCAGCATTAGGGTACAAGTGGTCATTTGTGTTGCATCATTTAATTTACTAGACTGGCTTAGTTGTAACATTTGCAATGAAGTCTAAATTCTGGTTTATGCTTTATTTAAATGTGTAGATACAGATTTAGACGTGCTTGGCTTTTAGAGAGGCCTTGCCTATACTTGCTACATTTTTAATGCTTTTCACTTTCTATAATGACTGCTATTCAACATTTTACACCCTCTGAGTATGTTATTAAGGGTTTTGATATGTATATTTAGAGAAAAGTTCAATGGCTGTCTCCAGCTCTACATCTTGTGGCTGGTGTTCTGCTTCACGTTATTATGAACTCGAAAGCAATAAGCAAATCAGTGCCTACTATAACATGATGATAGCTCTGTCTCTGATCCATCTAGCACTACTGATCTCCTGTGGGACCCTCCCTTACACAATTTAATGGATAAAACACTTCACCTTTATCACAGAATACTTTATTTACAGCTGTCAGGTACTTTGGAGAGGATACTTATAGCACCCTAGTGTGCCTGTTTAGCTTAGCCTTACCTGCTTTCATTTCAGTCACACTGAGTGAAGAGAAACTCAGAGAAGTGAGACAATGTGGGAAAAGCAAATGATCTCAAATGATCCTCTCTCGTCTGTCTGTTGAAAGATGTTATATAGTATGGTTACAATACATTACAAATATAGTTGCAAATCCTGTCTGTGATGGGGTAAAAAATCTGTGAAGTCCAGGCCTGAAAACAGCACTGAGGGGACAGCAGTATTACTCAAAGTTTGGGTGATGGGGTGGTGCAAGAATGATGAAGTGTGTACCACCTTTTGAACAAACATATTGGCCAAAATCAATAACAAATGAGCCTAGCAACTCCTCAGAGCTCAGTGGTGAGGATCTTCTGGCAGTGTGAGCAGGCAAATCAAGTCACTCTGAGTGGACTGTTCACAAAGCAAGTCCTGTTGTCTGGAGAACTTTGACTTCTAAATATCAATTTCTGTATCAACAACTGAAAGTATGAAAATGTAGCAATAGAGACATCACTGAATCCCTCTAGTATAGCCAGTCTCTGAATGTCTGTAAGTCCTGATTTTATTTCTTTCTGGATGCAGTGACATTGGAATTGGCCAGTCTCAGGATGACAGCATTGTAGGACTGAGGCAAACAAAGCACATTCCTCCTGCTTTACCTGTCAGTGGAACCCTGTCATCCAGTAATCCCGACCTGCTGCAGTCTCATCACCGCATCTTAGACTTTAACACTACTCCAGGTAAGGATCCTTTTCTTATTGTAGTTCTTGACCTTTTAATTTCCTTTCATAGTTCAGGTTTGGGGTTTTTTTCTGTGTGGATTTGTAGAGTCTGAAGAAGCATGTGAGTTTTTATTAACTGTTTGCTGTCATACACAAATTAGCCACATATTCATGCGTGAGGATTTATTCCATTTGCTACAATATACTTTACCTACATATAATAGATGTCTGTTTTTCATGTATGCTGTATACAGAGTGCTTCTTACTGCTTGAATATTCTTGGTCAGTAATAATCTGTTTTGCTTGGTATTTTATAATTTGCCTTGGTGGATCATTGTTTTCAAGACTGCAATATTTTCAAATGGCACAGCAGATCATTAGTTCCCAGTAAAGGGAAAGGATATTGGGCTGGGACACAAGACTTGTATTTCAGTTTTTTTCTGAACAGACTTCTGTAATTTGTACTACATTTGTAAGGGACAGAGTTTCAAAGCTTCTTGTTAGTCACCTTGCCCTACAGCTGTATGCCAGATTCTTTGAATATAAAATCCCTTTCTGAAATAGATGAAAAATGAACACATTTAGAGAGGATCAAAGCACAGGAGTGAATGAGGGAGAAATAGGGGGAGACTATGAAAAATGTGAGAACCTTATCTTATAAAAAGGGTTTAGCTGGAGCTCCTGGTAGGGTTGGGATTTGGGCTCTTATCTGGCTGCGGGAAGGTTCTTAGTGGGAAACCCTTCCTGAGTTAAGTATCCAAGTCTTTGCCATTAAAATATAGCTTCTGGAGCTGGATATCGTGATGGTAGCTCAGCAGACACTTGATTATTTTAGCCTAATCTTTAGAGAATTACTCAAAAGTAGAACTGAAAATTCAGTGTCCTCCTACGACTGAGGGGTTTCAAACATTACCTAAAGGATTAGCTAAGGGGATGCTGCTTAAATATCAGCCTACACACTGGCCAAGTTGATGCAACCATTGTGCTTGAAACTGTGATATTGAACATTCCTCCATGAAAGGTGTTTTAGGGCTGGAGGAGATTGCAAGGAGGTGGTTTGTAATTTTTCCCCCAATGCCTAAGACTGATCCTGAGAGGCTTGGAAGGTGGATAGTTTTTTGTATTTTCTCCAATGATCAGTGTCCAGCACCTTAAAGCTATTCTTTATCAGTAAGAGCATAGCTTTTCATCAGGACTTTTTCTATAAATGGATGAAAATTCCTTTCTCGAGCTTGCCACTTACTTAGACCAGACAGTTCTAGGTAATTAAAGTGCTAATGCTAAGTGCAGCAAGTGGCCAATTTCCAGAGCTGTGGGCATTGCTGACTCAAGCAGCTCGGACAAACTTCCATGAGAAGGAAAGCCATTGCAGGCCTAAAGACCTTTCAATTACAGATGGAGTTCAGAGAAGCTTAATAAATGAATAAGGTTCAACTGTTTGCATTTTGCATTGAGAAAACGAGATCAATATGATGTAATGCCATTGCTCCAGTGCTTTAACAGTTTTTCTGTGTCTCTGTAGAAAATTTATTTCTTCCTCATTAAAAAAGAAAAAGCATTGTTTTGGTTTTTTTTTTTCCCTAAAATTTGCCTGAATGTCCACACACTGAATATTTTGACAGTAATTCTAAGGCAATTTTTTTTCCTGAGTGGAAAGGAAGGAAAAGGGGGCTTGAAATGAAAAGCATAAACCTTAAGGACTTTAGAGATGGCCACATTGTATATAGAAGAGTTGAATTATATCTCTATATATTTCAAGACTTGAAAAAACTAAAGCCTGCAGTTTTAATTCCTTTTGCTACCTTGGTCTAAATTAAAGATGGACATGGAGGCAGCTTGCAAGAAATTGAATGCGCTGGAGGAGAAAGAGAAATGGGTAGAGCAGCTGTCCTTTGAGGCTTTGAGAAATATCCCTCAGGATAAAAAATAAAACAACTTGCTCCTTTTAGAAGAGTAGTCTTTGAGAAGAAAGTGTGAACAGCTTGAAATCTGCAAGGAGTCATTTTAGTTTCCCTTCTGATTGGATCAGGCTGTCTCAAATATACTTTTAAAGGTTTATTTTTAAATGTTCAATAGCACTTTGATTTCTCTTTTCTTGTGCTGCCTTTGCTATTTGATTGGAAGTCAAAATAATAGAGTAATGATGAACTGCCAGTCACTGGTATTTTTTCTTTCCCCTCACAATCTTTCTAAGGGAATAGATTCCTATCATACAGCATTGCATTCTTCAGCCTGCCACTCCAGTTTCCCTTTTTGAAAACCAGTGAAGGGGGGTGATTACTATTCTCTTCAAGTGTTTTATTTAAAAATTAGTGGGCTGAATTACTTGCTACCACTGCTATAGCTGCAATCATTTCACTTGCTGGCAGACGTCTGTGTGTTCTGTGTAGAGCTTTTCCTCACAGCTCTGATAGGTAGGCAGCCTGAGAAATTGGGTGCTAAAATGCGCTGCAAAGATGGGACTCCTCTATTTGCTGTCCTCTGCATTTCTTCATATTGATTTCAATGACCCATCAGAGCAGGTTATTTTCTTGTTGCACAAAACACTTTACTTCTAGGGACTGTTAAACAATTTCTCACCTTGGTATTGTTTACAGTAGCTTCTCAATTTCACAGCATTTCTTTGGCAAATATTTCTGTAACAGCAAGAGGCAGCAAGATCTGGAGAAGGGTCTGGTTTTTAACAACATCTCCAAAACCCTGTGTCTTTGGCACCTGCCTTCCTCCAGATGTCAAAAACTGTAGAAAATATTTCAGAAGATATCCTGCTCTGTATCCTTCTTCAACTAGTTACTGAAGGAAGATGGGTCAGTGTAGAGTTGGTGATAAAAGGCAAAATTGGCTTGCTTGTTGTGAAGTATTTCTGCATTTGACTCAAATGCTTAGGAAGGGCTAAAAGCTGGTTTGTAATGATATCCTTTTTGTGTAACTGATGATGTAATCAGACAGTGTTAGTGTGTTCTAGTATTAGTGCTTCTCAAGCTGCAAAAAACTACTGTGAGTTTCAAAGTTACAGGCTTAGTTGCATGAAATTTGAAAAATAATATATTTAAGTCTAAAAAGCCTTTGTGGCATGTAAATGAACTCATATCAGAGAGATTCATCTTAATGCTTTCCAAATTATTATTTTGGAAACATGTAAGAGCAGTGGGGAGGTGTTCAGTTCTGCTCTTTTGTCACAAGATTTCTGCTGCTGAATAGATCTTTCTGTAGTAATTTGAATACATGTTATGCACATTCAGGTCTTGTCAAAAAAACCTCTAGTTGTACCAAAGTGAATGTTTTCACTTGGCAGGTTTTTTTCCACTATTTTTTCATTATAGTAATTTCAGAAGCCTTCATTTAGACGGCTTCTTGTTGCTGTATATTTTCTTGCTTGTATGACTGCTAAATCTAACAAAATTAATTATTTTTAAGAAGAAACATATTAATAGATGTCATGCCTCACAAAACTAGAAAAGCTTATTTCTATCAGCGGGAAGAAATTAAATTATTTTAAATACTTGTCAGTTAAAAATACCTGAGGTTAAAAAACCCAGTGATGGACACCTGTATAATTTCATTTATCTTTTTTTTTCTAATAATACAGTGATAACTACCAAAGTTCAGTGGATCAATGGGTTTGAATTTCAATATATTCATGCTCATTAGTTTGTCTGTCCAAACTTTGAAAATATTATAATATTTTGTATTATTTATAGCCTAACTAGATTGTTTTCCTGGATGTTTATGGAACTAGTTTTTACTGAAGATATTCTTTATCAGTGAGAGGCTAGCTTTTCATCAGGACTTTCACTGAAGTAAAAACTGATAACACTAATAATTAAACTCAATGTGACTTGCTCATTCTTATACCATTGGGTTTTTATTTTTCTTTGTTTACTAAATTGTGTGACTTGCTTGTAATTTTTTCCCAGACTTACCAGACCAAGTTCTGCGGGTTTTCAAGGCAGACCAGCAAAGTCGCTACATAATGATCAGCAAGGACACCACAGCAAAGGAAGTGGTCATCCAGGCCATCAGGGAGTTTGCTCTGACTGCAACCCCTGATGCCTATTCACTGTGTGAGGTCTCTGTCACACCTGAGGGTGTCATCAAGCAAAGGAGGCTCCCTGATCAGCTCTCCAAGCTTGCTGACAGGATACAGCTGAGTGGCAGGTGAGATGGAGACTGAGCTAAAGCTGATGGTGCCAGTTTATCGAGTCAAAATCTTGTTAAAGAGTGTTACTTAATTATTTAATGTTCTGTTTCTTTGCAACACATTGCTGTTTATGCAACTTCTCATTAATACCTAGGCCTGGTGAAGTTAATTTTATTCTCAGATTCCAACTAGATCATTTCTGTAACTCTCAACACTAATTGGGTGTATTGTATCTAGTGTCTTTTTCTGAATTTTGTTTTTACAGGTATTACCTGAAGAACAACATGGAAACAGAAACTCTTTGTTCAGATGAAGATGCTCAAGAGTTGCTAAGGGAAAGCCAAATTTCCCTACTACAGCTCAGTACTGTTGAGGTGGCTACCCAACTCTCCATGAGGAACTTTGAGCTGTTCCGTAATATCGAACCCACGGAATACATAGATGACTTGTTTAAACTCAAATCAAAAACAGGTTGCACTAATCTAAAAAGGTTTGAAGAGGTCATAAATCAAGAAACATTCTGGGTGGCTTCTGAGATTCTAAGAGAAACCAACCAGCTGAAAAGGATGAAGATCATTAAGCATTTCATTAAGATAGCGCTACACTGCAGAGAATGCAAGAACTTCAACTCGATGTTTGCCATCATTAGGTACTGCCCACTAATAATTTTACTTCTAAGTAGAAAGCAAAGTCTTACTTATGTTAGTCTTAAAAAATGTACTTAATAGAGTAAACCAGTTTATACTGCTAACATCAACAGTTTACTTGGCAGTCTGCTAAGGAGGGCATTTTCTGTAATTTGAAATGTTTGCTGAAATATTATTTGAAATGCTACTGTTATGTACTTACTGCTCAAGACAGTGTGGCATGGTGCACATGGCACTAGAGAAACGAATGCACTTATTTAAGGACAAAGACTAAAAGAAACAACAGGTATATACAGGAAAACCACGCAATTGTTGCAAATGAATGGGCTAATTTCCCCAAAGCAGCTAATTTTTGTCTGTGCTGCCCAGTGTCTTAAATTCATTCAGCCATAATAGATTGCATTTTGTTTTCTTTGTATCAGCAGTTTCTTTCACAGAACTTTGAAAATAATCAATAACAGACTGTGATGCCCTACTATAAGTCTGTAAATAAAGATCTTGTAATAAGAATTTTAAAATGTACTGAAAAGCTCAGAAAACCTTTCTTAGTTTTGGGATGAGAAGGGAGGGAGAAAACTCTAATGTCTATGTTTATACACTTTCTTTAAAACCCAAACAAAAACAAACAATCCCCCTACATTTTCTCTCATGAAAAAGCTCAAGTAAGTTGAGGTAAACTGACAGTGTTATCACTCTTTGACACAAGCTCTTGTCATCATCTTGACATTCAGACAACAGATTGAATGTGACACTTTTACTGTGAGTAGGAAAAAAACGAGTAGGTTTGAATACTATTCAGCAAATGAGGCAAGTTCCAAAGTCAAGGATCCATGCTGATGATCAGTCAGCATCTCTGAGACATCAAAATATTGAGATTTTGTTCAGCTATTTCAGCCAATCTCAAGGAGAAATAAAAGCAGCCTCTCTGCTAGGAAAAACTTGAGTGAGGGAAAGATTCTAGGTATCAGACTGTCCCGCCAGGTAGAAATTAACAGCAAGACAGTCAATGTCATTCCAGTGGAAAAATGGGGTTTGCACCAGCTACAGCTTGAGAATAATCTCAGGTATAGAGAGTGTTACAAAATTTCATCCTGAAAGAACAAAGTCAGAAGGATTATTGCAGAAAGAAGGTGGGTCAATGTGCTGTCACCACCTGAACATCATCATGTTGGTGGAAGATAGTTTTTCTGCCAGTTTGTTAATCTGGAAGTAAGTGATCATCCTGAGGTACTTAGATTATGATAGTCTTATCAAACTCAGACACTGTTCTTAAGTAACAAATACATATCCTCTTTAAGGTTTAATTACTCATCCAAGTGTAACTTTTTTCTGTTTATGGTTGCATCATGAAGATATCTCCAGTTTTTGTAGCTTTTATAAAAATGATCTTCTGTAATACAACCTGGCAAAAGTTTTTAAATTTCTGTTATTTTATGGACACCGCTGTGCTAATGTATTCTGGCTATGTGGTATTTCTACCATATGAAATTTAACATGGTCTCTTCCAGGATTTTTTGTTTCTTTCTCTTGTTCTTCAACTTCTTTGCACTTCTTTTGTTTCAAGTGGCCTGAATTTGGCACCAGTTGCGAGGCTCCGAACTACTTGGGAAAAACTTCCAAGCAAGTATGAAAAACTGTTTCAAGATCTACAGGACTTGTTTGATCCATCTAGGAATATGGCAAAATATCGTAATGTCCTTAACAGCCAAAACTTACAGCCCCCTATTATCCCCCTGTTTCCTGTCATCAAAAAAGACCTTACATTCCTTCATGAAGGTAAAGGCAGAAGTATATCACCTTTTACTAGCTAAGGAAAAGTAACTTTCTTGCCTAATCACTGATGTTGTTGGTTGTAGGAAATGATTCTAAAGTGGAGGGCCTGGTGAATTTTGAGAAGCTGCGGATGATTGCGAAGGAGATACGCCATGTGGGTCGCATGGCATCTGTGAACATGGACCCTGCTCTTATGTTTAGAACAAGGTAAGTGTGTTGTACCAGGCAGAGCTTTCCCCAGCTTGGGAGAAGTCTGGGTGGCAGCAAGAGGGACTTTTACTGCCCCTTCTATTGGAGCAATATGAATTTTTTTGTGTTAGCAATTAACCAGCATGATGTGGTGGTCTAAAACTGGAGAAACCATTATATTTTGTGGTTACTGATACATTCTGAAATATTTCTTACTATTCCGTATTTGGTGGTCACATCATAAAAATGAGATTTTATCTGTGGGAGGGAGAGAAACTGTCTTGAAAACATATCTATTAGTCTAGTTGAAATGTCAACGGGTGTCAGCCTTATAATTTGGATTTAGTAGAAGTGGTAATGTATCTGAAGCAGTGTCAGCTACTTGTGTTAGAAAACATGGAGTGAATGCTCTTTGGCTTCATATTTGACAAGCTTATTGCATACTCTTTTTTCTTAATTTAAGCTTGAAGAGTTTGTAATATCTGGTTGTATGCCCAAGTCAAGGCTCTTTTTAATGTTTGTGGGCTTCCAGAACTGCTTGTCCTAAGGTCTGGTCTTTTTCTTTCTGAGCTTGTGATCTTTCTCTGTCTCTTCTTAAACCCATGCTTTATTCTTCCTGGCTCTCACTTGCAGGAAGAAGAAATGGAGGAGTTTGGGGTAAGTGGTTGGAGACAACACACACTGACATTCATTCTTCCTTTACCATTTGCATTTTTTCCTACTTGCTATCTTTAATTTTCTGGTGCTTTGACATTTTTTTCTTTTGTATCCCTTTTTTACTGACAATACATTTGATTTGAGATTAAAACACAGAAGCTGTAAATTATTTTTAAGTGGTCATGGAGTAGAAATGGAGTGGTTTTTCCCACCTCTAGTTTAAATTGCTGAAGGAAGAGACTTTTGGTCAAAATGAAATTAAAAAATGACAGGGTTGCAACAGCTGAAAATAGCTGTTAATTTCCTTATACCTATTAAACAATTATCACAATCAAATTCAAAAGTTAAAACTTACAGTATCTGCTTCACTAACTTACTTTCATATTACAATTAGCTATCATTTTTACCTTAATAATTCAGGATCAATGCATAGCATTCATATAGATATACATACATTGAAATGTGCATGACATTTATTTCATCATGAACTAGCTGATCATTTGATTTCACAAAATTCTCTTCAGTCTTGCAAGCTACCAAGAAGTTCTATTCTGTAAAACTGAGCTGTACATTTTGTATACAGTCTGATTTAAAACACAGAGGACTTTCAAAATGTCTCCTTTATATGTATTTGAATTTAAACCTCACCTATAGTCTTCTGTCAGCACTGCCTTACTGCATGAGCTTTTCCTAATGCTCCAGTCCTCTCAGTAGATGGCTTATGTGAGAGAGTTACCTTGAATGCTTTTCTAGACGTGTGAAGTGTAATTGCCTAGCTGGAGCAAAATAGGTTAAAATATCTGTGCCATTAAAATAGTGCCTGTAACCAAGTAAAAAGATTTCCTGTCCCTCATCTTTCTATCTGTTATAGCTGTTTGACTTACTGGAATGAGGCATGTAAGCTTTGACCATAGACTGACATTCATGCAATCTCTTGCACGTTTCACGTTTATCAGGTGATATCATGTTGGACTAAGTCATTCCTTTGCTCTCTTTCTTTCCCCCTCTGCCCCCTTTACTCCAGGTCTCTCAGCCAGGGCAGTGCCAATGCAGCTGTGCTGGATGTTGCACAAGCAGGGGGGCATAAAAAGCGGGTCCGTCGCAGTTCCTTTCTTAATGCTAAAAAGCTTTATGAAGATGCTCAGATGGCACGGAAAGTGAAGCAGTATCTCTCAAACTTGGATCTGGAAATGGATG
The DNA here is from genome assembly GCF_901933205.1 of Camarhynchus parvulus. NCBI lineage: Eukaryota > Metazoa > Chordata > Aves > Passeriformes > Thraupidae > Camarhynchus > Camarhynchus parvulus. Next base: position 40,750,140 of record NC_044574.1, on the reverse strand, counting down.
AAGAGAGCCTTCAGACACTCTCTCTGCAGTGTGAGCCAGCCACAAACACATGTGAGCATTGTCATTTTTTGGGGATTTCAAGAAAACTGTTCAATATAAATCTGTTTCTAGTCCAGTGAATCAATTGTGAACAGTAACTAGACAATAAAGTTGAAAATTATTTATCTAGTCATTTTCAAGTACTAAGCATCTATGAATCCTAAGGAAATAATCTTGTGGATTAACAGGATAACAGGATAGAGGCATAGTAATAGGTGATAAGGCTTTAAGATGATGTCACAATGAAGCACAGTGGCTTTTTAGATTTGTATGTACAGAGGGTACAGAGGAGTCAAAAGTTCTTCTATATTTCTGATATACTGAGGCTATTAGTGTGAATAACAATATGGTTATTCTGAGGGAATAGGGGATTTTCTTATGTCCAGGTGTTTCAGAGATACCAGGAGGGCTGTACCTGGGGCAGCAGAGGGGAAATTTATCCTGGATATCCATTTTGTTTTGATTTTAAGAAATGTTGTATGTTGTGCCCTTCCTGTCCTGCAGGGTAGCAAAAAAAAGTAATTATATGTCTGCTCTGAATCAGTTGTAGTCCTTATGATAGCCCAGTATAACTTCTGGTCATATTTTTTGTAACAGTGGTTATTTATCAGAGCTTTATTTTGAGAAAGAAAACATTCATTGATAATTGATAATGTACATCTTTTAAATGGAGTTACATATCCCTCTCTTTTCCTCTTCATCTTTTCTATCTAAAGATATCGTGCTGTATTAATTGGACAAGTATTTGAGCATCTTTTAATTGTTAATCAGAGGGCTTTGCACTGCTCAGACTAAAATACCACTGTGTCCTTGGCTAGCAGTCATTCAGTGTTTTGTCCCCTTTCTTCCAAAGTGCCGAAGAATACGGGAGACAAGCGATCTGGGAAATCTGAAACGTCACCAGTGGCTCCCCGGGCAGGCATCCAGCAGAAAGTGCAGCAGCAGCACAAAGTAAACCAAGCACTGCAGGTCCCAGCCGTGTCTCTTTACCCCTCTCGCAAGAAGGTGCCAGTCAAAGACCTGCCACCATTCGGTAGGTGGAACAAGGGAGAACTTGGTTTAATTTTCTGAAGTTTGTTTGCCTATGTCGGGAAGACATTTTTAATCAAATACGGTTCTGACTTCCATTTCTGGTACCATGATATGCAGGTTATATCTGTTCATGTAGTGACTGGGCATAGTTCTCTTCTCTAGAAATGGAAAGAAAGGAATCTAGGGAAAGGATCCTGTCAATTTAACCAGTGTAAGTATTTACCTATTACTAGCAGCTAGGAAGAATACATGTTTCTCCCTCTTTGCTTTGGGATCTTGCCTTAACTTTTCTAGAGGAACTGAGGACCTGGAGTTCTTGAGATGCCTCAGAAGTTTTGGTGTCTCTTCATAAGTTAAATTTTTAAGGTGAAATTGAGGCCTGCTTGAACTGGCAGTCCTGTTAGAAATGTGGATCTGAACTTTCACATTGACAGTTGTCCCTTTGGCTTCTACTCCCTTCTGCTTTTTTATTGTTGGTTACACAGTTGTTGTTGCCTTCATATTCTACAGAAAGGCACCAGACTGTAGGAACTTTTTCTGATTTCCAAATCTGTGTCGCAACATGTGTACAAAACCTATATGCACTATTGATGAACTCTTTAAATCACAAGTATGGTAATACTGTTCCCATAATCCCTAGGAAGTATATGTAGCATAACTTGCCCTTCCTTTTTCATGATGGTTATTGCACAAGAACTTAATTCTGATTTCACTTTTTATTGGTTTTCCTCATGCACTGCTTAGACTGCAAGAAAGCATCAGAAGCAGCAAAATGAACAAGAAACAATTCAATATTCATCTAGATCTTGTTGATTTTACCATTAAATTTTAATCTTGAAAGGACTTTGAAGCTTCATAGGCTGCAATTTTTTGCTCATAGTGGCAAAGTTTCTGAAAACTGACTAGGTTAGGATGATCAGGCAGCTGTGAATTATTGATAGCAGGATTGTGATCCAACAGATCAAAGATAAAAGTCCATGAATGCTTGGAAATAACCTCTACCACAAACATTGGCAAAACTGTCAGAGAAACTGTGTCTTCACTTATAAGACTGTCCCAGGGTGGATCTTTGAAGGGAGGGGAAGGGAAAGATGAATAAATGTGGTCTGGGAAAAGCTATTCCTGATGTCCTAGATCTTTACATCATACATCATCTTCAGGATGTTTTTACTCTGTAGTTTCCCAAAATAAGCTGGTGCAGAGATAGTTCTCAAAAATGAGAGAGAGAAAGGCAGCTGCAGGATGGCCTTGTTTCATAAGCCTAATCCTTATTAATTTTCTTTCCCGCTTCCTTTGACCTTCTAGGCTACTCTGAATAGAAAAGAAACAGGAGAGCAGTTGAATCCTTACTATATAAATCTTCACTAACCAGTGAGATGGGTGTGTGTATGTATTTAAGCTAATTTTAGTTCAAGTTTCTCAGTAACCATTCCTATGCATATCCTCAATTATATGTTGAGGCAGTATTTTGCAACATCACATCTTCACGTTTTCTGTGGCAAAGTATTTATCTTAAGTGGCCAGAATCAAAGACTATCTGCACTAATATGCAGAAATAAAGCACTGTATTTTAAACAGGAATATGTTTTAACATTTTGCTTCATTTAAGCTGGTGTCAGGAACTCATAAATATAAAGGAAAAATACGTAGCTTTTTCTTCTTGTGGGGTGTCTGCTCTATAAATGTATTGTGAAACATAAGTATGTATTTATACTGGACTTAACACCTGCCTATTTTAATTCTCACCTAAAGGCATTAACTCCCCACAAGCTTTAAAGAAAATCCTTTCATTATCAGAAGAAGGAAGTTTGGATCCTCACAAGAAACAATCTGAAGACGCTGTCTCAAGTGCATCTTCGCAGCTCTCTTCTCCTCCTACTTCACCACAGAGCTCTCCAAGGAAAGGTAGTAGATGTTCAATATTTCTTATCCTGTTTCTTGAAACTCATGGACTTTGGAAGCTTCTGAGAGAGAATTTGGACACTTAATTCTGCTGTTCCTATTTTTGTCATGTACGGTCAGCAAGAGGGCAGAAAATGTGGTGCAGAGTGGGATATGTGAAAGGTAGCTGTAAACCTGATTTCAAGGGTACCTGAAAGCCCTCTGATGATCAAAAGCCAGAAAAGATAGCCTGGCATGATACAGGATTTGATGCAGCAGGTCACTCTGACTGCAACTGCTTCTGACAAAAAAATATTCCATTGATGAGTGTTTCCTGCCTTCAGAGAAGGGATGTGCAGGTTGAAACTTAAAATCGTTGCACAGCATTGACCACACCGGTCTATCAGAGGAATTATTTGCTGTGTCATGTATCTGAATGAGATGTGACCTACATATGATAGAAAGGCTTAAGGTGTTTGGAATTCAAATCAGAATATCTAATATTGTAATTTATATTTTATACTACAGAATATTTTAATAGCAGCCTGATTATTTAAACCATGTGTATGAATTTTTGAGAAATGGTATTATACATTGGATCTTTCTTGGCCAAGATCTTTTTAAGTAATTTCACAGAGTTATTTTTTAAAGTGAATTTAGGACTTTTAAAAACTAATTTTTTTGGTTTATTTTCCTGGTGTTGTAGTTCTGGCTGTGAATTGACAAAATACAGGACAAATGAATTGACAAATACAAAATTGTCCTGTAATTTAAAGACACTTCCACACTTTGGAAATATGATAGGCTAGAGGTATTGCATGTAACTTCTAAGTTATTCTCTTTTCAGGATAGCATAAAAGTTCAGTTTACACTTACATAATAGAGCATTATGGTAAAATATACATGGGGGCTGGAGTGACTTCTATTGAAGTGTTATTTACTAAGGTCAGATGGAGGAGGATAATATGTAGAGGATATATCATCTTGTGTCCTTATAAGCTGTCATCATTATTTCTCCCAAATACTACATTACCAAAGAGGGAACTTATATAAATATGGTCAGGCCTATGCATTTTTTGAAAAAGGAATTGGAATTCTATACTTGACTCACAGTGTGAACAGCACTTTATTTCTTCAAAAAGCAAATCATAAACATGGTTTTAAAAAATCCTTGGTTTGATGGTTACATGAAGCTAATGACATGTTCTTTCAGATAAAAATGACAGCATTAATTCCCAGCATTAGTTCTCAGCAAGTGAATTGGGTTAGATCAGTTGAAGTAATTCTGCCACTTAGGATTAGAGTGAAAGCAGAATATGAAAACTGTGGTGACTTGTGGATGTGTTTAATGATCTTTAACTTAGCTGGCAAGAACATTCAGCACAATTTGTTTAATACTGAAAGAAAAGCTGAATTTGCTGAATTTGGTTCTATGACATGATTTGCAGATTTTATCTCAGTCAGACCATGTGAGTGCTACCTACCTCCAAATTTCACCATAATTCCTGTAATATGGAGTTTGGAATTAATTAGTGAGCCAAGTATCACAAAGAAAACTTGAAAACCTGCCCCTCTATCAGCTAAGTAGTCAGCCCAGACATCTGGGCTTCATATATCTATTCATCTCTTAAGTGTAGCTTTGCAGAATAAAAAGACTGAATGGGAGGGTCTCTGGGATTACTTTAAGCAGTAATCTCAACCAGAGATCTCTTTCCTTCTAGTCTTGGAGACAGTGTTTATGCACAGCCAGCTTTTGAGAAGTAGTATTTCATAATGTGAGGATACCAGTATGATGATGAATATGAAGAGAATTTAGGAGAGAAGAGCAGAGAAGAGGGAAGGAGAGCAGTTGGTTCTTAAGTGACTAGTACATATTCCCACAATCCTTAATCTCTGATTAAGATACCAAAGACAGTGTCAAACAGTTTTGCTATGTATCTTTATCTTCTTTGGTGCTGTGTAAGTGTAATGGTGGCTTTGTTTTACTGCCAGTTTTTTTGCAGTATTACCAGTGGCCTGATAAGAACTGAGCAGGCATCTTGGAGAGTCTGATTAACACCATGTTCCTTTTGCAGGCTACACTTTGGCTCCAAGCAGCACCGTGGATAACTTCTCCGATTCTGGTCACAGTGAAATTTCTTCCAGATCTAGTATTGTCAGCAATTCCTCTTTCGACTCTATGCCAGTCCCCCTGCATGATGAGAGGAGACAGAGGCATTCTGTCAGCATCGTGGAGACAAATCTTGGTGTGGGAAGGATTGATAGAAGAATCATGATTGAACCAGATCAATACAGCTTAGGGTAAGAATTTTATTTGTGCTTACTTATAATATACTTTCATATAGTGTGTATGTGGAGTGTATGTTTGTCCAACTTTCCCTGTATCTCTCAAATATTTTTTCTCCTCTGCTCTTAAAAACTACTACTTCAGTGCTTCATTTTGTGATAATGCTCCATTCCTGCCACAAAAAGGTTTTGTACTCCTGAGTGAGTGATGAGGTCTAAGCAGCAAGACTTCACCTCAGTAGATGTTGCCATCTGAGCATTTCAGTGGTGCTGTAGATTATCCACTTTGCGGCAGAATAGTATCCTACCCTGCTTTCTCCATGGGAAATTAACTGAATTAGATGAGATATTCAAACAATTATTCAGAGATAAACTGAGAACAGAAATAGCTAGTAATTTTCCAGTCTGCTTCATGGAAAAGTGCATATCTGTCTAACTCCAAAATATTTTACTCCAAATACCTCTTCTAGTCAACAATAATTGGAAGCTAAAATTCACATTACGCTGCTGGTTTTCTAGTAATTTTCTAGGTAATTAACTTCTGTAATGGTGGGGAAGCTAGTGCTGTGAGGAGTTCTCTAAATCTCTAGCAGTGAGCCTTGGTGTGAAAATAATTGGAGCTCTGGCTTCTGTTTTGAATGCGTCAGTCCTCTGAATGGTTTCTGGGGTTTTAATCCGGCAGGGTCTTTGAATGGCAGACCTGTTCCAAAACTGCTGTACTTCAGCTTTGGGAATCTCAGGCTATGCAAACTCTTTATTCAGATGTCTTAAATATTTGGAAGAAGAGGGATCTAGTCTGCATAGGAAGGTGCCCTGGAAGAGCAGGTCCCAGGAGCCTGGATATCTGCTGAGCAAAAGTGACACTTTGTTGGTTTTATCTGCTACTGTGTAAGGGATCATGTCAGGCTCACTAAATCACTTAAAGGCTACAGAAAACATATTTGGTCTATGAAGTAGCAGGTGTTTCCAAAAATAAGGTTGAAATACATTTTCATTTGCAGGAGATGTTGAAAAGTTAGCTCTCACAGTTTCCTAAGCAGAAAAAAAAATCTGAAATCTAAAATTGAATATCAGCCAGATCCTGTTATATTCTGTTCCTAGCTTTTGAACCATTTGTTCAGCATGACTAGAAAACAGTAGAATAACCCTGTCTGTTTCTCTGTATGTGTATCTGTGTGGTTTGCCTGTCTTAAAAGGCTGTTGTGAAGTTAAGATTTTACCTTTTGAAATTACACTGCTGAAGTGTGAGGCTTCAGCAAGTTATCTGTCCAGTTTTGTTTGTTTGTTTGTATTTGGTTTTGTTTTATTGAGGATGTACTTGAAAGAAAAGTGTTACATCCTCAAAATTGAATTAGCCATTCATGCAAACAATAAGTGCTATCAAGTGCATCAAAATCTTCCATCATAGAATCATAGAATGGTTTGGGTGGAAAGTGATCTTTAAATGAAGGTTACCTAGTCCAACCCCACACCGTGTTTTGTTTTTCTTTGTTTGTTTCTTTGTGCATCCTGTTCATGATTTCCAATTCCAACACTGGATTTTTTGTCCCCCTCATCAATGTGTATCCAGCTCATATGCACCGCTGTCAGAGACCAGAGGCCTGTATGCTGGAGCAACTGTACTTTCTTCTCCTAGTACAGAAGAGCTGTCACAGGACCAGGGGGACAGAGCTTCGCTCGACGCAGCTGACAGCGGCCGTGGGAGCTGGACTTCTTGCTCGAGTGGCTCCCATGACAACATCCAGACTATCCAGCACCAGAGGAGCTGGGAGACACTGTCTTTCGGACACGCTCATTTTGATAGTTCAGGCGATGGGGCAGGACTGTGGGCCTCAGGCAGCCACATGGACCAGCTGATGTTCCCTGACCATGGCACAAAGTATGGCAGGCAAAGTCAAGGTAGGGAGGGCCTTGATCAAGCACAGTCCAGAGCAAGCTGGGCATCTTCCACAGGATACTGGGGAGAGGACTCCGAGGGTGATACAGGTACCATAAAGCGGAGGGGTGGGAAGGATGTTTCAATTGAAGCTGAAACCAGTAGCATAACATCTGTACCAGCAGAGGAGACAAAGCCAGCTCCTGTCCCTGCCCACACAGCAGCAGCATCAAGTAGTACCAAGGGGCTTGTTGGTAAGTTAAGTTTTGTTTGCCATGAAGTATTTTAATTCATTTGCTTAAGTTTTCTCATATTGTTCTGCATTTCTTTTGTCTGTTTTTAATTTTTATTTTTTAATTTTTAAAGCAAAACTGAACATTTTGTAGTCTCTCTTAAATTTTTCCCTTTAACTAAGCATTTATTGCTAGGGAAAAGAAAATATAATTTATTGTTGATTCTCAGTTCTGGCAGTGCCTTTGTGTTTCAAGAGAGCCTGCCATACATCAAAAAACTAGCTCAACTGCTGGGCAGTATTTTGAAAGGTTGATGTATTTAGATGTCAGTTCTGAAATTTGAATTTCTCATCACAGTAAGGCTCCATAAGGCTATATTTAGAAGTCTTAGTAAATGTGGCCTGATTTTTATAGAAGTGTTTTACTTTATGCCTTTGTATGACTTGTCTGATAACTGTGAATATTCCTTACTTCTGAAATGGGATCCCTTTGTGCTTAAATACCAACTGAAATGTTTCTTTGGACTGCTGAAACTGAAGAGGTTTCAAAGAAGTTAGACCTGAAATATTTTCTGTGCATTCAATAATGGAAAGATCAGATAATGTATAAATTAGTATGAAGGTGTCTTTGGCAGAGCTTAACATTTTTATCATATTGTTCCTTCTACGCATCCTAATCTGTGGGCCATCCAATACCTCTGAATTTTTGCCTCTTTTCTTCCTTTCATTCCCCTCACTTTGCCTTTTGTCAGGTTAACATTAAGAACTATCTAAAAGCCATTTTTTGCTGACACAGCTGAATGTCTGCCAGATTGAGGTCATGCTGAGACCGCTGTGATAAACAGCTTTTCCATTTTCTGCCTGAGTATATTGCTTAGCAGTGGCCTTTTGCCTCAAAGCTTGGGTGCAGGTCTAAATCCCTGGGCTATCAAGAGGAAGAAGGTGTATGGATTCATGCCAATCTCCAATTTTACTCTTTGATACCCTTGGTTTCCTCCAGAATGTGTAACAGGTGTCCTTCCAAACTTGCCTCTCAAGGCAGTGCTTTCCACTACATTTTTATAGACTTGAAAGTACATTAAAGACACCTGAAAATTCAAACCAACACAATTCCATGCCCTTCACTACTATTAACTAACTGTCCTGCAAGTGTAACTCTGTGTATCACTATCCCAGAGAACCTGCTGGTGTATATAGTTCTTTTGTACTTAATTGATATCTTGCAGTATTTCAAAAGGATTTCTCTACAATAGAGTTTTTCTATAGAACTTCTTATTTTCAGAAATCTTTGAATAAAGTTTCTCAGAAATTTCTTCATGCTGCTTTGCTCAGTTAAACAGTTTTTCCAAGAAAAATACTTACTCTATTGGAAAATGTTTGGTTTTGTTGTAATACCAAGGATTTATTTTTAGTCTATGTCATGGTTTGACACTGGCACAATGCCAGTGCCCCATGAAAATATACTTCCCTGGTGTTTGCTGTGAGATGTGACAGAAATAAAATCTACTTAGAAAAAATTTTTAAAAAAAATTTTCTCCCATTTTTTTTTTGTATTATCATCATTCTGGGCATGTCCCCCTTTCTTCCTCGCCCCCCGCTCCACCACTGGAAAGGAAAACTGCTTTTAAAAATTGCTTTGCAGCAAAAAGCACCAGTTTTCCATTTTTTAGCTTGTGGGCCCTTTTCATCAAATCTGCTGTTGATGCAGGGTAGTTGTCATCAGCACTTATGCAAGAATATACAGTGTATGACAAGCTGTGCAAAGTAAATTGTCTGTGTCAGTGGTTTTCCTGCTGTATTTGTAAGGTTTGTCATTGAAGTGGTCATATATTAAAAGGCTGGGCCCACAATAAGTGTTCAGTATCAGAGTCCCAGCTGACTTCTCTAAGTACTTTGAAACAGAGACTCTTGCCTATCTATTGTGTGTCCTGGCAGATGCTTAGTATTCTTAACTGATATTTTTTCACTTAAAGTTCTCTCTGAGAGGGCTTCTCAGTAAGCCCTGAGTTAAGCCTTGTTCAGGTAAACAGTTACATCTCAGTGAGATCCACAGGCTAGGTAGTGGTCTTTCCATCTCTTAGATAAAATAATATTCAGTCATTGTTCTTATGGGAATACTTTCAATTTTGATTTTGCAGAGAATACAACCGTAGGAGCTGCAGGCAGCAGTGCATGCAAATAGTATAATGATGAAGCCCACTTCTCTTCCTGACCTCCTAGAGTTGTAGCTTATGCCTCATTAAGTAGTAAGATTTGTAGGAAGAACATAATGTATCGGATGTATTTCTTGTTTCCCCTCCAAGATGCTAAAAACAAAAGAGATGAGCTCTTGGATGCAAGTTTTTATAGACTAAAATTTTAATCCATCTCCAGAATTAAGTTAATCATGCATGTGGAGAGATGCCAAAATTCCTGATATTTATTATTTCTGTGGACTCCTGAGTCTTCTATGTTGCTTTGATCACTGTACATTTTATTATATACAATTGATGGAACAGCTTCAGTTGTGAAGTTTGAACAAATTCCCTATGAAATTTGATGATTTTTGTTAGACTAATGCTTCACTGCTGGAAGAATAGCTATATCCTGTGTATGTTGTATATTCTGTACTTTCTTGACTGATTTATTTTCCACAAGCTTGTTGTCTAGCATATGATAGTTAACCTTTGTCATTCAGAGTTTCTGTTCCTGGGCTGTTGAGTTGGTTGATATTTATTTAGCTTTTAATTGTCTATTTTCCTTTGAGCATGTTCCTCATCCTGTCTCTAACAATCACCTGTTGTTTTTCCTGCAGCAAGAAAAGAGGGTCGATACCGGGAACCACCTCCAACTCCTCCCGGTTATGTAGGAATACCTATTGCTGAGTTTGCAGAAGGTGGCTCCCATCCCACCAGGAAGCCTCCAGACTACAATGTGGCACTTCAGAGGTCTAGAATGGTGGCACGGACATGTGAGACTCATGGGACAGCAACTCCACAGCAGCAGTCGCACGGCCACTCAACTGGCAGGCCCGTGAACAAACCTCAGTGGCATAAACCAAATGAGTCAGACCCACGTCTTGCTCACTATCCATCTCAAGGGTTTTCCACAGAGGAAGATGGTAAATTTCTACTTGTTAGATTTTGAGTGTGCTGCATGCGAAATGGGTCAGTGCTTTCACAGACCAAAGCAAATTACACAAATCTTGCCATAATTTGAACTTTATTTCATTTTCAAAACTTGCTATTTGTTAACTTTTTTGGAAGGGAAGGAATTCAGTTCATCCTAAATGCAATTTAAAATTTGGAACATAGGTCCACTTGAATCTTGAACAGCCAAGCAGTTGGCTTCTCTGGAGGTGCCTGTGTTCACCTTGTACAGCCCTGCCTGCTATGATTTTCCACATTAACCACGTATTTAATGATCAAAAAAGTATCCTGGTCTACAGAACACTTGCCCATCTACCCCATAGAGCACTGTTGCTCAGGTTTATTTGGATAGTTGCTCACATTCTACCTGAAGCTCTTGACACTGTGAACACTGAGTCTCCCACTCCATTTCACATGATGAGCCCACTGCTGCCTCGCTACCTTGGTGGTCTTACAAATGTGTCTACATCTTCATGCTTTAGCTCAACTGTGATGTTTTTCCATGGAGAGCAAGTGTAGCTGGATTGCAGCTTTAGGTCCTCAAAATTTAGGCAGGGTCATGCTTACTTGAATAATTTGTTTTGCTTAATGATAGACTAGCATTCCCCTTCTCTGTCTAACTGCTTAGTTACTAAGGTTTTAGGGGTAGGATGAACTTTGCAGTTGAACATGATGGGAAAACAATCCTTAACTGAATTGCCTCAAACTTTGAGAGTTACCATGACAGAGAATTTTAATTGTTTCTACTAATGATGACTAAATTGAAGATACATTTAGGGAAAAAATGTCAGATGCCATTCTGAAGCTATTAGATATCTAGGAGTACCTGTTCTGCTCCTCGGGATGAATAACTGCATCTAGCTCAGTTAAAGCAATTGTCCTTTTTTCTTGAAGATAAAAATTCCAAAGGAATATGTCTCATGAGACCTGAAATGTAGTGAAATTTAGATTGTTTTAAAGTATATATACTTATATAATGAAATACAGAACACATGAACACAATACACACAGTTGTTGTTGTATGCACAGCTAGTTTCATTCAGTAGCAATCTTGTTCTTTATGAACTAAATTCTACTTTCCCTTATCCTCTTATGTTTGCAGAAGATGAACAAGTCTCTGCTGTCTAAGACTTGGGCTTTTCTGGATCCAGAGTGAGCCACCTTAAAGGAGAGCACAAGAAGACGTCCCTAGAATAGGAGCCTTGGAACTATGATTAAAGGATGGTGGACCTATTTGCCTCCTTCCCTGCCTTAAAGCAGCATGGGGCTTCTTCCTCTGCCCCTCCCCCTTCTGTCCCCTCTCCCCTTGCATGTGAAATACTGTGAAGAAATCGCCCTGGCACTTTTCAAACTGTGTTGCTTGAAATGCACAGTGCAGCAATCTCCAAGCTACCACTGTTGCTGTCTGCCACATCACACAGTATCATTCCAAATTCCAAGATCATCACATCAGGATGATTAACTCTGGCTGCACTTCCCAATGCCTGGAAGGGTTTTTTTAAATCTTCCTTTTAGATTTTAATCACAATCCTAGCACTTAGTCTCATTGGGATAATAAGTTAGTTGTCAAATTACGTTTGGCCTTTAACCTACAAAGAGAAAATTACTTTGAGATCCTTCAAGGAGGCAGTGCTTATTTGCTTGTTTACAATGCCTTTGTTACAATTTTGTATGTTTGTGTTTGGGAGATCAAATAGTGCATCTGAATAGTAATTACAGTATTATTTCACACCTGTAAGTAGGGTTGCCAGCCTGAGCTCCTGGAAGAATATTGCTATCACATGGCTGAGCAGGGCAGAAGGGAAGGCAGAGGTTGCAGGATGGCAGCCTTTTCTTGACTACCTGGCTTTGCTCTTAATGTGCCCCACCCTGGAATCTTCACGAGTTTGTAAATGTTAGTGTTAACAGCATCCTCATCTGGGTCTGGTGTAAATGCAGAAACACAGTGCTCACAACTGGTCAGTGATCAAGAGGACACGGTGTGTTTCATACCTGTGCTTTGTGGAATACAGGATGGCATGCTAAAAAAGTGTCCCATTGTAATAAGACAAATGGCAACCCCACTGTTAAGTTATATGCTTTTTATTTTTAAACTATATAGTAGTTATATTAAAATAAAAGTTAACTGGATAACACTGCAGTGAAGGCAAGTTGGGATGGCACAGCTCCTGTCAGCTGTTAACACTGATCTAATAATCTCCATCTATTGACTTCGACATTAGGGGATAATCGAGCCTTTAAGTAAAAAAAATAAAGATAACACAGTTAGATTTGCAAGCCTTTGCAATGCAGAAATAGTCACAACTGTTAATGGCTTCATGGAACACTGCATGTGTAGAGAAGGCCAATGTGTAGCAACCACCTGCTCACAGCTGCTATTAACCCTATAATGACTGAAATTACCCTCCCCTCTATTTTTGTGTTGTTTTTGCACAGACTCCGGAGAAGTGAAGGCTGCCAATCCGAGTAGTACTCAAATGTGAGGAACTGCTGGTCTTGGATTTTTTTGTTTTTCCATTGAACTCAGCTGATCATATTGATCAGTAGATAAACGTAAATAGCTTCAACTTTTAAAGATCAAATTGCAGTGTTTTTTCACTGTATCAAACAAATGTCAGTGCTTTATTTAATTCTCTCTCCAGTAATCATAGCTTTTGTCTATTTGCTTATATATAACATTGTCAATTATGCATTTGTAATTTTACATGTAATATGCATTATTTGCCAGTTTTATTCTCAAGGCTATGGACCTCATGTGCATATAGAAATACAAAATCCTAGCTCTATCACAAGTTGCACAAATGTTATATAAGCATTAAGTAATTGTAGACCATAGGACTGCTAATCTCAGTTCGCTCTGTGATGTCAAGTGCAGAATGTACAATTAACTGGTGATTTCCTCATACTTTTGATACTACTTGTACCTGTATGTCTTTTAGAAAGACATTGGTGGAGTCTGTATCCTTTTGTATTTTTAATACAATAATTGTACATATTGGTTATATTTTTGTTGAAAATGGTAGAAATGTACTATGTTTATGCTTCTACATCCAGTTTGTATGAAGCTGGAAAATAAATAAATATAACATTAATGAAGTCCATATTGATTCTTATGCATTTTACATGTTCCACATACTTGAACAAATTTATGAAAAAATTTTACTTCTCTGTGTATTAATATTAAAGGGACATTGCCAAGTGATGTGGGCAAACCACTGGTGTGGAGTTTTTCTTGATATACAGTTGTGCTGCTGATTATTTTTGAAAACTTTGGTGTGTGTGCTGCTGATTGAGAATGACTGATACTGTGAGCATCCCCAGATGAAGAAACTGTTGAGATGCCAAAAGAAGAAACATTTGAGATGCCAAAAAAGGTATGGACTTAGGTGTATGTGGAATGTAAACAGTTTTAAAGGTAAGATTGTGTTGATTTTATATTCGGAATAGTGTAAAAGTAAGGAATATCTTTTTTTAACATTTGGGTAGGGAGAAGTATGGAAGGTGATCCATTTGAGTTTTTACTGAACAAGGTATGTCAAATAATAAATATCACCCAATAGCATCCCCAGTATTAAAAGCTGATGTTAATTCAATATTAAATATGTAGATTTTATTTTTTCCTCAGAAGCTAGATTCTTTATTTCCAGTGGCATGCAGAAGATTGGTTTAAAGAGGTACTGCTAAAGCCATAAACAGCCATATCCCACTGAGCTTTGAAATGCCTGGCAGGTCGTGTTTCCAAGTCTAAAATTAGTTCAATGCAAAGAGAAGCAACAAAATGCTGTCTAGATATAAGTCTTCCTAACATAGCTCTAGAAATGATCCACACTTAGAATTATAAGAACGCTAAAAATCAAAGGACTTGTATAGGACTTGTAAACATTGTGGTTTTATTACTGTAATCTCTAGCACTGTAAGGAAAGAAATTATGGATATTTAGATTTGTGTGGTGTAGTGGAACTACTCTTTGTGAATATGTGGCTAATACTTGTTGGGTACTTTTCAACAAGCTAAAGATTAAAATTTGTTTTTACATTAGTAGAATGAAAACGCATTTTTATATATTTTACTTACAAGATTGTCCTCCAGTAGTACTAAAGGCACAGTGATAGGGAAATAATTCCTCTTACCAACTTTTGAGGTGTTTGCACGCTTGTCAGTTTTTCTCTGTGCTTGATATATTATTGAATTAGGCAGTGCTCCCTATTCTCCTGTTTATGCCTCCTTACTGTAATTACTATTTTTAGATCACATTATATAGAGACATAAGGTAGCTTAATTTGTTATGGACTGAGTGATAAAAAACATATCACACAGCAACTGATTCAATAGAAGTAAAGGCCTTGGTGTAACATCTGAAAGAGATTTCATATTTGTAGTATGTAATGTGAATTTTGTACTTAACTGAGTGGATGCAGCAAAATGCAGACAAGTAAATACCAATTGCTGCAATTTAGTGTTGCATTCACCAAAATGGAATAAAATGAAAGGATTTTTTTGTGTGTTTGAAGAAATGATATTCGATTATCGATTCTATTATTCTTTTATGGCTTTTTTTTTTTACTGAAACTTACTGAGGCAGAGGCTACTCCTTTATGCAGTATATTGCATATCGGAGTCAGCACAAATCTGTAAAAGCTGAAGTATCGAGGGTACTGCTTCAATGGATTCATCTTGGTCATTTGGAGAAGCATGCATGTTTTACATCTGTAAATCTGAGACTCAAGTATTTGGTCAAACTAAGGGGAGGAAAAGGTTTTGTTTTGAAAAAGAAACAAAACTAAAAGCCCTCTATTTTCTTCAAGACTGGTAGGAAATGCAATAAATTTCCAGGCTGTCTCATATGGATTGTTGCATAGTTGAAACAAAATCAACTCTAGAGAATTCAAGTAATGATTTAATTGCAAGTATTAATATTTATGTATCCCTTGCTATGGAATGAAACATTAAAAATACTTCTGTGAATAAAGCCTATGTAGCAGCAGCAGCCTCTCTAACATAAATGAAATAACACAGATCCATTGAAGAAAATATGAGCATTGTTAAAATTACTCTGAAAATTGACCCCCTCAGGAGACAGCAGCCATGTGAGATGATTAATATAATTTTGTTCCCCTATCTCTAGATTGTTCTTTAAATAAGCTTTATAGTCTTGTCTCTAAAAATTGCATGCTCTGAGAGAAGGCTGGGAGTGGAAGTAGGTTTATTGCTGATGTAAGGTGGAATCTGTTACTTTCTGTTTTCCACTGAAAATGTGATGAACGAAAATTTAAAGTTTTTAGTAGAATAAGAAAACTTTAAAAGTTCTATCTTGCTTATGTGTGGTGAGTATATAGGAATAAGTTTAAGATATTCAACTACTAGCAATCATCAACAGCATAATCTTAAACTATTTGCATTTGATTTTCCTGGGATTAAATTTATACAGTGACACTCTACATACCTACACACAGACTGCAGTCTCTGTAGAGAAATGAGTCTTGGCTCTCTGTGTCAAAACTCGAGTTTATGTTAAGTAGAAGTGCAGGCTTCTCCTTAAGTGTAGACTTGTAGCTCCCTCAGCTTTTAACCCGGTTGCTTGACATGCTCAGTCTTCTCTTTCAGTTTTGAGAATTAATTTGGATTTTCTTTCTTTATTGGGTCAATCCTTAGAGGTGTAGTTTTGCCCTTGATAGTTTAATGTGTAAAAGGAGGTTTATTTTCTTTGCAGCACTGTTGCCCTTGCTGACAATGAAATCCTTTCTGTATGTACATAAAAACATTATATATATAAAACCCTATTTTATATGTGTGTATGTATAGGAAAAAAACATCATATACTATTGCAGCATCCATTTTTTTACCTAGAATATCTGCACTGGAAAAGAAGCCAGTGCAGCATTACTTAGAGTAATTATTTTCAGTGAAACTTACACTGGAGTAGTGATGTTTAAAATGCTTTCTCAGTAACTACCAAACTGTTTTGATATGCAGTTGTTATCTTCTGATACAGTTCCAAGAAAATTTTGCCGCTTGTGCCAGGGTCAATAGGTGTGGCAGAGATAAATCGCCTAGGTGCTGTATGCAATATGTTTTGAGGCTTTTCTCATAACTAGAGAAATATGAATAGTTTCTAACTGCTTTTATTGAGTTTTGTGTAACAAGTAAGATGCTCTGAACTGTGGCTTTCTAAAAGAAGGTAGGCCATGAGGCCCAGGATGGCTTTTCTGCCTTGGTGTCTTTGGTCAGAGTCCAAGTAAAATACAGGAAATTGCACTGATAAAAAACAACCTTCCACATGGAGGCCCTACTTCCAACATCAGTGTAGAACTGGATTTGTTCTGGTTGGACAGTCCTGGGAACCCTCATATGGCCTTGATACGTGTTTTACTCTTAAGGAGAAAAAGTGCTGTTGCTGCATTTCTTATTTGGGAGGCTAATCCATTCCTCTGGTTGTCAAAAGATATTGAGGCTCCATGTGCTGGTTTATACGTGTATGTAGTTTTTGCATTACACATTCTTTGGGCTAAGCAGCTTTCTTCCTTTCCCCTTTTTGTCCCTATACCTTACAGTGGCCATATGTTCTTCCTATCTCTCCTGCCAGAATAAGTCAAACTTAAGTGGGACAGGTAGAGTGGAAACATCTGTATGCACTCTGCATCTTGTGCAGTTTGTTTAGGGAGTTTTTTGTGTTTATTTGGTTGTTTCTGTTTTTTTTTCTTTTAATGTCAATGTCCAAAAATGCTGTTTAAAACGACGCATGATCTGCTTATTGATCTGAATTTTATTCTAGTTTTGTCACTGGGATTATCACATTGTCACATTCTCCTCTTACAATATTCTGATCTGTTCTCAGTCTCTTCTAACACTGTACTTTCAGCCATTTGTGCTATGATGATTATTGTTCTTTATTAAGGTAATAATCTGATCATCAAGAACTCCAGCAGTAGTCCCTCTCCAAACTGATACTTCCATGTCTTACAGCACATAGTTTATTCCCTCCGGTGCAGGTAGGTGGTTTATTTTACTTGATATTGGCCCTCCCTTGCATTTTATTCCTTTCTGTATTTTCTCCAGAATCTAGAAACAGTCTTCTGTTTTGAGATTAGGTCAGACTGATGACTTGTTTGTCCCCACCACATTTCTCATATGTTTGTAATGCTTCAGTCCCCTGGTGTAACTCCTCATGTGACAGCTTCACCAGGTCTTGTTATTCAGTTGGTGGTATCAAATACTAGCTCTTTCAAAACTAGTAGCTATGGTACATAGCTATAGATGGATTATTCCTGAGCTCTCTTCTTTCTTGGACATATAGTGGCACTGCAGACTCATTTTGGTTTCGAGGTATTTCTTCAGTTGGAGAATCTTTGGCTTTTTGTGTCAATGAAATGTCTAATTCAGATGGACTTCTGTTCATTTTGATTTTTCTTCTCCATCCTCCAATATACTAATTTGTCAGTTTGTTTCCTTTGCTTATTTTGGTTTGGGTTAGAGGATAGGTTTTCCTGGTTACTCAAAAAAATTATTTTGGTTTTATTTCTTACCCTTGCTGATGACACATTCTGGACAGCCTTTGTGTCTTGGGTAACCTTTGAAATAAGTGAATATTTCACTGTAAGTAACATCAGCAGAAAACTTGGCTGAAGAGTTTTATTCAGGTTCTGGTACTGTGCTTTGTGAATGTCTGTACCTTCTTAGCAGAAGAGAAAAACCAAACCTGTGAATTGCAACTTCCAAGGAAACCTGGGGTCCTGTTTCCTGTAGCTCCCTGAGAGGAGGTAGTAGCACAGTGGAATGTTCAGACTAACAGCGCTGAAACTGGTAGAAGTCTTTCTGTCATTAAGGCTGAGCATAAAAGTTTCAAAAGAATGTTGAATTTTGTTTTATGTTCAATTAGTGTTGGCAAAATCACTGAGCTTCCTGAGATTTTGCATGCTATGCCTTGGTCCCTGTGAAGTTCATTTGGCAAATCAGTCATTATATTTATGAAAAGCTCATAGCAGAGACTTTACTGAAATTTATATTCGTATGACTTATGTATTTATTGCTCTTGAATATGATCCAACAAGCCATTCATGTTTTAAGTGCTTTGTTGACTATGAAAGGGTGCACTTTGCTGCTTCTCCTCTTCCCAGCACATACATGCTTTTCCTCTTTCTCATGCCTCCCTTGTTGTTCTTTAGATGCATAATTCTTCCTCCCTGTTAACCTCTTCCTGTTGCTTATATTAGCAGCTTTCTCACAGAGCTTCTCTTTGCTCCTTTGTAGAACACAGCACCACCCATTTCCTTCCTCCCAAAGTGTGTTTTGTGTGTAGTCCTCAGAAACAATGGAAGGAGGCAGCACTTTAGTGCTCAGAAAGCTTGAAAGGAGTGTACCCAGACAGGACAAATTCAGACTCCAGTTCTTTGTCTGCATGTATATAGCCCTTTTCTCAATTGCTGCCTGAAAGCTGGATTGTTCATGTTTCTGTGTAATGGCCATAATACATTCATAGCATAACTCTTACTTTGTTATGATCTGATGAATACAAAATTTTTTGTTTTTATGTGCTGAAGTCTTTGTCTGATAGAAATGGAGTGTGGCTCATGACCAGTGAAGGGAGTTGGGGAGGAGGGGAACTGAGGGAGCAGCTGTGGTTCTGGCCAGATTGTTCAAATGCAAACAGTAATCTTACAAGGCAGAGGGGTCTGTTGTATAATTGAAAGGGTCTATTTAGTCTATTATTTTTTGTAAATCACATTTTTGCTGCTTTTCATGTTTAACCAGTGTGCATTCTCTATAAAAACATGCTTCTTTGCAAAATACTGTTGAAGACCTGTACAGGACTGAACTACCTCCCATGTTGTGTATTACAGGCTCACCAGGGAAGTGGGCACAGCACCAGCCTGCCAGAGTTCAAGAAGTGTTTGAGCAATGCTCTCAGGCACATGGTGTCCTCTGAGGGCTGTCCTGTGCAGGGCCAGGGGTTGACCTTTGTTGATCATAGTGCTTCCATTCCAGCTCAGAATATTCTGTGATTACAACATTTGTTTGGTTGGGATGTCTCCATCCTGGTGCTTGCTCTTCAAGCAGTTGGCTTTCCTGAGTGGTGTGCATAGGCATTCTTTTTTGGTGTAGTTTTATGTTTTGCTCTTTAAATACTTTTTATGAAAATTGGCATGTCACATATTTAATGTCTTCTGAAATCTCGTGGGTCTTCACTGAAGATTGTGTCCAGTTCTTGGCTGCTTATACTGTAGAGCTACCTTGGTTAAGGAGTCCATTGGATACATCCTGTACTGCCATTTCAGCTAGAATGCAGCACTTTGCAAATTCCGATAGTTTCTGAGTAGCTGGAGTAATGTCTTTAGGCAGTTAGCATCACACTTTTCCAGTAAGGGATTGGACTAAGGCTTGCAAAGGTCAGTAAGTGTCCTGTAGGTACTATTGCCAATTTTAATTACCCTTTTCCAGATATTTCTGGCAGGTATTTCAAGGTTATGGTTATACCTTCCTTCATGTTATCTTTGCACTAGGGACATAGAAATGTTGTCATTTGTGGGCAAAGCTCCCTTAAGGGCCTATTTGAATATCTGGTGTAGTCACTGTGCGCAAATATTAATTTAAACATGTCAATCTACTTGCAGAGAGCAAGTTATTCAGTCAAGTGATACAGTCTATAACTATCACTAAGAGTATGAGGTGATTGTTTAAATCACCTGGATCTGATGCAGACATTATTTTGGTGTCTTTGCAACTACTAGTCTTTGATTTAAGTTTCTAATTTCAGCCTTTGTTTTGCAGGATTTGTTTTTAATTTGAGTGCAATGAGTTCTCCCTGAAGTAAGTGTGGCACACTCTGCATCTTTTTAAATCTTTGCTGACCTCTAAGCTGCTGGAATGTCACACTGCAGTGTTTGTTCTGTGCTTTTTTTTGGTTTGTTTTTTATTCACCTAAGTGTTGTTTGAATTTTTCATTTCAGGTTTAGGGTTGTTGAGGCTTCTGAATTTGTGTTTTAACTGAAATCAGGAATTCAGTGATGTTTATGTAGTGTCAGCAGTGTCAGCCTTTATTCATTTCATGCTTGTAAACTTGTCCTTGGTTTCAGTGTTGTCCTGATGATTGTGTCCTCATAATTTTAATAGCTTTGGCTGAATTTTCTCTTTCAACTTCTGTATACTGCTAAAGAAATCTTTGCAGCTGAATGTATTTGCTGCCTCCTGATGTGCTGATGCTATTCCTCTTTGCATCTCCTGCTAGTCTGAGTGTCACAAACAATTTCTTCTCCTTGTGTTGAAGTGCACTAATGCTGCATGCACAAGCTGCCCTTGACACTTAAGATGGACTTTTCTTGGGCATAGTTTCATTTGCAGCAGTTGGTGTCTTTGGACAACAAGGAGACATTTTCTCTTGAGGATGCATCTCAGTATCAGACAGATGGCTATGAAATAAAATGTTGATCCTGTCCTATCTTGTACTGTTAGAATTCTTAATTCTTCTCATGGCAGCCAGTACTGCAATGTTAACTTGATGATTATTTTCTTAAAACAATCTTTCATACTGTGTACTGGTTGTCCTGATAGGATGTTCCTAAAGGAATCATTTTTGTGGCTGGGATATGGAGTAGCCCAGATTTGCAACTGTTTCTGCTGCAGATACTTGATAGGCCTTCCTTAGTCCAATTGGCAAAGACAAGGTAAGAAGTGCATAATTAGCTGGGGGATGCAGTTGGCGTTCTCAACACTTTGTGCTGTGAAGGGAATAAGCTTGCTTATTTCTAAACAGTTGGAAAACCAATAATGCTGTGGATTTTAAACAAGATTTCTAAAACAAAAGTTACACTCCTTCTTATTTAATTCTACCTTTAATTCTCTTCTTGTGCTCCCTGATATTGCAGCTGTATTATCCAGTGGTTTAGTTCTAGCACTGTTTGATTATGATGTAGACCTGTATCATATGGCTCTAGTGAGCCATCCCAATGGTTTATGATTTGCTTCATCATTTCATCACAGCAGAAGTCCCAGTTCAGTTCACTCTGGTGTGCCTGGAGCTCTGAACTGAGAGGGTCCTGCTCAAATTTATGACAGTTGCCATTTGTTGTGGGTCACGCCAAAAAGGCATTGTGGTTAAAGTAGGAGCTTCCTCATATTTCTGATGCTCTGAAAGTGTGCATAAGTGAAAGGCTCACATAAATAAATGAGAAGAATGCAAATTGCTGACCTGCTGAAAGCAGTCATGTCCCCCCTTCATCCAAATGAGCTGCTTGACAGTAGTTCAAGCTCCTGTGCCCTGCTGGGCTGAAGGCTCTCTTGTGGGCTGTCCCACTTCCCATGCCTTGTTGGATCCCTGCCTGCCTTGTGTCCTTGTGGAGACAAGGGCATAAAGCTGACTTAGCTAGTGATCAGTGGTGTTCTTTTGATTATTCACCTAGGATAGTCAAGTAAATTGCTGTTGCTGCTGTTTGGAGTTTCAGGGTTGTAGGTTAATGTTTTATACATTATTTTACTCCTTTTCTTCTGTCTTCAGCTACATATCTTGCAGTCTTTGTCAATTTAGCCTGTACCAATATTTATTTCATATATAATCTTTCACTGCACTGTACCAGCACAATCTGTCCTTCATTTCAGTCCCTCCTCACTGTTTACCTTCATTTACTACATATAATTTGTATGCTTATTTTAGACTGGAGACCCTGTAAGAAAGGCAATATGCATTTATAAAATAATATCAGTGCATAACTCTTGGCTTTTTTCTTTCTCAAAGCATGCTCTGCATTACCAAGGTTACAAAAAAAAAAGGCAAAAAAAAAAAAAGCCCAGTTCTCTGCAGATTTCTTAAATTATAGATGCACACTTAAATAGTTTAAAATACATTGCTTGCTCTGTGAAGGTCACCTTTTTTCTGAAATATTATTTTATAAATGAAATGTGCTGGGATTTTAGAAACATGGAATTGGCCAGATGTACCCAATCAATACCTTTCACAAAACTACTAAAAATATGTACTTGCAGAATACTGCATGTTGATGACATAGCATTTATTCTTATTAGAATAAATTGGATTTTTCAAAGATGAGAATTCAGTTAAAGTTATTGACCTCTTCATACATAAGAAAGAAAAATAACGATAAATTGACTAAGACTGATATTGGTATAATGGTCTGGAGAATTTGAACAAATGGAATGCTTACTTCAATCCCCAACTTTTGCCCAGCACAAAAAAAAAAAAAAAAAAAAAGAAAGAAGAAAAAAAAAAAAAAGAACGTAGCACTTCCAGCTTTTTGTTAGAAAATGGCATATTTCATTCCACGGAGAAAAATGTACAAGGAAGAGCATTGTTCCAAACCACAGAACAGACATCATGCTAATCTGACCTTCATTTACCTAAAGAGTAATCTTTAGGTATACTCACAGTTGGCCTGATTCTGGCCAAATAACAAGCATGCAGAACATATATAATAGACACAAATAAAGTCTTAAAAGCAGTTGGTTTTGCAAGACAGGATGAGAACAAATTTTTCCCTATCCATTAGTGCTAGAAACAGCAGTCTGGTGAGGTTAGATTTTTTTAGTTTATATGTCTCATTTCTTGTCATAAATGAGTGATAAATCTAATTCAAACTAATACAAAGAACAAAATACAATTCAGAAAATAAGGCATAAAATGACTACTTAAAATTATGTTATAAGAATTAATACCCAAAGAAAACAGTTCTGGAATCTTGTTATTTAAAATCAAATGGTCTGTATTCATAATGATAACTTATATTTTTAAGTTGACAGGCTGATTCTGCCAGCTGATCATTACTGTGAGCTGCTTTTGGGTCTCCCTTTCATCTCAGATGGGGTAACTCATAAGCCATCTACACATATTTACAGATGAGTAGGGGGCTGGGGCAAACAAAGCTTGAGGCAAGCACAGTGTGTTTGGCATGTTTGTGGTCTCCTTTGACTGCAGTGTAGAGTACAGGTGTTGCCAAGGCCTATTCCCCTGGGATCCAGGTTAAGGACATCACCAGGAACCTTCCCAGCCTTGGGCTGCTACCTATTATTGCTGTTCTGTGTGAGTGGTGATGGAGCTGCAATGTGTAGTCCAAGTGCAATCAAAAGAGACTTCAGGGCCCTTGGCATGGTTGGTAATGGAATCTGGAGGACAGGTGCTTCTTTCCTCTATCTTTCCATTTCCAGGCAGCTACATGGGATAAAACAGATGAGACCATACCATTAAAACATGGCTCCATGACTGGTGCTACTAACAGTTTTCGATTTTTCAATAAAGGGATGGCTTACACAGCACCAGACATCCTGGTTTCAGATGGAATTCACATTTCTCAAAGGGGAAAGAGAGGTCTTTCCTCATGAGCTAGTGGGGCTCAGTGACAGAGCTTTAAGCTAGACTTGAAGGGGGAAGGGGATAATAGCAGGACTGCATGTGACAAGCTGTGGGATGACACACCAAGGTTAGAAGGACAGGGTGCTGGTGAGAGCCCTCAGCCTGCTGCTCTGAGATCTGCTGGCTACACTGAAGCACCTGAAGCTCTACAAAGATGAGCTATATATAGGTAGCCAGCCAGAAAAGGAAGATCAAAGAAAGTGTCCTCCCCATGATGAGCAAAGCTGGCAAATGGGTGACAAGGGACAAGGGGAAGGCTGATTTACTCAAGAAGATCATGGAACAGATGCTCCTACAAGCTGTGTTAAGGTAGACAGAGGACAGGGAGGTGATTTGGGACAGTCACCATGGCTTCAACAAGGGCAAGTCCTGCCTGACCCACCTAGTGGCCGCATAAATGATTCTGTTCCTCTACTCCACTCTGGTGCAGTTCTGGCTTCAGTTTTGGAGCCCTCAGCACAGGAAATACATGGACATATTGGAGCAGGTCCAGAGGAGGGCCACAAAAATAATAATAAGGATGGAACACCTCTGCTATGATGGAAGACTGAGGGAATTTGGCTTGTTCAACCTGGAGAAGAGAAGGCTCCAGGGGGGACCTTGCTGTGGCCTTTCAGCACTGAAACTTTTAAAAAAGGACTTGTAGTGGTAGGAGTGAAGGAGTGTGGAAGATGAGACAGCTAGAGAAGTTGAGCTGGGTAGTGCTGCCAACCTCTTGCCCCTGATACAGTGGAAGCTGTGGGAGAGATAAACTCAAGGCAAGAACAAAAGTGAAGACATCACGTCTGGTCACTCTGACTGCTCTGACAAGAGAAGATGGAACAAGGACATTGCTGGCACAAAAGAATGTAACAGGGAGTTGATAACCAAAAATATTGTGTTGCTATGTTAACAGAGGCAAAGGGGTCTGAGTAGAAAATTTTGTATGGAAGTTAGAGAACTATAAATATGGGCGATTAGTGTAATAAACTGGCTTTGCTTGCATTGCATGGTCTGTGTCTCTCAATCGCAGCAAAGGAGTAATGATTTTAGACTAAAAAAGGATAGATTCAGACTAGATGTAAGGAAGAAGTGTTCTTACACTGAGGGTGGTGGAACACTGGAACATTTAAGACTTGCTCAGAGAGGTGGTAGATGCCCCATTTGTGGAAACATTCAAGGTCAGGTTGAACAGAGCTCTGAGCAGCATGATCTGGTTGAAAATATCCCTTCTCACTATAGGAGGGTTGGACTAGAAGATCTTTAAAGGTCCCTTTGAACCCAAACTGACCTATGATAATCTACATGTTGACAAAATATTAGGTTCTTACCTGTACCCAAAATATCTGCTACCTTCTTAAGACACCTAGAAAACATCTGGAGAATAATACGGATGGGATAAAAAGGCATTGGGGTATTGTGTTTAAAAAAGTGACAGACAGAAATAGGGAAATCAAGACTGTACTCCTAATATTCCTGATACCAGTTTGTGCCCAGGTATTGCAACATGCTCCAAAAGGAGCATTACATGTGAATATTACAGGTAGATGGTATAATTGCATATAGTCAGAGCAGAAATTAGGGAAGGGAAAGGCAGGATGAAGAGGAAGGCAGCTGAAGGACTGTAGTTGCTGGAACTCCAGCAATGAGAACTGGACTGCTCTGAGGGTGAGCCTGTGTGCCTGCAGCTGATGGGTAGCAATGCTTCCCACATCTGTTTTGTCTTTTCTGCAAGATTTACAACTTTAAGTGCTTGGCACCTTGCACATGTGGGCCAAGCTGATCAGGGAGAGGTAAGCTAACCTGGAAATGCTTTATGAGCATTCTGTATATATGCATTATGTATTATTCCTCCTTTTTATGTATGAGGAAAGGCTGAGGGATGAGTGTAGCATGTACTGGAGACCTCCTGTGCTGGCTCTGCAGAACTGCATTTCTTCTGGGATGGTCTGAAAAGTTTATTTGGGTTTCTCCATTAGCTACAGTGCTGCATGTCTCTGCCTAAAAAATTCTGAGATGATAGCTTAGTTGTGGAGGATGTATTTTGCTGAAGATATTGGTGCAAAATCCCTCAATTTTGAAGTAACGATTTTGTAAAGAAAATTAAAAAGAGAATCTTCTCTTAAGGTAGGAACAACACTAAAAAAATAGCTGAATTTTAGAAAATGGTATGGTGTCCACACATAGTAACTACTTGTGTATTAAAGAGCTATGTTTACTACAGCGTAAACATCAGATATGCTGAAATTGCAGGAGGGTATTTTGTCTGTCTTCTCTTTTTTTGGCCTCTTTGATCATGAGGCAGCCCTGAGTTCCTGGCAATGGTTAGCATGTCCAAGGAGAATGGAAGAGTTGAGAATGTGGTGTTCTTACCTGTCTAATCCTACTTAAACTATTACAAATAACACAGCTTCAATGTCTTTATTATTCCATTTTGAGTAGTGTGCCTTCAAGCCCAAGTTCTGGGAGCACACGTATCCTGTTTACATTTGGAGATTGTTACTCTGAAGATGAAACCTGTGATGTGAGGTGAGTGAATGAAATCATTCTTTTCAGTACTTCCAGGAACCTCTGTGTATGTGTCCAAACCTTACTGCATCAAAAATGTGCATTTACCACAGGAAAACATTGTCACTAGCCAATAAGTAATCTCTAGAGCTGAGGTCTCTTTTCTGGAATGAAATATTTGTCTTTGTAAACTTATTTCAATTATATTAACTTTGCAGTATAAGTTCATGGATGCTACTTCTGATTGTTTGAATGTTAGAACTTTTTGGTTACAGTAGATGTCTATGTCAGGTGCTGTTCTGCACCAGTATCAAAGGACAACCTAAAAATGAGACAGCAACCTCAGAATGAGAAAGAAAATACTTAATTATTTTTATTTTTTTCAAGTCTTGTTTCCTGCATGGATTTTCTGATATTTCAAGCCAAATAAGCTTTTGCATGCAATTTCCTATACATCAACAGAATACTGAAAATAATCCCAGGCGTGCTGTCACATTTTAAAGAGATGAGACTTGTATATGAGTACAATATAGTGTAGTAAATTTTGCTTATTCAGGAATGGACATTAATATCTTAAACAAATCATTAAAATTATCAACACTTATGGATTTTCTTCAGAAATTACTAAATCGTTGTGGAAGCAGTTGCCTTCTGCAAAACATGCTATTAAGAAGCCTGTTTCAAGCTGCTTTATTATAATATCAGTAATGGGAAGCAAAAATCTGGGCACTGGAGTTTTTTTGGAAAAAACATGCACCAAATGCTGTGAGCCTTGTTTAGAAAAACAACATCATGCAAGCTGACAGCAGGTGGCTCTTTTCAACTTGAACTATCAGCAACAAGTGTGTGACTGAATTTTCTTGGCGCTCAGCAGGCCATCTTGGATGGGGACTGGTATGCAGACACTTGGCAAACAGGCCAATTATTCCCACTAGCTTTGCTTCCAAGCTGATGTTCCACTTGACTACTTGGTCATTGCCTTTAGATGAAAAAAATGAAATCTGCAAATATATTTTAGTAGTGGAAGACACATAGGAACAGTGACGTATTAGGAGTTGGCCAATAGCAAGACAAAAAATCTTCACTCTGGAAGATAACAAGCTGTGGTAAACACATAACTTGAAAATCTGTCATAAACTAGAATAGCTCTAAAGATCTCAAAATCAAGATAAATGCTGCTCAGCAGAATGGTTTTTGGAAAGCCTAAAGAAGAAACAAACTCAGTTCATAAAAGATTGAAATGAAAATTTTCCTTTTCAAATAATGTAAACTGTTTTCATTTTTACTCATTGCTGAACACAGATCTGCCTTTAAGCTACTTGACATTTGGAATGGCTTTCTGTGTCTCTGCTTGCCAACTGCTTGCCAGCATGATGTTTAGCTGTGCCTGTGTACATGTTCTTGCCTGCTAAAAGCATGTAACATTTGCAAGGCATAGCATGTGTAAGTTTTCACAGGATCACAGAATGGCTGAGGTTGGAAGGGACTTCTGGGGATCATCTGATTAAACTCACCTGTTCAAGCATGATCACCTACAGCCAGTTGCCCAGGGCCATGACCAGATGGCTTTTAAATGTCTCCAAGGAGGAAGACTACATCTCTCTGTGCAACCTCTGCTGGTGCTCAGTCACCCCCACAGTAAAAAAGTACTTCTTTGTTTTTAGAGGGTCTCTTTTGCTCCAGTTTGTGCCCATTGTCTCTGGTCCTCTCACTGGGCATCACTGACAGAACTGGTTCTGTCACCTTTACACCCTCCCTCCAGATGTATGGGCACATATATGTGATCCACCTTGAAACTTCTCTTCTCCAGGCCAAACATGGAGTCATAGAAAAAACAGCCACTCTCAACCCTTCCTAAGAGGAAAAATGTGCCATTCCCTTAGTTATCTTAGTGATCCATCACTGGAGTTTCTCTAATATGTCCATGTCTCTCTTGCACTGGGGATGCCAGTAGTCCAGGCATTACCTCACAAGTGCTGAGAAGAGGGGAAGAACCAACTCCCTCAACCTGCTGTCAACATGCCTAATGCAGTCCAGGAATCCTCTATCCTTTACTGCAAGTGCACATTGCTGGTTCATGGTCAGCTTGGTGTCCACAGGGACCCCAGGTCCTTTTTCTCAAAGCTGCTTCTCACCTGAGTAACCATCAACATACAATGGTGCATAGAGTTGCTCCTCTCCAGACCCAGGACTTTGCACTTACCCTTATTGAACTTCATGAGGTCCCTGGCAGCCTGTTTCTCCAGACTGTCCAAGTCCCTCTGGATGGCAGTGCAACCTGCAACCTCATCATATCCTCCACTCCTCCCAGCTCAGTGTCACCAGCAAACCTGCTGAGGGTCCACTCTGCCCCATCATCCAAACCATTACTGAAAATTTTGTGCAGGAGTGTTGACCTAAAGATATACTGCTTATTTATTGCTCTTCAGCTAGATTTCAATCAATTTCCATCCCCATGGCCAGGATGTTCAGCTGATTTTCAGTCCATCTCATTGCTTGTTCAGTTTTCTCTATGAGGTTATTGTATGAGACAATGTCAAAAACTTTATTGTTGTCCAGGTAAATAATATCTACCGCTCTCCTTCCATCTATCTGACCAGTCATTTTAGAAGTTTATCTCCTTGGTATTGAGCATTACTTCCTCTGAGTGATGCTAATGACTCCTTTAAAACTCTTGTCTTTGATATGACTGGAAACTATTTCTGGAAATTGTTACTCCATCACATTGCCAGGGACTGAGGTGAGGCTGACTGGCCCTGGAGTCCTCGTTCTTGGAGACAGGAGGGATATTTACTTTTCATCAGCCCTTGAGTATTTCTCGTAATTGCCATGATCAAAGATTATCAAAAGTGGCCTTGTGATGATAACTACCTGCTCTCTCAGCACTTACAGGTTGTCATGGACTTGTAGGACATCAGGACCCATAGACTTGTGTAAATCCAGGTTGCCCAAGTAGTTCTAGACTTCATCACCTCCTACCAAGGATACAGCTTCCTTGCTACAGATTTTCCCCATGATCTCCAGCAGCTGGGGGTCCTGAGGGCCAGACTTGCTAGAATAGGCTGAGGTGAAGGCAGCATTTGGTACATCAGCCTTTTCCAATATCCTCTGTCACCAGGGACTCTGCTTCATTCAGCAGTGGGCCCACATTTGCATATAAGTGCATGTGTAATTAAGCTCCTAAAATATTAATGGGCAATCTTTTTGGAAAATTCACCTTTTAAGTAATTTACTGTATTACCATAAAGGCCTTGCTAGAAGCATTGTGTACTATCAGAACTCTCTTCTGTTACTGTATTAACATAAGGGCCTTTTAATAAGTGAAACCATCTCTTCTGTTTCACAATCTGTTACATTATAATCATGCTTTACATACTGTTATTGCTGTTGGGGATAGATCCAGCTGGTACTTATTATCTCAACAGATTCATTGTATAATATGAAACTCCATGTACTTGTATCAGTTGACTACAGCCTATGTTAGGTATAGAAAAAATATAGCCTATTTGGTGGGAAGATTAAAAAAAATGTTTTGAGAAAATGAGGTGAGCTTTTTAGGTTTCTTTTTTTCTTTTTTTTTTTTTCCTTATTGGTATTTCTAGGATTTATTCAGGAATTTTTATCTTCTTTTTTTTCCCTGTGGAATAACGTCAGCCAAATTTCAAGTGCCTTCAGTACATTATACATCTCTGTGTGCACAGCTTGCGATGTATACTTGGAAGCTGAGAATGTTTGCAGCTGCAAAACTGTCACATGCAGATTTTAAAAATGCTGCAGTTACGTTTCAAAGTAATATTTATTAGCAGATTCATTCACAAGCCTGACAAAAATCTTCTGCCTTCAAACAATGTACCTCTTACAGTCATCATCTTAATGTTGGAGAGTCTAATAATAAGTTTTCAATCCTAAAATATGAGGGTATAACTGAAGAGAAATTGGGCTATTTTAAGAAGAAATTACTTATCAGATGACAAGTTTCACACATCCAAAATAGGATGTAAACCGGTGCATCCTTTGTGCAGAATTATTAGACATTTTGATGAAAAATATTTAAGTTTGAATTTCTTTTTATTAGCAAAATTAGCTTTTTTCTGCTTTTTCTTTCTGTGTGTCCTTTCCTACCCCACAATGTGCAGTTTCCCAGAGTTACTTAAATCAATCTAAGCCCCATCTTGGGAAAGCTGTTCTCACTTTGTGTTAGCACAGACATTTGATATGCCAGATACAGAAACTGATATGACTAGAAGCAACCTCAGGGAAAAAAAGAGTAGCTGGATCAGTTTCCCAGAGCGAGGGGTAACGCAGCTGAAGAAAAAGTAATCTGTGGCCAGGGAGGGTGTGGTACAGAGCAAAATGATTCCATTTTGGCAACTGCAGCCTTCACTCATGTTATCATTCCTTATCTCTCCAGGTTCAGCTATCTTTGCATGGGGACTGGCTGACTCACTGATCTATGGAAACACACAGCACAGCACTTGACTGGTCCTGCCACCTCGTGCAGCTTCCTACCCTGTCCCCAGGCCCAGGCAAGCAGTGCAGCCAGGTGTGCACAGGAGTGTAGGGCTCTGCCTGTGTTGCAGAGTCTGCTTGCTTTCCTGTCTTGTAAAATGCTGGGTCAGATGATGCCATACTCATACTGCAGCCAAGCTGTTTGTTACAATAGTTTTTTCTGGAAATGATGTGACACTGCAAGTGGATCTTCAAAGAAGAATAAGAAGGGAGAAACTGGTACTGGATTAAACATGAGGTTTACTTTCTCCATTTAGACATTAGATGCAAATGCAGGTGATATATGCTAATATTAGTCTAGGTACTTTCCTTATATTTCATCGGTGCTCTTTCTTGTCTTTTGCTTAAGCTGCCTGTGTGTACACATGACACCATTTGTACTCTCTGTATGCATTTAGCAAGTGAGCCCAATGAATTTTTGATTCCATCTATGGAGATTTTTTCTTGGCATAAACTGAAGTTATGTTTTTAACGCAAAGGCAAAAGGGTCATCTTGCTTTCAGCAGAGAGGAACTCCTGATTATGGTTGCATAAAAAATCTAAAGGTGGGGAGTAAATAGTTCATAAAAGTGACTCTCAAGTCGTTAAAGTAAGACAAAATTCCAGCATAGATTGTGTAATGAAAATAATTCTAAATTTAATAAACTCCCTTAACTTACTACCCCCAAAAAACCCAAACCCACCACCACAAAAAAAAAAAAAAAAAAAACAAAAAAAAAAAAAAACAAACCCAATAAAAACCCCCAAAAACCAAACAAATAAAAACTAAACAAAAATTCAATTTTCAGTTTCAGGTAGTTGATTTCAAATTGGTTAACTTCAGTTTACTTTCTCAGAAGTTAAAGCTAAACTCTGGTATCCAACGAGGTAGAGGAATGAAGTCAATCATAATGTTTAATATCACATCAAAACCCCAAGACTGCATCAGTAAAGTGTTATGAGGAAATGCAAGGATATATATTCTGAGGAAATGGGTGTCTGCGAAGAACATGAGACTATCTTTGATGAAAACCCTCAAATGTGAAAGAGAGAGGACACTGCCATTCAAACTCATTCACTACTCTATGACAGACTTTGTAAAATTCTTGGTACTGCAAGAAGTTAACTCAGGTGAAATTACATTTATTGCCAAAATGGGCACATTAACCGAATATGTCAGTGCTATTTATCTTACAGAATATTTTACAGAGAGGGCCCACCTAGGGTCTGCAGCTTTATTTTGACCATAACTTAGAAGGCCTGCTCAGGGGCAGAGTTAACCAATAATGTTGTGCTGGTACCTGGCAACTGGGTTGACAGGGTTCTTGTGGTGCCTGGCTGAAAGTGAATATTTATTGGGATAATTTTAAAAGCAGTATGCTCCTCCTGGGGTCATACCTTTTTGTGTGGTTGTGGGTGTGCTGTAGAAGGTACTATTGACACCTGTGTCAGCAAGTTGAATACCATTGAAATAGGTCGAGGTGCCCACAGAGAACTCCAGCAACAACAGCCACCTGTGCACCTGCAACTCCCAGGCTGAGAATCTGTGTTTTCTTTTGTTGGATCTAAAATGATTCAGCTGAAGGATGTTGTTGCAGTCATGCAAGAGAGAGGTAGATGATTACTAGACCTAACATAGTGGCTGTTTGAGCTAGGAGAGATGAAGAAGCATTTAACACTTTTTACCTGGGTTTGTCTGCAGTTTAAATTTATTCTCCTTCTCTAGGGCCTTTGAGCTTTCAGAAGGTAAAGTAATAATCGCTTTTTTGGTCTCTGTGTATGTACATATGGGTGTATGAGTTTTGAGTTTGATCTTAATTAACACATCTCTTCTAATGCTGCAGGTAATTCCATTCAGCCCTAAGATGCTTGGGATTTCTCACTTTATGTATGTATATATGTTCTAGGCAGAATGGATCATTTTAGATTTTTTACTGCAACACAGATGAATGCAAAACACAAGGTAACTTTTAAGACCAGTTAATCTAGTGTTAACAATTCTTCTTGCAAAATTAAGCTTAGTAGTGTTTGTAGAATAAACATAGAGCTAGAATTCAGGTTTGAAACTAATTTTATTTGGAAACAGTCCTGGCTCATTGTTTTCTATTGGTTTGGATTATCGCAAGGTGGTGGGAGAGTGGGAGAGGATGACTTCACATTTGACGCACCCGTTGTAGGATGTAAAGCTGATTTAGAGAGCCGGTTTATTTCTGTTTCGGTTTCTCCAACACTTTTGGAATTTTCCTCCCTGCGGCCGCTCCCGCCGCTCCCAGCCGCGGTGAGCTGGCGCCTCGCAGCGGTGACTGGCGGGAACTGCAGAGCAGCTCCTCCCCACGGACCGGGGAACGCGCGGGAAGTTCACAGCCCGAGGACGCTGCAATCCAAGGAGGAATTTAAGGATATATATCTAAACAGGGCGTTGTTTTGTAGATTACCACTTCTGCAATCTAAACATCACCTCCTTCTGTAAACCTTAAAGGCTTACAGGACAAGGCTTCAAGGACAATCCATTGGTAAATTACATATTAAGGCTTAACAGCTGCCAACTGCTCCACATAACATGGAGCATATGGTACACTGGCTTGTATCCTCTCTAATTATTTTTGCACTTAATAAAAAAAAAACCAACAACAAAAAATAAAACCAAAACCTCTTACCATTTTGAACTATTTGTCCTATATATGATCTAACTGGGTAATATAATGTTGCAGGCTCACAGGCTTGCATCCTGCACAGAGGTGCTTTCTTTCTATGTCCTCTGCAGTTTTAGAGCAAAATACTGATATAACTAAACTCCAAATAGTGAGCCAGGGAGATTAGATGAATAAGTGTTAACATTAATTTTTATCAAGTAATTGTCTGTGTCTGCTTTCCATTCAGACTATTGAATCAAGTCCCTGATTTCTTTGATGTAAGGTTAAGTGACTTTTAGATATCCACATTCAGGATCTCTGTCTGGAAGGGCTCTCACTCTTGGAGCTAGGTTCAACTGTGCCTGAATCAGTATTTAATGGAGGTGCCACAGGGAATCCCATCTGGTCTCTGAAAGGTGTCTGACATTGCAGTGAGTATGTGTATACTATACTTGGACACGAGGTAGGGGCAATTAAACTGAGTCCTAAAATTTTTTCCACCCAAATTAGCTACTGCAAATACCAGCTGTTCTGCAACATGAACCAGTTTCTTTCTTTTTCTAGTCTTTTCTTAAAGCCATCATATCAGCTAAGAAATATTTGCTAACTGATTCTTTGTTATGTCTGATATTCTAAATCAAGTTTTGATTTTAGGCTACCAAAGTACTGAATGCTACAGTAGCTAAGCTTTGTTGCTATAATATTGCCACACTACAAGTTCCATTGTTTCCACAAGCTTTACTGCTTAAATGTGTCCAAAGTGACCTAGAAACTTCTGATAAATGAGCTGTATAACTGATTTGAACAGCCCAGGCCTTGCTGTGTTGGAAGGAATGACTGCAAGGATTCTGTGTTTCTGCAGGGAGAGACTGAGTTGACTGCATATGTAGACTATCAATATAGGGATATATTACCTTGAGTTATGCAAACATAATGTTCTGTTGAAAGATGTATTTACAAAGAAAATGGTGTAAGTATCCTTACATTGCCATGAATCAGCATTGAGTGCAAGTGATTTAACTTAAATTTCCCTTTTGGAAAAGGGTCTCTGGCGTG
This sequence comes from Camarhynchus parvulus, assembly GCF_901933205.1. Lineage (NCBI taxonomy): Eukaryota > Metazoa > Chordata > Aves > Passeriformes > Thraupidae > Camarhynchus > Camarhynchus parvulus. Next base: position 40,715,648 of record NC_044574.1, on the reverse strand, counting down.
AAGCAGCTACACGTTTGTTACCTAGTATTTATTGTGTGGCAGCACTCAGGAGATCCAACTCAGAATGGACTCCTTTGTAGGTTGAATGGTTATAAAAATATACAAGTAAAAAGACAATGCCTGGCTGAAAAGGAATATAATATTAAGGTCTGGATTTAATCAAAAGTCACTGGTCAGAAGCATGAATGCATCTGAGTAGGAGGGAGTTTGATGTTCAGGGACTGAGCTGATGTCAGTGTGCTAGTGCATATTGATGTGTTTCTTTTAGATCAATCTGCTGACTATTCCCACCTACTGTACTTTGCTTTGCATCCTGGAGCAGTCTCAAAGTGAATGAAATGGATTCCTCTTGGGTGAAATACTGACAGAAGTGCTCCAGGAACCATTCAGTGTTCTCCAGACATAGATGGGTGTTCTGTTCATGAGGAAAAGTCTGAAATGAATAAACAGACTAACTCTAACCATGTCTGGTGTGGATGTCAGGTCCACAGGACCAAGTAGTTTTCATTTTAAAAAAAATTCCTCCTATTTTTCCACAGTGTCTCCTGAAAGTCTACAGTGTCATGCTGCCACATGCTGTCATGCTTCATTGGTAAATTGTGACTTCAAAAAAGGTTGTCTTGGCTGACAGAGAATTAAAGCAGTGCTTGGCAAGATGTGAACTTATGTGAAACTAATTTTGGGAAGTAGCCTGAAACTTGAAGTTAGAGTGAAGAAGCAGGGAGGTATAGTGAGTGGGAGAGGGGACCCTTTTCAAATACTCTTTTCTAATTCACCTAAGCCTCCCTGACCCAAATGAAAGCATTGTCATGTATTCAAAGTAGTGTATACAAGTGGACAGAACTTCTCCCTCAGGAACCTATGTCAGATAAAAGGAATTTAAAATAGAGCCTACAAGAAAAAGAAAGATGTCTTTATCCTAAGCTAGAGCAATTTATTTTCAAGTATATGTCTTCAGTTAATCACCTTCTGTTCTTTCCACAAACAAATTAAACATTGATTTTTTTCGGGGAAAGATCTTGTGTATATGTTCCTCATTAAATTACTGATGTTTCAATCGTAAATGTTTTTTTACTGGATTCAAGCAAATTGATTTGCACATGAATGATGATCTGTGACACAGTAACAATGTATTAATAGTATCTTCTATTTACTAGCAGTGATATTATTAGTGTAATAGGGTATTGCAGTTAGGACTGAAGGCATACATCCATACATCTACTATGAGTTTACTTATCATATGAAAAAGGAACATCTGAGAGATCTTACACTCCTTTTATTAAAGTTTAATCTTGTATCAAAAATGAGTAATATTACAAGAATCTTTGTAGTCTTGCATTGTAAGTTTTCTGCTCATGAGACAATTAGTGAAAGGAAGATGGCTATTTTTTTTTCTTCTTGGTAAATAGTCTTTAATGACATAAAATAACAATGTTAAAGGCACTTGTCTCTACAGTGTGGTAAAGTTTTCTGCTCTGTTTCAGTGTAGTGTATAATACTTACTTCCACAGGTGCCTAAAATGGAGGACCACCATGCTGCAATTCTAGAAGAACAAGAATTAAAGCTTACAAGAGCGGTTGCTCTTGGATTCTGTTATAATAGAGGAAATGAGATCAGGTGTTAGATATCTGTATTTGCTATGAAATCTAGCTCTCAGACCTTAGAGAAGATGCAGTGGCAGTACTTGGTTGGTATGTGGGTAGGCAGGTGAACGATTCTTCACTGTACACAAATGTTGCTGCCACTCTGTGGTCTCTGGACCTACCTGAAACACACAGTCATTCTCAAACTTTTAGTGCTTGCTAATCATGGGAGACCAGCCATGTGCATTTTGGTTCTCCCACCGAATATGAAAATACGGTAATGATAGGGACTGTTCACTGCCTGTGTCACCAGTAAGGCTGGAGTGTGGAGCAGTCTGTACTTTAGAGACATGTCCATAAAAAATTCTTTATAAGTGTCCAGTAGCATCACCTCAAGACTCTTTCATCTGTGATTCTTGTTCCACCATTAAGTTCCACAATTCCCCTCCTCTTCAGTACCCTTAGTGCTGAAGTGAAGGGTGTCTCACCACTACTAGTTGTTGAGAGCTAAATTCACCAGCTAGCAACATTCACAATTCCAGAAACTCCACAGATCAGCTACATTAAGTGTTTAATTTAGATAACATGAACTATTTTCTGTGCTGACAATGGTGCATTCGAGTTAATTATTTCAGATACATACTAATTATTTTTGTATTTTAGTATAGATTTTTTTTTCCTCTTTATTTCCAGTAGCTCCCTCCCCTACATGGAAAGGTTGTTTCTCTAGCCTCACCAGAGAAAGCTGATCTCCACTGAATGAGCATTGAGTGACACTGGAAGATGAAAGGAATAAACATGAAAACTCCTTAGATGGGAAAATGTGGCGACAATTTTGTTGAGATTTTTGAATCTCTTTTGTTGAGATTCACCAAAATCTGGTGGGGGACCAGAAGGATGAACTGTAAATAGTTGCAGATAATTTTTTTCCTGTTATAGGACATGACTTTTAAGGGGAACGTAAGTCCTAGAGAAAATAGGTGGTTGTAAGGAGTTAACAAAAGGCCACTAGAAATTTCAGAGGTACATTAGCTACCTGCAAATCTAACAAGAAAACTTGGCATTGGAAAATCTAATTGAGAGAACAGAATTATATTAGGTCTAGGTAATTATGACACTGCAAAAATTCTTAAGAGTTTCACACAAGCCAAAAATACAGGTTAAATTGAACAATATACCTCATGTTTTCTGCTGAAGGAAAAAAAATGTTACCAGCAATATGGCATACAGAGAATCTTTTTTCTTGCACTGAAGAGAAAAAAAGACCACAAATAAGATACTTGTTGTGATATTGTGTTTATTTGTTTGTGATAAATTCACCAGATACTCTTACAACTAAATAAGTCATCATGCTTAGTAATTTTTTTGCCATATATTTCCTATTTTTCAGATGCTGAAGTCTTCGACAATAGGGCAGAGTTTGCTGAAAATGAATGCAGTAAACTGGTGGAAAAGTGAAGGCTTGGACATGGAGTTGCTAGAGCCAATCACCTCCAGTATAACAGCATGTCTTGGTTCCAGCTAAGGTAGGGTTAATTTCTTCTCAGTAGCTGTTACAGTGCTGTGTTTTGGATTCGTAATGAGAATGGTATTGATACCACACTGGTGTTTTGTTTTTTTTGCTGAGTCCAGTTTATTCTAAGTCAAGGACATTTTTTCCCTGTCTCATGCTCAGAATGCAAAAAAAAAAAATCAAGCAGGGAGGGAGCATATCTGGAACTTGGATTGACCAAAGGAATATTCCACATCATAATGTCATGCCTGGTATATAAACAGGAGGGGGTTACCTGAAAGTGGAGATCAGGGTTTGGGTTCAGGAAAGGAGGTCTGACATCGGTCAGCAGGTGCTGAACAATTGCATTGTGCATCAGTTGGTGTTTTTCCCCCTTTTCATTATCAGTGTTGTTATTACTTAGCCTTACTATTGTATTCTTCTTTATTTTCAATTATTAATCTATTCCTATGTCAACGTACAAGTTCTACGTCTCCTCCTGATTCCACTGAGATGAGGGGGGGAGAGAGGAGGGGTTGAGTCAGTGGCTGTGTGGTGTTTCATCTCCAGCTGGGGTTAAAACCATGACACAGGCTATTGGGAAATGATATCAGAATAATTAAGGTCATGCTAGCTAGAAGAAACAAGAAAATCACTCTGATCCACATTTAATATTGATAAATTGCAGAGTATGTTAATGAAGCATAAGTTATGTACTAATAATTTGGTTGCTGCTTAGAAAGATGTCTGCTGGGACATGGAGGCATATGAAGACCCAGATAAGGAAATCATCCCCAAACACCCCTACCTAACAAAGCTTGTCTTGATTTAGTGTGCAGGGAGTTCACCCTATTTCATGAAAATAATGTTGGGAATGAATCTACACTGTGCAATGAAGCACTGTGCAATTACCAGGACAGTTGTAGAGAAGCAACTTCTTATAATTATGAAAGTTTTCATCCCCTAGAAATATGCAGTGCATTTACTGACCCTCACAGAAAGAGGTTAAGAATAAAAGGTTATGAGTGTTCTGTTTATCTGAGAAAGGAACAGTTACTCTTCCTTCTTCCTCTTACTTCTAATGCTGTCTTGGAATACCTGCACATATCCATCCATTTGTATATTATTTGTATATTATTGTATATTATTGTATATTGCATGTATATAGACATGCAATTATCTCAACCTTTATTCATTTATTTGACTCTGCCTTTCTGGGGCATATTTTTAAAGGAATGTATAGTGGTACTGAAATGTGAGAGAGCATGATAGAGATAAACCCCCAAATGTTTCCTGCAATAGGTTTGTGTCTGGTATGAAATAACTTTCTCTACAGTTGGAAGAGATGACTTTCTGTACGCACAGTTTTGGGGCAGAGCCACAGCTGTAATTTGAAGGTATTTTATTCTTAGCTGAGTGCCACACTTTCTAGAATTGTATTGCAGAAAGGTCAATAGAGCCACTGTGCAATTTCAAAGAGAGGTTCTTTTTAAAATGCATTTTGGAGGAGACATTGAAATAAATATTTGCAATGCAGCTTGGTAATTCTAAGCACCACTGTGTTGCTCAACAAAATGTTCAGTTGTTTAAGGGTTCTGTAACAGAGAACTTGCTTGTGTGCTATTGAAGGTGGTTTATAGAGCAAACAATAGCTAGTGTCAGTGTACAGTACTGCACACTAAATCAATGAGGGGTGCCTTTGACTTCAGGTTTGCTCAGGTTCACGAAAGAAATTGTTCACTTCAGTCTCAGCTGTCAGCTGTGAGATGTGAGCCTCCTGGTGAATGCATTCTCATTTCTTTATTCTAGGACCTGTAGGTGACTTGCTGATAGAGGATGTAATTGATTAAAATAACTCTCTTCTTTTTTCTTTTTTCATTTTTCATTTTTTTTTCTGTCATGCACTGAAGGGGTAAATGACTGAGCTGGTGTCCTCATTGAAAAACTTTAAACAATTTCAGTCTGGTTTATGAGGAAATACAGTTGGTTCCACATAGTACATTCTGTTCCTTTATCTAGTATTTTGTTATAATGGAAAAGCACACTATTACTGATGAAAATAGTTGTTTGGTACTGAAAACTTGTAGCACTTTTTAACAGTATAAAGTTAAACTCAAGTTACCTTAGGCAGTATCAAATTTGGTACTGATGCCCCAAAAGTCCTCCCGACTTTAAAAGTGGTAGTGTGAAATGTGGGAAAAACCCCTAAACCTTGCAAGATATAAGATATGTAATTTGGAAAGCAAAGCTCCATACTTTTTGCCTAGGAAATGCATGAAGAAAATATTCCTAATCCCACCCCAAAGACATTTTAAAAATATCCTTGAATGTGTCTCTGTCTTGCTTGTGTGCCCACATGTAAAAATGACCCCAAAGGATGGTTAAAAGAGTTTAATAATTATTTCATCTTGACATAATATTTGAAATTATTTTCTTCTCCACCTGCTGAGTTCCTACTCATTCCTTCAACCCTCCTTCTCAACGTGTGTGTGGTTTTACACCACCCCAGCTGTGTCTATCTATTGGAGACACTCGGGATGCAAACACCAAAACTCCTTCCCTTCCACCCTGCAGATGGGAGCGAGACAGGTGTGGCTCCACAGCCACATCCCGACACTCCCTTATTGCAGGGAATTACTGCCTGGTGCTGGGAGAGGCGGCCACCACCAGACCCCATGTAGGGCCTGGCACTCCGAGACGCACAATGAAGAAACCAAGAAAGTAATCCAAAGAACTTCGAATTGCCGAGATTTTTTCAGGAGAGTGGCTGCTCATAAATTACCTTACAGCGGGGCCTGATCACTTTTGGTGAAAAAGGGAGGCTGATGCCACCATCTCACCTACGTAAGATGCTCCAGGGTATTGACATGTAGGAACAGATTCACCCGGGGACACATCAGTCCCCGAGGAGGGCGGAGGGGCAGCGAGGAGCTGGGTGCTGCCAAGCGCTGGGGAGACACCGGAGGGACAAGGGCGCTGCCATGACCCGCCAGGACCTGCCCTCTGCGGGTCTGCCCAGGCCGGGCACGGGGCTGGGCCGGCGGGGTTGCCACCCTGCCCTTCAGCGTTCCAACAGCCGGGCAGGCTCGGTGTGCTCGGAGGGCGGATTTAACCCGGTTCCGGCGGCTCTGCTGGGCGCTGCCGGCTGCGCGGGGCCGCTGCTAGGTGGCGATGTGCCCTCAGGAACGGCGCCTCAGCGCTGCCTCCCCCGCCGCCCTGCGGGGCCACCGGCGTGACAGCCCCGCTGGTCGTGCGGTGCTGCTGGGCGGCTTCTGCGTCAAAGCACGCACTCAGATAGATAAAAATATATACTGGTATATATTTATGATTTTTTAAACTGCTCACATTACATGGCAGGAGGTTTAGAATAGATTATTAGGAGGAAGTTCTGTGCTGTGAGGGGAGTGAGGCACTGAAACAGGTTGCCCAGATAAGCTATACATGTCCCATCCCTGGAGGTGTTCAAGGCCAGGTTTTTGGATGGGGCTCTGAGATAATAAACCTGGCCTAGTAAAGGGTGTTTCTGCCCATGGCAGGGGGATTGGAAGTAGATGATCACTAAGGTCCTTTTGGGTCCAACCCAAACCTCCCTATGATTCTGTGAAACCCTGCTTTGTTATATACCTAATTGATGTGGTGAGGGGAACAGAACCCAAATTCCTGCTCTGCCTTAAGTTAGCACACAGACTGTAGTATGGGTGTGGGTGCCTCGAGAGCCAGGGTGCTGCCAAGCCACCCCATCCAGTCCCAGCCCCTCTGTGCCACACATCAGGGTGCTTGGGAGCCAGCAGGAGTGGCCTTGTGAGCTAACTTTAATATTAAAGCAACTACTGGCAGGGATAGGCTACTACTTTAGAGGCTGGTGTGGAGTTTAGATTCCTGGGCTTTGTGTGGAGTGTGGTTTTTTTTGTTGTTTTCGGTTTTTCTGGGGTTTTATTTGTTTGGTTTTTTAATGAAATAATTTCATTTAATAATGAAAATGCTGCAAGATGTAAATCAAAGATGTCTCCATATCTGCCTGCAACCTTTGCATGTTAACAAGCGTGTTACCTTCAAAATGCCTTTCAGTCTGGCTCTCCTCCTCTTTGTAAGAAAATCTTATGTTAACTTGGCTGAACTCAAATTACCCTGTGCTAATTGATGTGCTGGAGGTAGCTTTCCTTCAAGAAAGGAGACAGAGTTCTGGGTTGAGAAAGCTTTGCTCTGTATAAACAAGTGGCATTTGTTATAGGTGGTAACATGTGCTCCAACTTTTTCTTCTGAGCAAGATATGCCAAGGATACATCCAGTATTTTTTTTATGCTGGTAATTGGGGGTGGAGAGGAAAATTATTTTCATCTATGTGATCCTGATTGTTATTTAGTCAAAAATTACAATTATTTTAAAGAGAATTAATTAGGAGCCAGTCACAGAACTCTAGTTCAGTGCAGCTGGCTGGCAATGACTGATTGAAAAGGAGTATAATTATTACAGGTTTGCGAAGAGAGCTGAAATGATCCATATGGTTAGTCTGATTAAATTGATCCGAAAGCCATCAGAAGTAGTGCTAAATCTCTGCTTCTATTGGGTGCAGCAGTGCATCAATACCTGTGGTATCAGGGGACAGGTGCTAGTGAATCAGCTTGAGGTGACAGATACATCAAAGCCATCCTGCTGCAAGCCAACTTGATAGAGTTTTGGAGCACAGAGACCCTGATGGTGACAAGCTGAGAGGTTAAAACACGGACACTGAAAGAAATTGACTCCCTCTGCCAATCTGCGGCTAAGTGGTTATTGGTTCATACACCATAAAAGGAGAAAACAAACTAAAAAAAACAATCTGAAAAGAAGAATCTGAGCAAGAAGAGACCCATTCAGAGTTGGAGCTCTCTGGAAAATAATCAGGACACAGTTTAACTAGCGTTTTGTTTTCTATCATGTCTATAAGCACCAAGATTGTTTGGTATTAGTCTTATGTGTAACTAGTTTTGGAGCACTTCATGTACTCTTGCAGTGCTACCTGTAAATTGTGTTAGTGGAAGCTGCTTCTCTATGATAAAAAGAAACATGTGACAGAAATATTTAAAAGAAGTTAGGAAAAATCAAAAAATGTGTTTGAACATTTGTTCAAATAGAAATTGAAACAAAAAAATTGCTCCATAATAAAAAAAAAGAAACCAAACAACAAATGTCTGGGTGAGCAAGGAGTTGCAGGTATAGATTGAGGCAATGAAGGCAAATCAAACCAAACCTTGTTATTTTTTGGCATCCTGGTTGCTACCTTTAATCCATAAAAATGAGACTAGAAGTACCTGCAACAGAAAACAAAGGTTATGAATGGCAGGAGTGTCTTGAGATATAGCCATTGCATTGCATTCCAGACAGTCCCATGTTCAAAAGCAACAGTTTCTGCCGCTTCCAGAAGGAAAAAAATACAGGAGATATGAGTTAGCTGGCCTGACCAGGAATAAGGCAACAGACAGAGCAGTGTTAATTTGTGGACTTAATTACCTTGGTATCACCTGATAACTGTGATGCCCTTATGACAGGGAGACCACAAGAATGAAATGACCCACAAAGACACCTTAACATTCCTTTTAAGCTAACATGTGTATTTCTTTATTAAGAGAAATACCTGGCATATACTGGTATTTATTCCTTGTTACATTTCATGGGGAGGTAAGACAAAGCCAACTGTCCCCCTAGGAGTTTCTGGAACAGACTGCTGATTGTTGTGTGCCTACTTGTGTTGAGCAGAGCTGTTAGAAATCTGACACCAAATGTAGCAGATCTCTTCTTGAATTAGATTTCTAAATTCTACAGTGTGCACAAGACAGACACATATGTGACTGATGTAGGTATCATACCAGTCTGTCCTTTACCAGGAGGATTAAATTCCAAAATAGTAATGCCTTTTTATAAAAGTTTAATGTGAATTAGATGAGACTGTCCAGTAAATGGCAATACACTTATATTTCAAACAATTATATTGGATAGCCTTTCTTCAAATATACTATCTCATTCTTGTCCTCTATACTCATTGCTTTAGAGCTTAGAAAATCAGTAAATGCTCTATGCTGTTAATCCCATCCATTTGTTTCTCTATATCCTTTACATTATAAATATTAAAAAAGTGTAATTACCTGAAAAGTCAAAGTGAACAGATCTTGGTTGTCAGGCTGTAATGACTTAAATTATCTTCTTGTCCATAGCACTATCCTTGAAATGAAAGCAGTTAAAAAAGCATAATTTTGCCTAACTACTGTGCAAATATTTCAGAAAATAAGGTCTTTACACCAAAAACTATCTGTTAAATATATACTTTGCTGGCAAAGACACCAAATCAAATGGAAGAGATAGGGAAGGCTGTTAAGAGGAAGGATTAAGTTATTCATCTCTGAATGGCGTTTCCATTACTGTGAAACTACTTGGAATAAAATGGGCAAATAGCTTTGTCTGAAAAGAATTGCTGCAGTGTGGTGGTAGCATTTGCTGAGGTTATTATGAGATGACTGATTCAAAAGAAGGATGAAGAAGAGTTGGAAAGGAATTTTAATCAGTGCTAGCAGCAAAAAAGACAGGACAGAATGTAAGTGATTCATGTAGAGGAGCATACCCTGGGCGACAGGCACTTACATAGCCAGACAGGCCGAGTTAATTTCCTTGAGTGTTGCTTTTCTCTTCCTCTTTCCAGCCAGGCTGTGCATAGACAATTAATGTTTGCCTGGTGCCATGTACAGCCTTTCCAAACCTTCTCCTCTACTGGTCAGTGAGGCTGGCAGTGCTCTGTGCTTCCTGAACTGAGCATGGGCAAAAAAGGAAGAATGGAGTGTTCAGAGAAGAGCAAAGGAGGGCTGCCCGAGGCCAGACTGCTTCTTTGAATGAGATTGCATTATCACATGGTTTGAAGATTGTGGTGAGTGTTATGGGTGGTGGGAGAACTGAACACCAGTGAAGGGAACGTGACCGGAGTTATATCAGGGATAATACAGTGGTTGGTGCTACCTTCGTTTCTTTTCCTTGAGGCGCTGTAAAAGAAAGTAATTTGGGTTCAGTTACCACGATGACTTCTACATAGAAATGAAGCAGACTGTGGTTCTGGAAAAACCTCGAAGCTTCTCAACCCAAAAAGGATGTATCCTTCCATACTCTGCTGTTTCAAGGAAGACCAATTTCCTGTGGAGAACTGGGGGGGATTACTTTGAAATGCTAGATTGCTTCTCAGAAACCCCACTGTTATCTCATTGCTTTTATCACTGTTCAGGAAAACTGGGAGGGCTGGTTTTTGGTTTACTTGGTGTTTCCTGTTGGTTTCCTGTTCCTTCCTTGCCTTCCCATTCATTTCATGAAAATGTCTTTGATTTCCATTTCCTGACTTTTGAATCCCTCCTGTACTTTTACCCCATTCAAGTGCAAGGGCATATACCTGTCAAACAGGTTGGGGTAGAAATATATTAATTTTTCACTGGGAAGCAAGTATTGTAGGAAAGAAATAGGCGCAGTTGTTTCAGGATGTCATAGAATTAGTTTTGAGACAGAGGAGCAATTTCTGACTTCCCCCCCCCCCCCCAAACATTAACAGTGTTAAAGGTTAGAAAATTGCTCAGTTAGTAGTGTTGCCAAAAAGTGCACTATTACTTCTCTGTACTCTGGAAGAACACTTCAAAGCCATGATGTTCTGATACATTCAGAGACACTGCTGTCTTGAGTCAAAGATATTTATATTTCTTAAGAATAAATAGTGTAAATTGAGCCTGTCAAGTAAAGAAGTCAGCAAATCTTGCTGTCTCCATGAGCAGAGTGGGAGAGCCAGGCCCCAGTATATGACAGAGGTGGGGTAGAAGGGTGATAGATAATTGGTTGCTTGCTGCATGAATTGGAGAGGACAGAGAGGGATAGTGAATATCAGAGAAAATTTATGGTATATTCAGTCTAGAAAAAAACAGGAAAAAAATTAATAAACCTAGGTCATAGTCCAGATGTTCATGCTTGCCATCATAGAGCATCCACATGACTCCATTCAACAATTTAGGGACAGCTTGTGGTAAGCACTTATTGCTGCCTTAGGACTTGGAGCCAGAATGCTCTAGTGGTTTACCATTTATGCCTGTTATTATAAGTTGTGGAACTTTTAGAATGTTTTACCTTTTTTTTAAAATTAATTGCTGTCTTTCAATGATAATTTATCATCTGTACAGCCTCTTACTAAGTTCAAAATAGTTTCCTAACACCTTGTGATTTTGTATATCTTTAGTAAACAGAAACAAAATTTAAAGCAGCATGCAATAAAGTGGTAAAATGAATGCAATAATGTATATCCTCATTATTGGATTCTATGTGCTACCATGAACCACTGCTGTTGAACAGGATATTTCATCTATAAATATAAACATACAGTTGTTCAAGTTGTCCAAAAGTAGCCAAGCAGGAATACAGATGGACTTTCATTCCCGCGGCTCTGCTACACCGATACTCCTTTGAAGTTTGTTTCCAATATAATTCAGTATAGTTTCTTGCATACTTATTCAAAGTGCTCTTTTTGTGCAGCAAATATTCTACCAACTGTAGTACTATCTTTACTAATGCTTATCTAAATTTTAATCCAAACACTGTAGCAGAACAGACTCTTCCACTGCAGACATAATGAGTATGTCTTTCAGTATTGTCTTTAACATTTTCTTAAACTATCATTAAGGTACTTCAACCAGGGAACCATATATTGGATCACATTTTGACCCTATAGAGAATAAATGTAAAATATATATGTGATGGACAGAAACACCATATGAATAGTCATAGTGTTGGGAAACAACAGAGAACCTCTTTATTTAGTTATTTCTGAGCCCACTTTGTGTTAGGTCTTCAAAACAGGCATCTCTGTGTAGTGTGAGGAGGGTGAACGATGTAGTTTATATAGCTTCACTCACCTTCTGATGGGACAGATAACAGTTGTGTTTTTTTATATTTGTGGACTTGGATTATGAGACCCAGTAGGTATAATTATTTTTATTGAAATACTAAATTCTAAAAGTTATTTTAATTTATTAAATGTATTTATATAAATTTTTATTATTTATTAAATTTTCATGATTGTAAGTTAAATTATTTCAAAGATGCCAACTTCACCATCTGCAGAAGCAGCAAATTTCTGTCATCAGAATGCTAAAAGGCAAGTTGTCAAGAATTTAAGCATCTATCTGCTTAAAATCTGCTTATTTCCACTGCAGGTGAAACTGTGATGGGAAGCAGAGAATGTCAAGCTCACGTTCAGTTTCTCCAGGGCCATGTTGTCATTTTTCTTTTAATAGACCTTCTGTTCCCTATCTTTGTTGCTCTCCAGTGGTTCTTCCACGGTGTGCACTTGCTTGATCAAGTAAGATGCTAGTGTGTAGTTTCCTAGCATCACACCACTGTAACTTTCCTTTCTGTTACTGATAAAAAAATTAATTACTCCAAATTTCCCCTTAAAGGATTTACATTGTGTTCCATCTTGTTGCTGTGCAAGCCCACCTTAACTAGCTGTTACTAGAGATGGGTTCACATTAAAACTTGAAAATCTCTCCTTTTCCTTCCTATTCTTGTGTGCTTTGGAAGTTCTTTATACATTTAACTGATACATCTATAAAATGTTTGCGCTCATTTTCAAGCAAATCCAGGACTCCAGTATTTTCAGGTTTTCAATATACATTATGTATGCATATATGCTGTAATGCCTTTTCAGCTGCTATGTTCCTGATGATCTGTAATCAGTTTGCTCTGACTTTTTTTCTGTTTTGTGACACCATAACAGAATATTAGATTATAGTGATGCGATGTTATACATAATAACATAAAAACAGGTAAAACCTAGAGCTTTGCATAGCCAATATGCTTATACCTTTAAACCCAAACTTGATTTCTTTTCAGAAGGCTGCTTCAATGATTAAAACATTTTGGGCCCTTCCATAAAAAAAAATCAAATAACTTTTTTAAAAGCAGACTTTTCAAAAGATTCACGCCTTTATGAATCAGACATTGTGCACTCTAGAGCAGTATATGAATAAATTAGATTCTTGCTAGAAATTATTTAGTAAGTTGGTCTGGCAAGCATTGAATCAGCATTTAAAAATCTGAAGTCAGTATCATGTTCCCTATGTCAGGCCTTGAGTCTGCTCTCTTCTTCTATCTTTTATCTATTCCAGGTTAAAATCTCCAGAACCTCTAGAGCTCAAACATGCAGAATAATTTTAGTGAGATGGGGAATCTCAGGACTGGAACTAGAGCAGAGCCTGAATGAATCCTGCATTTGCTTTTTTTGCCTTTCTCACAGGTTTTCCTCTGGTAATAAATCAGTCTTTGAACTGTGGAAAAAGCAAAGGCATGAAAACACATGTATATGTGATAAAGAAGACAATGACAATTTTACAGTTAGGGGTTTGTTTGAAAGCTGTCATTTCCAGGTTTAGATACCCAAAAGATTCCCTACTAACTACTGTGTATTCAAAATAGCTATTCTTAATGTGTAGAAGTTTTCTCCAGTTAGATTTATGTTGTATGGAGTCCTCTTGCAGCCCCTACAAATATTATCACTGTATTTTCTTTCCAGTGTAGGTTTTACCCATTTACAGCCATTCTGTGACAGCTCTTGTAGATTCCCAGAGGTTCATTCTTTCTATTTTTGCTTTGCTATCACTAACCATTTATACTACTTGCCTTTGACTTTTTTCCAAAGAGTGGAGTCTGTTGATTACCTTCATATGGTCCGGAAAACCTGACAGATCACTGTAAAAAGTATGCAGTGTAAAACATAAATACTCCCTTAAATACATGTATATATATTTATGTACGTATAATATGCATATTTAAATGCATGGCTAGCTTTTAAAACTAGGCAATCTTAGCCCAAGTGATACATATTTATGATAAGCAAACCTGACAAAAAAACTAGAGAGAGGTATGGGGGGAAAAGACATACCTGAAGCAAAAACTGAACTTATTTAACATTATTGGCTAAGAGCAGAAACATTGTATTAGCCTGGGCATAACATAAGCCTTCTGAAAAGAAGCAAGGATTTAAAGAACTGCAGGGGGTGGCAGAAATTCCAAGTGGCAGGCAAGAGTAAAGCAGAGCACAGATAGGTGAAAGCAGGCCTCTCTACATTTGATGTCATTCAGAAGGACCTCAACAGGTTGGAGACATGGACAGAGAAGAACAAACTGAAATTCAACAAAGGCAAATGCAGGGTCCTGCCCCTGGGGAGGAATAACCTGTCTCTGCACCAGGACAGCCTGGGGGTGACCTCCTGGAAAGCAGCTCTGCAGAGAAGGACCTGGGGGTCCTGGTGGACACCAAGCTTTCCATGAGCCAGCAGGGTCCTTGTGGCCAAGAGGCCAACGATGTCCTGGGGTGCATTAGGAAGAACATTCCAGCTGGTCAAGGGAGGGGATCCTGACCCTCTGCTCAGCTCTGGTGAGGCACATCTGGAGTGCTGTGTTTAATTCTGGGCTCCTCAGGACAAAAGAGACATTTTTGCGGGCCCAGCGAAGGATGACAAAGATGATGAAGGGACTGGAGCATCTCTCTTATGAGGAAGGTCTGAGGCAGCTGGGCCTCTTCAGCCATGAAAGGAGACAACTGAGAGGGGACCTCCTCAGAGATCAGAGGATGAACCAGGCTCTTCTCCATGGTGCTGAGCAATAGGACAAGAGGCAACAGGCAGAAAATGATGCCCAGGAAATTCCAGCTGAATACAAAGAAGAATTTTTTTCCTGTGCAGATGACAGAGCACTGGACCAGGTTGCCAAGAGAGCGTGTAAAGTCTCCCTTACTGGAGATAGTCAAGAACCATCTGGAAACACTCCTATCCAGGTGGACTAGGATGTCCCTGCTTGAGCAGGGAGGTTAGACCAGATGACACACTGTGGTCCCTTCCAACCTTACCCATTCTGGGATTCAGGCTTTTACGCATTCCTTGTGTAGGAATGACATCAGTCTTGGGAAGGAGACCCTGTAATGGTTAAATAATTCAGAGAATAAAGCTAGCAGTTTGGGATCAAGACAGCTGGGGTTTTTTTGGTTCAGTGAGTGAAATGAGGGGAAAAAATAAGTAGGAAAGGTACTGTCTCAAAACAGCTTAAAAGCAAAACCTTTTCTGCTTGGTGAAAAAAGGCAAAAACCCCCAGAATAATTCACTTTCTCTTAGAAAATTATTCTGATTGTTCTGATTAAATGTAATCAACTTTGAAAGGGAAAACATACCCATTTTTTTCCAAGGTAATCCAAATTTTTAAAAGATATTAAGTATTCCTTGGCTATAAAGATATAGCAAGCTTGATTTGAATTCACAAGGGCAAAAAGTTGAAACTTCTCTCAGTTTTGTTACAGAAATACAGAATTGTCAAGTTTCAATGGCTGCTTTTTGGGGCGTTAAGAACATACCAGATGTCAGTCGAAGAAGCTGGAAGAAATTAAAGCATCTGGAAAACACTATTTAAATACTACCTATCTGGCCTGCCTACTGCTGTCATGGAAAATCCCCTGTTGTGACCTCCATTGGCTGGCTGCGTGTGCTCTTGTTGAAATACCCACTAAAATCAAGGGAGAGTCTGCAGAGGCCCATAAGTTTGCAAGTGTAGAATTTACTGCTGCATTATTGACTAAAATACCCCTGTAAAGTACTTGTGGCTGAAAAATAGATCGGTCTCTGAAAGCACCAGATAGGTCTCAATTCATGCTTTCACCTTGTTAAGTAAGGAATGTAATCCAGAATGAGAGACAGTAGAAAAAATGGTCATGATAGAAAATTAAAATATTGCTTCCTCTTAGTGTGAGTTAGCCCTTTTTAGAACTTCAGGCTTACTCTTAATTTGTGATACAGCTTTTTTCTGCATTAAACAAAGGAGATGCCAAATCATTAATTGATATAGGCATAAAAATGATTGATGACCATCAATATGTGCAAGATAACTGAAAGGATGAATTTTGATGCTGTAAAAGTAACACCAGAGTGTTTATTCTTCTGATGGGTGGGATGATGTTTTCACTCGGCAGCAAAAAGACTGTGACCTAATGTTTAACACTGATGGGATGGGCTATGCATCTAAGTGGGGGTCTGTACAGAACAGCTGTCTGCAGCCTTGACTCTTAATTAGTTCCAATACTGGTTCAGCAATCACAGCCATGTTTCGTGTGACCTCACTGGTGTGGCATCTGGGCAATTATCTTTGGGATAATGAGCCCCTTCATCCATGGCAGAACAACAACTTCTCCCCTTGGCTTGCAAAATCTCAGAGCCAGTCTGCCTCTCATCAGAGTGCCTGCCATCCCGTTTGTACTACACCTTATCTCAGGCTAAACCTTTCACATCATACATTAATTGTTTTTAGATTAAACATTAGTGAATCAATTTTAACAGCATTGAGGGAGCTGTGGGAGGATGGGGGTGGTGTTAATAAGACCAAAGTATCCAAAA
This sequence comes from Camarhynchus parvulus, assembly GCF_901933205.1. NCBI lineage: Eukaryota > Metazoa > Chordata > Aves > Passeriformes > Thraupidae > Camarhynchus > Camarhynchus parvulus. Next base: position 40,699,142 of record NC_044574.1, on the reverse strand, counting down.
GGTAATTTAGGTCTTAAATTTTTCTGAGTTCTGAAATGAAAGAGAAGCAACACTCCAGATCACTAGTTATAGTTACAAATGATTGTAATCTTTTTCATCTATGAAGAACTGTAATTAGCAGGAAGTATGGTCCTTCCTCCTCAACAGTAGTTTTAATGAAAATAATATCTACTAACTATTTGTATAATATACAAAAATTATAGAAACAGCCGCAAAAACACTACTATTTTAAAATATTTTTGTATGCCACACAATGGTGCATTGAAAAGCCTTTAAAACATTTGACCCTTTCAGAGGTTTTTCTCTTATTTCAGTTCATTTTTAAAGGGTAATATGAAGATTTACTTGATTCCATTGAAATTATTTAACATGTTGTGGCTAAATTTCTGTAAAGCTACTCTTTCATGTTAATTAATGAGCGATGAAGTATTTCCTTTGCTTAGAAGAGTATTTGTAAAGGCGTGCTTTCAGAAGGTGTGGCAATCAGTGCAGGAACATGATATGAATTGCTAATGTTTTGGCTCGCTTTGTTTCAACAAAGCAGAAATAGTAAATACTTATTGAAGCTTGAATTCTGTCCCCATCCCCTAGGTTTTGCAGACTTTATGTGTTTATATCCTTTCTCTCCCACTTGCACATTGCAGTTAGGCTTCTGCAGACTTTGATTAAACTAAAGGAGAGCTGAGGTTTAATTTTCCTCATTGTCTAAGGCAAAGGTGCTGCTTCCAACTGAGAGTAGCTGTTGAGTTTCCTTGAAATGGCAGCTAGAAAGTTACCAAATGCCTAAGAAAAAGAGGGAATATCAAAATTTATTCTGTTGTTCTCTTTTTTTAATATAAGCTAATGCTAATAACTCATCATCATGTTTTTTGACCTACAGAACATATCTTTGATGGCTCTGGAAATATCTTCCTTGTTTTTATTGACATAGTTATCGACATAGCTATTTTAAATTTGCTTTTATGTTCATTCAGCTGTAACTATCTACTTATGGTGTACCATGTCTTCGAACTGTATCTTAGCTCTTGTTTTTCTTCCCATTGTATCAAACAAGTAATCAAGTTCTATTAATTAATTTACATTGTAACCTACAGAATTTTCATTCTCACTCTTAGAAGGTGAGAAACTAAGAGACTAACTTGTATGGGATATTTGCTTAAGAAAGTGAGAAGGAGATTTTATTGTTTTTATATATAAAAGATATAAAATTCTAAGTTGCCCTGCTCATCCTTCTTCATGGCTTAAAAGTTTCTTTGAATTTCACCTTGTCAGCTTTTATGAGTGCAGTATTTGAAAAATCTGATATGGAGTTTAAATTACACAAGTATCTTAAAGGCAAGGTATTTAATCTCAAAAGTTACCTCTGTTGGTAACAACTGGATTTTTTCACTTGCTTGCATGGTGCATTATGAGGGATGACAGCAATGTTTTGAGAAAGGCAGATGTTATGTTGGACTCTCTGTATCTCATGAGCTAATACTGATGCCATCTGATGGCTTTCTCTCAGAACATGTTGCCTTTTTTTTTGGATACCTGGTGAATGCATTTTCTGTTACTGTGCCTAAATAGCCATTTCCCTGCATTAATCATCATCTGTGCTGTTCCTCTATTGATCCATTCCTATGTTCAGTTTGCTTTTTCAAGTGCTGCCACTGCTTTGCCGAGAGAAAAATAAGAAACTGTACTGTTTCTTGCAGCCACTCTTCCTTTTTGTTGCATAAGCAATTTAGTGTACAGGCTCTTTTGCCATTAAGGTTCCTATTATGAATCTTTATGAGACATCACAAATGTGCAGAGTGCAAGTACAAGAGTGCAGTTAGATCAGCAAAGGTTAATGAAGACAGCCCATTAGTATCCTGCTGGGTTTGTTGCTAAATGCATTGTAGCAATGCTCGGAGGCTTTGCTCTCAAGGGAGCCCCAGTACAGTAAGGCAGGGAACTCACCATATGTGGACAGAGAAATGGAGAATGCTTGTAAGTTCACAGACAAAGGCTGAAAAAATTGTTGCAATTAGATGACTAAATAATAATAAAAAAATTTAAACAGCTTGCAAGAACCATTCAAAAGGTTCTATTCTCTTTGCTAAGGTGGATATGGGAATGGGTTAGCTGTTAAGCACATGGTACAGGCTAAAGTACTTCTCCTTTTATGTTTATCAGGGGCTTTGGGAAAACAAATGGGAGAGAGAACAGGGAGTATAGTGGAGCTTATGGATCAAGATATTCTGGCCCTGGTTGGATACAGGCTGTGGGATATGAGACTGGGAAAGTACAGCATATTAAAGTTTTTGAAACCATGTAGTTTTGTGAGGCTGCTAAGTAATGCAAACAATAGGCTGCCTGTAACTAGTGGGAAAATTCTTACTTAAGGATGCGACTGTTTAGAGCTGTAACTGCTTGGAGCTGCAACAGTATATAAACTCATCTGTGATGACCAATAACTGACTTCAATGACTTCAATAGCCTGTACTTCTATGCTTGGACTTCACAGGCTCTGGCTTCAATAAACCACTTTAACTCCGACTTCTGCTCGGGCTTTGGCTTTTTTGCTTGGATTACTTTTGCACTCCTTCTTTTCTTTGTAGTCCCATCTCTCAGTCACTCGGTAATGGGCAAGTGCTCATCTTTGCAGCCAGGCCAAATTCAAGAGTTTGGATGTTGGCAAAAGCATTTGAAGGTCATTAAGGCCCAGGGTCTAGCTGCTTTGTGTACCAGTCTGCTAGGAATTGCTAGAGAACACAGCACATAAGCTGAAGTTGCTCAAAGCATTCTGGTCATTGCAGGTGAGCAAAACCGGCTTTTGACTCTAGAGGCTGTTTTGGTACTAAAGGTAGTTCTGAGGGGTGAGCTAAAGAGAATGTTGCTTCCTTTATAGCAAATGACATCTGTATGCCAGGGACAGGTCTGTCAAGTCTCTTCTTGGAGCTGACTGACAACCAGTGCTATTTTAAATAAATCTTTTGCTTCTCTGAGTGTTGACAAATGAAGGGTAAGTATTAGCATTTCATAACATCGCCAGCTCAGGAGCTCCAATCTCAAAATTCAAACACTAAAATTATGAAGTGTAATGATTAAGTTTGTTAAATTTACATTGTTATTGAAACTTAAAGAGTTCTATTTTCCAGATTTCTCTGTGCTTTCACAAGAAGGGCTTGAAACACACTGCTGAAAACCCCAAAGGAAAATCAAGTTCTTCCGTAACTGATGCACTTCAGCTGGAGGGTGATAAAATGCCAAATGGAGCATGATCTGTTGACTCTGAAGATACCATAACTTTCTGAAGGAGAAAGGGTTTTGAGGAAAATATTTTTATTATGGTGCCAATATTCTGGAGTCAGGTGATATCCTTCTCTTAGAGTTATCTTCTGCCAAAACATGTAAAATAGACAGTATTTGCCGCATGGATTAAACATGGGGCATTGCCAAATGCTGTTGTAGGATGATGGATAAAAAATGAGACAGCAGACTTAAAGTGAGTAGTTTGGGAAATATATTAAATGTAACAAGAAGTCCTGTGATTTGTACTATCTCTTCCTATGATATAGCATGACAGTGATTTTAAATGCCTGTGCTATGTATGCTTTAATATAAGATTAGTGTTACACTCCTGTTCTGTTTCCTAGTTATATCAGGATATGCTTAAAGTATGGTAGAAGCAACATAAGTCTTTCCTGTGAATGACTTTAAACTTAGAGAGTCCTGACACTTGGGAGGTAGCAAACACATTTATAAAAAAAATACTCAAGCCAATGGCTTGTAAAGAATGTTAACATAAGCTAATGTCACCTGGAAAGCAACAAATAGACGAAGATGGAGAAAATAAAAAAATGGTGTTGCTTAACTTTATTAGGTATTATTTGTCCATGAATAAGAATTTAAGCAGTATCTTGAGTTTCCTGAAAAGTTACCTTTATTTAAATTTCAAGAAAGTGAACATTTACTGAATATTGTAAAGTACAGTAAACAATTTTTTGCTTAAAAAGTCACATGCAACTTCATGAGCTTAACAGGCTGGAGAGTTAATCTCTCTGGAGGCATGTTGCAGGTTTGTGTGGAATAAATGTAATGATTTAGTTTTTCAGATTAGTTCCTTCTCTATCCACTTTAATCCTCATTGTCAAAAAAGGTTGAATTGTTTTTCTCCACTCCTTTTCCCTCAAGTGGATATCTGCAATTCTTTGGTTTTTATGACATATCAACATGTAGAAATGAAAGAACTCAACCTTCCTTACCTTGACTACTGAGTAACTCCTGTCCAGCTGATGCACTTCAAAGCACAGGAGTTTTTGACTATGTGGAATGCTGATCCTTGCTGAACATTCTGCTAGTTGGGTCTGATGACATTTGCAGTATAGTAAAGTTCCGGGCAAATCCACCAAGTTTTACATATAATTTGCTTGTTTGTGGAGACAAGACAGCTTGTAGCTCTGTAACATGCTGCTGAATGTTTCTTTTATGCCCTCATGTTCTCCAGTCAAGAATTTAAAATTAATACTTGAAAAAGAACTATAACTTACCCATGTAGTTCCTAGAAATTTAACAGGGTGTAATATAAAATAAAGCATGTATGCAAGAGCATGAGTTATGACACTTACAGGAACCATAATTTTGTATTTCCTGACTTTTGAGTGTTAAAGGGGGGATTAAATTCCTAATTGTTCTAGCATTAATATCATTTAGTGCATCAAATACCTTTCCTGGCCCTCACACATTTTTCTTCCAGACCCAACCACCAATTTCACCAAGGGAAATAAAAAATCTCTTGGCATATACTTAGGATCAATTGATTCTTGCTCTATATGAGTTAACAAATCCAGGTGATACTTTAGATAAAATGAGATAAAATGACCCTGAGTATTCTGCTTAGTTCACACAGCAGCAATAAAGGAGAAGGTGAGAGTATTAATCAATTGTGTGTTCTTGTTAAACAGTGGGGAATCCAGAAACATCAAAAAAAAAAAAAATCATGCTTATAGGCATAAAAATTGGGGGAAAAAAGAGTTTAAATAAAGCAATACTGCTTCTATTTTACATGGAGCTGATTTCACTGTAATAACAATTTAGAAGTTAATGGAGACCTGAAAACAAAGGTTTGTTTCAAACTTAACATGGTTTACTATCTGTGAATTGATTATTAGCAATTCTGAACAGTAACTGTGAGCAGAAAAGAAAACTGCGTCATTCTGAAAGGCTTTATCTGAAATATATTAAAAATTAAGGTACCTGATGAGATGATAGTTGGCCTGGAATAGAAAACTGCATCTGGGAGAGTCTGGAGTTTTGACCTTGATACCGATGAACATTTTCTTGTGTTAAAAAACAAAAACAAAAACAAACAAAAAAACCCAACAATATCTTGGGCCCTCACAACGAAATCTTTAACTGTCTCAAAACCATTCTGTAGGTGTATAATAAGCCTGTCTAGTTTCTTTTCTGAAATACTGGCAGAGATGGCTGTTGAGTTCCCCATTCAGATTATCATCCTGGAAATATACCAAAAGATTGTAAGATTGTAAAAGTATTCAGCCTTAATAATTCTATGGGTATTAAAATTTCTTTTTTTTTTCCTGTTTTGTACAGCATCCTACCAATTACAAGGTAGAAAGACTACATTTTGTCCTGTAAATATTTATATTTGGCCATCTTGATTACTGGTAGTCACATTGGTTTGAGGCAAAAATTCTAGGTTGAAGTGAGAAATTGAGAAATTATGCCCTAATTCAGAGTATTTTTCAGTACGGAGAAAGAGTTGTAGCTAAAAAAAGATAATGCACTACAGAGTACTCTGTGGTAGTTATTTTGGATGTTGAGCACTAGGCTCAGTAATTCTGGTAACCATTTATTCTGTTAAGTCCATTTCATTTTATTGCATCTTCTTAATTTTACTGCTTCTAGCACTAGTGCTTAGTGGACTGATGCAGAAATGACAAAATGCTTATCATTCTGGCAGCTGATAATCACATTTGTTAGGAACCATGATCATACAGCTAAGACACACAATTATGCAAGAGATAATATCTTCATTCTGTGGACTTTCTTTTTATTATGGACTTAGTCTTGCTACTCCAGTTGTTAACATTAAGCTACATTTCCCACTTTGATTTTATAGGTTTTGTTCCACTAAACCAGCATGTTTTACCTAGGTTCATTGAATTCCATGTGCATAGAGACAGTGTGTTTCATAGAATCATAGAATGTGATGGTTGGGTTTGGAAGGGATCTTGAAGAAGCAGCAGACTGAGGGAATGAAGAGAATGTGGAAGAGGAGTGTTTAGAGGGTAGCACTGCATACAGACTCACACAGAACTGGGTGCCTGTTGAACAGCCTGTTTTGCAGATTATATGGTGTAGGTAAAACATGAAGGCTTGCTATACATATGTAGTTGCTTTGCTTGTATTAGGTCATTATTTGTAGTTACTTTTGAATAAACCCATGGTAACAGCAAAGGTAGTTTAGTCAGCCACAACTTAAATGGTTCTGTTGATAGAAGTAGGTGAGCAGGAGACTGAACAGGGCTTGGTGATACCAGTAGGTTACTTGCTCTGTAGAGGCCTCTGTATGGCTCCATGGAAGATTCATATATGAGGGCAAATATTGCTTTCAGAAAATCAAATTTGTAATCAGATTTATATCACCAGATGTCTTCACTGAAGGGTGTAAGCCAATGTGTCTTTTTTTGGAAATTTTGTTGTATTTGCGACTGTGTATCTTTGTAGATTTTTTTTGTTTGTTTTATCTGGGAAAACAGATTTGTCAAACACAGATTGTGTTGATATTACTAGTTACATCTTATATCTCTTTACATTAAGAAAATAGCAGAAATAGCATGGATTGTTGTTAATTCCAAATATACTTTATGGGAAAAAATGTAATTTCTCTAATTTTAGGTTTATGTGTAGGTGTTAAGATCATCTATGATTGTTGCTGACAAAGTTTATTATGCTCTATATTTGATGGTACAATATGCTGTTACATTTTCCCTTCATGCATGTGCCTCTGCCTGTATAGTATGCCAAATTAAATATGAATTTTGAACAATTTGAGGAACTTTGGGGATGAAGCTTGGTAGTAGTAGTTTTGAATTACGTTGCATGAAGTTTTACACATAATTCTGAAGTGTGCCAAAATGTTGTCAAATCTGAATTTGTGCAGGGCCATTGACTAGATGACTCTAATTGATTAGAAAGTTTAGCAGTGGGTAGTCTTGTGTTCAAGCGGAAACATTACAGATATGGAGTCTTGTAATATGTAAACTGTTCTGAGGGCTAAACAGTGGCTGTTCCTTCTATTGGGTTGATTATTTCCTGGGATAGCTGCAGTTATGAAGGGATTGATACATTGTGCTGTATCAGCCTAGATTGGTTAGCAACTGCCTTATGTCCTCTTCTACTTTGACAAGAATTGTGACACGCAGACTTAGAGCATAGTCAAGTTGCCCAATATCTAAGCTGCTCTGTATCCTACTAATGGGAATTTCACTTTGCTAAACTGGGGAAATACTTATAGCAACATTATCTGGCCATGCGTTTTTGAAATTGGCAATACCCTAGGGCAAAAAAGAAAATGATCCCCATGTTGTTTCTAGTATACTTTGTGCAGTTTGTGACTTCCCACCAATGCATTTTCATTTGGACAACACTCTCAGGGCATGTGGTGTTACTCTTGGGGATGGTCATGTGCAGGGCTAGGAGTTGGGCTTGATGATCCTTGTGGGTCCATTCCAACTTGATATACTCTGTGATTCTGTGATCTTTTTTAGGGTGTACATGGTGCTGTGCAGCCATATAGTCCATCCCTGACAATGGATTTTTGAAGCTGTTTGCTTGCCAGCAGAAGCAAGAAATGAAGTGCATGCAGAGTCGCTGTTTGAAGAAATGGCATTTCCTGTTCTCCATGGTTCCTGTGGAAGTAGAGGAGAATATATGCTAGCATGCAAGCATCCTCAGCAAGCAGGCATATTCATGTTACCTATTTCAGTGCTGAAGGAGTTGAGTCAATCCAGGTAGTTGATTTGCTTACTTGGATCTTATCTGAATTTGTGAGAAGAGCAAAGAGTGGAGGATAAGATTTTTGTAAAAAATAAGATGTAGTCTCCAATGCAAGGAGACTTCAAAATATGAAAAGGGGCATTCATGTACCCTATGCCTTTGCTGAGCTTTTTGCATTGGAGTAGTGATTTGACACAGCTGCCTGAGGAGGTTTTGATTTCAGATTAGCATTAAAATAAAATTGATCAGGGTTCTGATTATGGTGACAAACACTATTCATTATTTATGAAAAAAACACAATTTTGAACTAGGTATTCTTACTTTATGCTTTGCTATGTTGCTGCGAATTTACATCCTTCCTGGGATTTTGTGAACTTAAATGACATTAAATGTTGCAAAACATTCTTTTATTTTTTCTGTAGTCAAAGGTGATTGCAAAATTTTTCTCTACAGATTTCCTTGCCCTGGGTAGAAATTCTGTTATTCTGTAAGGAAATATGCTTCTCTATAAATGGTGGGTTTAAGGAGAGGGTCACTAAGAGGCAGATAGTACTTTCCAGAGGCAACTAACACCTGCTAATAATTTGATCATAAGGAAGAAAGCTGAGTTTGTCCTAGAGAAATATAACCTAGTTATTCAAAAATATCTGCTTCTTGTAATAGTTTTAGGTTAATGGGCTTTTAAAGCTCTTCAAAAAAGCCTATCACAGGTCTAATATATTTTTGGTAATCACAGGAATTTAAAGAAAAAAAACAAAAGACATTTAAAAGCTGCTTTCATTTGCACTTTAATGTCATTTTCATATAGACTCGAAATTATTCTATTTAATATGGTTTTAAGTTAGGATCAATTTAAGAACATTATTGCAATACACATAGTAATGTATGAAAACATGAAAACTAATCTTCCCCTTTCCACCTGCAACAGTTACTAGGGACATTTCTGTAAAAGTTGTGGTTACCTAATGTAAGTATTTTGAGCTAGGTGAGTGCCTACAGCAGCAAAATTACTTGAGAGATAAATGTGCATTTAAATAAACTCACTGAAATAGATGAGAAGTAATATACCAGAATTTCAACTACAAAAGTATATGTAGGAATTTAATATGGATATGAGAAACTGATAATGTCATAATATTATTGTCCATTTATCTATAACAAGGTTTTGCCTCTATTTCTGATTTACTTATCATTTTAGACTCAGTGTTTTGAGAACAGCTGAAGCATAAGTATCCAAAGAAAATTTATTTTGTGATATAGAATACTTATTTCCTTTAAAAAATAGCTACCTGTTTTTTCGTGCCATGTGCTTTTTAGTTTAGTCTGATTTTTCCTTCATTTTAAGTAGTTTTGCATCTTAATAAAGGTGAACGCCAGCAGTGAGATGAATATTCTGAGAACCTGAGAATGGCTTACGTTGGAAAAGATTTTTAAAGTCATGGAGTTCAACTTAACCTGCCACTGGATTTTACACAGACCCCAGACACAATGGGGTCTGGACTAATTGACAATGAACTGAAAATTATATTTATTCTGAACTTAGAAGTAAGAAGCACACTAAATGTTTTTTGACTATTGTAGAGATGGTTTGTAACTCAAATCTAATTGCTTGCAGGCATTTTTAAATTGCTAAAAATGACATTTGTGATGTAGTGGAAAAGACTTGAAAATGTGGAGAGAATTTGGCCAGTAATTCTTGCAAGGAGAAAAAAAGGATTAGATTTGGAGAAATCTGAATTGTTACTTTTATCATTTTTTAAAAGTACGTCTTCTTCCCTTTTCATTGTTATGCAACTGTTCAGAAAATGAAAAAAAACTATAGTAAAAATACAGATCTGTGAAATAGAATTTTCTCTTAAGCCTTCTCCTTTGATAAAGTATCATAATACAACAATCTTTTGAAGGTGAGGAAAATAAAATAATATGGTTTTTATTTAATTAGTGTTGCTAATAATCAAGGAATGAAGTTAAAGACAGGAAAGGAAATATAACAAAATTAAATTAAATGGAAAAACAGAGAAAATTCTGGCATGAAGTGGCAGGAGTGGAATGGAATGGAAAAAAGTGCAGAGAAATGGACGGAAAAAGGTTGAAATGATACTCAGTGAAATACTGAGATTTTGTTTCTTTTTATGGAATTTGTTTCATGGAGGGAAATAGAATGAGGAAGCAAGTAGAGAAGTTACTAAATGAATAAGTTACTAAATGACAAAGTTACTAAAGAAACCCTAAATAAAAAGACAGAAGAGGAAAGATAATGAAATAAAATTAAAACAAAAAAAAGGAGAGAAGTCAAACCACTGGAATGGAATTGAATGAAATGAAGTGCCACAAAACTAATCAAAATATAATGAAATTATACTAATTGAATTATTGAGATTTCATTTCCTTTCATATAACAAAGAATTTTCCTCATGGTGGGATGGTGACATTGCCATCTCCTCACTTTTTAATCTGTGCCACATAAGGACCTCTGCCACAGCACCAAGCTGCCACGAGGGTTAGCACTGAAAGAGTAGAAGAGCCTAGACCTCCAGGAACTGAAAAAGAAATGGAAAGGTGATCCCAGAAAGGCCCCAACATTGTTGTGCCTAAATCTGAGGTGGCCAGCGCATGGGTAGTGACAAGATGCAAGGTGTGGAGGGAGAAATGCTGGGGCAGTGCAGCATTCTCCTTGTTCTTTTCACAGCTGCAGTGTCCCTGGAGCTCTGGGCCTTGTGGTTTTCTCAACCCTAATCCTAAGTGTAACCCTAACCCTAGGTGGAGCTCTGAAAACAGAGCATTCAGCTGAGGCTGGCGCCAAGCAGAAGGACAAGGAGGTAGCAAGGTTAAGACAGCACTGTGCTCCTCTTGGCATGCTTCATTGTGGTTGCAGTGTCCTTGGAGCTCTGGGCTTTGTGGTTTTCTGAGCCATAACCCTAAGTGTAACTCTAACCCTAGGCAGTGCAGTAAGTAGATCGTTCATCCGAGCCTGGTGCCAAGCAGAAAGATGAAGAGGGAGCAATGCTGGGGCAGTGCCATGTTCACCTTGGCATCGCTTTTGCAATTGCAGCATCACTGGAGCACTGGGCTTTGTGGTTTCCTGAACCCTAAATCCTAACCCTAGGTGGAGCTCTAAAACCAGCATTGGGCCGATCCTGGTGTCAAGTAGCAAGATGAGGAGTGAGCAATGTTGGGACAGTGCCGAGAAGAAATTTCTTTCATGAAACAAAATGAAATATTGAAAATATAAGAGAAAGTTTCACAATCCCTCTGGAAGGGAGAGATGATAAAAGAAAATGCAATTAAAAAAATTTGAAATGAATTGACTACAACCAAATGGATTGCGATTAAATGAGGTGCACTGGACTGAAAAGTAACAAAATGAACTTTGCTGACATCCCCAAATCAGGGAACAAAGTAAAAAAAAAAAAAGACAGTAGAAATTGATGAAATGAAATGCTTCAAGAAAATAAAAAAGTACTTCATCAAAGGGCCAACAATAAAATGGCACATGGTAACATGAAGTACAGGGAAATGGACCAGACCTTGCCAAATTGATCCTCATTGAAATTGCAAGATTTCATTTCTTTTCATGAGATGAAGAATTTCCTTTTATAAAAGGAAATAAAATCTCAAAGTCAGAGAATAAAGCAAAACAAACTGACTTGTGTGCACTTCTTATGAAATGAAATTCTATGGAAATAAATAAAGGAAAATTCTGAAATGAAAGGATTCTAATGAAATGTAATGAGGTGACATGAAGTGCTCCCCTTTGCATGCCTTTTGTAGTTGCCTTGTCCCAGGATGTCTAGGCTTTGTGGTTTTCTGAAGTCTACTCTGGAGCACAAGCCTAACCCTAAGCAGAGCAGTGCCTTTTGCTGAGGTGCCAAGCATGAGTGGTGCCAAGCATGTGGAGAGAGGAATATTGAGGCAGTGCTGCACTCTCCTTGGCTTGGCTTTTGCAGTTGCAGTGTCCCTGGAGCTCTGGGCTTTGTGGTTTGCTGAAGTGAGCACGTGCTATTTGGTTATGAGTAAAATTAACTTCACAAGATAGAATGTTGCAGGGTAGGAACCTGTAATAGGTGTTAAACACAGATCAACAGCAAAATTTTTAGTTCAATATCTCAATTTTTTTGGAGAGGTTTTATACCTGGATGTAGCTCTGAAATTGAAAATTTAATTAATTTGTCTCTGTCCTTTTAAGACAGTACATCTTCACTGAAGTGGCCAGAATGTCTCCCTGAGCTTGGAAAACTTTCCTGAATGTCTATAGTACTCGATATTTACCCTACAGGGAAATTAATCTGAACATTTGAAAATGGCCACAATCACTTTAGATATGTTAATTAGAATTTATGTTTGAAGGCTCTTAAATTTAGACATGCTGATAAAAAATCTTTTCAACTAGATTATTTTCCTGGTTAAGTCATCTTTTAAGATGCCTTGGTAAAAAAATCAATGACAGAGGCAGAATTAAAACTTCCAAAAGAATAAAAATAAATCTCAAGTACTGCCTTTACCTTAAGTACACCTCTCTGCTTAGCAGTTTCTTTTATGTTGTATTAAATGCACAAAGGAAATAGCAGAAAAAGCTCTTTTCCAGTGCTTAATGAAATGCCAATGTAGGTTCAAGGAAAGTAGATTTTGAATAGATCAGCCCTATGGAGATGATTGTTCTATGCTGTTAAATAAAATTTGGAGTTCTGTATATCCAACAGTTAGATGTATTTGGAATGCTGATCAAAGCTCCTTTGTCTAAATTAGAGAAATTGCATCAGTCATCATATGCAAAATTGTCTTGTAATGGCGCAAGGAAAATGGAAATATCTCAAAGTGGAAAAATCATTTAGCAGAAATAGATGGAGGTGAAAGTAAGGTGGAGTAGTGGTATCTCATGTCTCTAGAGACATGCTCTAGAAGAGGATTTGCTCACTGTTTACAATAACTACATGAAGATCAAAAAAACCCCAACAAAGTAAAAGATTGACTATAAAAAACAATTCTCAGAAACATTTTCTTCTGATTAAATGTGTGCAACTTGCAGATTCTTCACACAGAGGGAGAAAAAGTAACAAAACAATTCTTTGATGTGCACAGGAATAGAAACAAACAGTAGATCCTGGGTCTTTGGGAATCTGCTGGATTTGCTAACATAGGGGAACGTGCATAATTCCAAAGGGATTTTGAGGGACAGGCTTACTACTTGATGAGGGCTGGTAATGAAAAAGAAAGGAGAACTAGAACAGGAAAGGAAGGAGGATATTGACTATTCTCTGTGGGATGTCACTTCAGCTGATGCTAAAGTAATCTCTTCGTCTATGCAAAAGGCAACAAATATTTTTAGGATCAGTGGACCATTAAAGTTGGAGTCTAGTTGGATTCAACGTTGGGATTTGAATTATCACACTGATATGCAGAGGAATGATGGTAAGGAAAGCAAGTTTTACTTGATGACTGAATAGTGTTGTTATTTGATTGTCATATTCAACGACATGAGAATTGAAAATATACTACTAAGTCAGGGGTTTTTGTGTTGTTTGCATTTTTGTGGCTTTTGTTTGTTGTTTGTTTTGTGTTCATATGGCTCCTTCTTCTCATGAACATAGATAATGTCATCTTTATGTTTGGTGTTAATTCAAATAATAGAGGGACAGAAAGTGGGGCATAACTTTTACCTGGATGATGTAGGCTACAGGACATTATTTGCAGGTATCTATAATACTAACTGGAGATATAGCTCTGTTACTTGGTCTTTTGCCTTATTTCTAGCTTATAGTTCTAGTACAGCATTTGTGGAAGAGAGTTGCACATTCTTTCAAAAGAAAAACCAACCAAACAAAAAGTCCAGCATAGAATCAGATTAACCCCTACAGGTCTGAAAATGTAATTGGATTAGGTAAAGGTTCAGTAATGGTCTTTAAATGTTTGCACACTCTCAGGAATATTTGCAAAAGTAGAAGTGAAATTTATCATCTCTGTAAGAGTTCTGTGGGTCAAGGATCAGTGAAGAGTTATAGAAAATGAAGAATTGAAGCAATACTGTAACACAACTGGAATATCCAGCAAAAAATTTCTCTCTGAATGTGAACAAGGTATGTTGTCATTTAAATTTTACTTCAGTCAACTGTAAATTTTGTGTCAAGATTGGCACTATAAAGAGCACATAAGCAGGGGCATCACAGCTGGAAGTAATGGGGGACACAAGAGCTAATATTTCAGGGACAGGAAAACATATTGCCCCAAGGGCAATATTACTCACTGTTTGAAAGAAGTCTGTATCTCTTGAATATCCCCAAAGTGTAAAAAGTTTGTAAAATGGAGCTGATATCACTGGTTTAAACTCACATTATTTCTGAAAATGAAGGAACAAAAAGTCAGAACTGTAGAATGTATTCAACCCAGGCTTTTCTGATGGTGTTTTTGTGTGTGTGTGTGTGTGGCTGCATACTTAGTGATCAAAGAAGCAGAGTACATCTCTACAGGAATAATCTGGTGCAAATGTGATATGGTTTATGCATGCATTACTTGCTAGTTACTCTACTACCAGTGGGATAACACATGTATAACATTAGGACTCAGAAATTACTGTCTGGGGAGCTACTTGCTCTTTCGGCCATATTAGAAGTTGGCTACCTTTTTAAGTTATTCTGAATATTGATGAGCATCTAAACGGGTACATTTTTATTTACTGGGAACAAAGGGAATGCTGAGTTGCAAATACACCTAGGCTCCAGAGACTTTCAACTGAGCTATAAAAAGAGAACTTTTCAAATTTGCAGTCAGAAAGAAAACATGGACTCCTCAAAATATTAGGCTGTTTAAGAATTAGGTGTCTCCTTAGTCTTTTCATAATTTGATAGACATTGAAGGCATAATGGAAACACTGTCTACTGGTCAGTAATCACAGGTGAAAACTAGGCCTTGTGGGTGTCAATAAAAATTCTGCCAACTGCATCAGGGGAGCCAGGATTTGCATATTCATTTCTGGATGTTAGTGCATTATGTTCATGAATAGCTAGAGTGAAACACTCTGTCTATATCCATAAATCTGCATTTTGTGTTTCTATGTACCAAATAGGTATAAAATTGTGTATACTATACTCTAGAGGCCATACTCTTGAATATGAAAAAATTGGGTTCTAAATATATCTTTTGACAAATACACAGATTGCCTGAGAAAATCCTTAGATGCAAAAATTTACTGCCGGCTATATGCAGTATGCCTGCATATCAATTGCAATGACGCAGTAAAGTTTATCATGGATTTTCAGAGGTGTACTGTGATATCAAGTTTAAAAGTGCTTGAGGAATATAAACTACCAATGAAAATTGTAAGGAAGAAGAAGGACACTGTGCCTTATGCATTAGAAGAATGATGCTAAGAGCCTTACACCTGATGGAGTTATAAACTAGCTGCATTAATGTACACATTTTACAATGTATATAATATAGCACCATTTTTGGGAACAAAAAATTTTGAATAGCCGACTGGAAATTTCTCAGTTTCACTTTAAGGTCATGATTTTGAAGAGGATACAGATGACTGAATTATTTCTGTTAGAAGCAGATTCAAAAGGTCATTCATATTTTTAAATTATAGCATTTTTTGTGTGTTTCCTTTTTGTTCACTTTCAATCTACATTTATGTAATTCAGCTTTATTGTCATGACAGTTTGCAAAAAGTGAGTTTCAAAGTCATGTGCTTGACAATTAAGGTAAAATTGATTTTAAATTTATATACATAAAGTGATGTCACCAGCAGTGTTTGCACATTCATCTGCTTGGGAAACAGGTCTAGTGGTGGTATTCATTTGTTCCTACTCAGAGTGAATAAAGTGTACAATAATTTGTGATGTCTTTAAAATTGCATTGAGAGCTAAGGAATTTCTCAGAAAATGTTAACAACTGGGTCTCTGTTTAGGTTGTCTGCAAAGATATTGTGATTTGGCACAAAATCATTGGAAGGCTCAAAACTTTGTCCTTTATATTCAATTAATCTATCTCTAATCTATTTCTCCATGTTCTTTCTTTTAACTTATGCACACATTATGTTGTATCTAGATGAATTCCTCCTGCCTTAGGAATCAAAATATTTAAGACCCCTTGGCTTGCAAATCAGCTTTTTTTGGTGTTTGTTTGTTTAAAATCTCTGTCAAAATTGTGGAAGAATTGTAGCCTAAAAGATTCTAGTACCACATAAGTATCCTCAGCTTGAGCATATGGTTTACAGCATAACTATGTAGTGCCTACGTCACTTTAGAAGACAGTGAATCCCAGGGGAAATCCAGTTGTCCTTTGACGGGATAAGTTTGTTGATCAAAGGTTTACACATAGTTAAAATGGAATTGATCTTTACACATACTTTGTCATCAAAGACAGTGTGTGCACCCCACTTGCTATTTGTTCTGCTGTCATGCTGTATCTTATCTTTTACTGATATAAGTACTTCTGAATTCATATTTCAAACCAGGTTATTGAAATGATAGAGATCTCCAACTTCAGTATATTTTCCTCTAATTAGAGATGTTTTAGAAAAAATAGCTCCAGTGTTTCATCGAATTTTTGGTTTGCCAGTGAGAGCATTGTTTTATATTGTAGGCAGAATGATGTAGATAGATCCCAGGTTACCAGATCAGAAGAAAATATATGTCCTTTTTTAGCCAAGGACATGCTAAATACGTGCTGAATTTTTGCATCACTTTATAATTGAAATGGTAAAAGAGTGTTTTCTTCAATGATTTTCTTCAATGGAATTTTGGTTCCAACAGTGCCTTGCAAATCAGCTTGCAAAATCATGAAAAGCCAAAATTATGCATTAGCATCCATAGCCTCTGGCCTTGTGCTTATTTGGGATTGATAAAACTCCTTTTTTATAGTACAGTATAGTAAAACATCAGTATTAAGCACTTCCATTCAGTCTGATAAGCAGAAGTAATTTAAATTTAATTAAGTCTAAAGTGACTTAACTAAAAACATCACAGGCAGCTGAAAAGCATGTAAACAAACTATCTTTTCTTCCTTCATTTGGATGGTTTTCTTTCTCCTTCAGTAGTTTTTTTTTCTGTGATGTATTTAAAAGAAATATTTCTGGTACTCAAATAACAGAGGATTTCACTAGCCCCACATTTCTTGCATAGAGGGAAGTGACAACCACAAGAAAACTAAGATACAGCACATTGTTTAAAGGGACATGCAAGTCTCTTCTTTCTGGGTGTTGTATATTCTTTCCCCAAATATATATTTTTCTACCCTTCTATGTACAATACATACAGGAGGGCCAACCCTGTCCTGGGGTCATCAGGCACAGCATCACCAGCTGGGCAAGGGAGGAGATTGTCCCACTCTGCTCGGAGCTGAGACAGCCTCACCTTGAGTGCTGGGGGCAGTTCTGAGTGACACAATGTAAAAAAGATATTAAATTATTAGAGAGTGTTCAAAGGAGTGCAACAACAATAGTGAAGGGAGGAAGAGGAGCCGTAGGAGGGGAGGCTGAGGTCACTTGGTCTGTTCAACCTGGAGAAGAGGAGGCTGAGGAGAGACCTCATTTTTGTCTTCAACATTCTCATGAGGGGATGCAGAGGGGTGAGTCACTTGTCACTCTTGTGACCTGAGACAGGACTCGAGGAAATGGCATGAAGCTGAGTTGGGGGACATTTAGGCTGGATATCAGGAAAACATTTTTCACACAGAGGGTGTTGGGCACTGAAACAGGCTCCTCAGGGAAGTGGTCAGAACACCAAACCTTTCTGAGTTCAAGAAGTGTTTGGATAATGCTCTCAGGCACATGGAGTAAATCTTGGGGTATCCTGTGCAGGGCCAGGAGTTGAACTTGATGATCCTGATGGGTCCTTTCCAATTCAGCATATTTCATGATTCTGTATGTATGTATACAGGTGAAAATTCACTGTATCCTCTTTGAGGGGTATCAATACTTAACAACACTATTTACAGAGGACTTTTTTATTTCATTTATTTATTTTTATTTCATTTATTTAACAACACTATTTACAGAGGACAGGTTCAAACATAAAGAAATTCAATAGGTTATTTAAAAAAGAAGCTAAGTTTAGTATGACTTTTTACCAGATTTCTCATGTATTACCTATCTCCAAATACATAATACTGGTTTCTGTAACACCCACAACTCATATTTTGTGAAGCTCAACCCTTTTGTAAAGCTGTGAAACATGTTGTCCTGAGACAATGTGTCTCTTCTTGATTGTGTGTGTTTGTAGGTTGGCTTACGTGACCTCCAAAGATCCCTTCCAGCTTAAATTATTCTATAACTATATGATACAGCTGAAGTGGGATATTTGTAGCAAAGTGGTAATGCCAGATGATTTTAAATTTAGATTGCAATAATGAGTATCCAAACAAAATCACCTGAATGCCAGATGTCCTACAGGGTTCCAATGGGATAGTTTGCAAAGCAACAGTCATCACATTTTCAATAAGAATTGCAGGAAGAATGGGTATTTACTTTGGAATCTTTCCAGTGGGAGCAAAATAAGTAAAAATCTGTCTCTGGAAATGGGGAGACTAGTATAAAGCATTATTTCTATGTAACCATGTGCATGCAACCTGAGTCACCTCGGCCAAACACAAACGGCATTTTCAAGCTGATACCTACTTACCAGGACTGCAAGTGAATAAATTCATTGTGAAATTATGTGAAGTCTGTTTGAATGCTCTTCTGATAAGCAATCCAATTTTACAAACACCTGTTACCTCTGCTGTGGATGATCCATACAAGAAAAATCTTGGATGTAAAAGTGAGTCTGAAAACTCCATAGAAACCTTTGGCTTTTCTTGGAGCTTGAAGTGAGGATATAGCTTTGCTGGGTCAATGGAATCTGTAGGGGATTAAAAGGATTCTTTAAAAGATTTCATGGTATCTATTACAATACAGAGGAATAGCAATATATTTCTGTCAACTGTACATCTTTCTCTCAAACTGTTTCCTCCTTTCAGTCACAGAATACTTCCTTACCCATGCTCCATCAGGCTTTTTCTATCAGCCAGATATCAATTTCACCTCCTATAGTGGAATTGTGGTCCCTTTTGGTGGCAACAGCTATAGCTTTCACTGGAAATGGGAATTATCTGTCCCTTTTCATCTCACTCAATGTTACAGCTCTCTGACAGAGTTTTATATAGCCAAAACTTTATAGCAAGCTTTTTTTTTTCTTCCTGAGTGTTCAGCATATTTCTTTCAGGTAACTGCCAGATTATATTTTATAGAAGTATTTGAGAATTTTGCATTATTTTTCATATATAAACAAGCAACACCTAAGGAAATTCAAGTGTTATCCTACATTAGCTTTCCAAACATAGTAACTCCTTGCATGTTTGGTTACATACCAAATCCCGAAGATTGTATGCATGGATGTTCAGCAGAGTGATGGAAATAGTGAAGTTAAACAAAGCCAGATTTTGTCAATGCTTATTTACAGCATTCTGGTTAAAACAGAGGTAATGGCGTAAAATGCAGTTTTAGAATAAGAATGATTAAGGTTTTCAATTTAGGCATAGGAGAGGAGAGCAAGTGAATTATCCCTCCAAGAACTACAAGAAACCTCAATTTTCAGGCTATTCAAATGTATTGGAGTTCTTACTTGTAGACTTAAAATTTCCTTTTAATTTTTTTAATTTTTTTTTTTTAAGAAAAGGGATAATTCTAAATATTTGTGATAGAAATACTCAACATCTGGGATGAATAAATTTGTTGTTGATGTGCATGAGTGTACTATTAGAGCGAGATAAGCTAGCAGGCTATATATTAACAAAAAAGGTAGTTAAGTCATGTTCATTTATTTGCTTCCTTAACACAAATACGATATGCAGTATTAGAATAAACTGATAATTTGGTTTTGCTTGATAGAACTGAATTAAGTGATACTCCAGCTGAATTCTGCATGGTAGGTTGATTTTTTCCAATTCCAGAAGAAATTAGTGATCCGAGTTGGCTTCGAAAAAACCTGCTGTCTAAATGGCAAGGCTGTCTTACTCTTTTTTTCAACTCGACATGAAAATAAGTACTTATTCTTTAAAGCAGACCGTTACAGAGCTGAAGTGTAAATAACTATTTATTCCAGTTCTCTGGAGGAAAATGCATCTAGTTTAGACATTGATATAGCCTTGACAATTATTTGTCTGTAATTATAGAAGACATCCAAGAAGAAAATTAATTAATCTGATAGTCTAGTAGGGATTTATATTTGTCAATGTCAATATAGTAGTAACAAGTTAGAGGAGTTGACAAACTACAACTTGTCCTGAGGGAAATTCTTTGGCATGAAACATCTTTTGCTAATGTTAACATCCTAAAGAATGCAGTCTTCAAGAACCATGTGGGATGGAGAGGCATGTCAAAAAGTATGCAAACATCACCAAGCTGCTCAACATTTCTGTGCTACACAGAAATGGTGCTGGTGACAACACCTCCTAGCTGGCTTAGATGCAACAGAGAAGGAAAAGGCATTTTTATCGCTTTTTAGGCATTTGATTTCTTCAGCAGGAATGGATCTTGCTTTCAATTTCAGCTATTGAAAATATGTTTCCTGGAAAAAGCAGTGGTCAGGGAACTAGTGACTCCTACTGATCCATGACGGAATGTACAGTTAAGTGAAAACACAGGAGCAAGTAAGACCAGTTAAGTTCAGCACATGAATATTTAAACCCGTTGATCAGAGAAATTATGCATGGAAGCACTGCATCCATTTGCCTGAAACCACAGGAGCGGTAAACAGCACTCCGCAACCCTTGACAGATTTCCGGATGGTTGGCCTCTGATAACCCATGCCAAGGCCTCTAGGAGACTGATGATCGTGTCAGGCTGCAGTTGCATCACACACAGCTGACACCATCACAGTTGAGAAGGGCAGCTGTCCTGGGCTTGTTTGCTGTGTGGTCCTGTCTTATGTGGTCCCCTCTCAGGCAGCTGAAGGATTTTGACTTAGACACAAATCCTTACCTTTCCTCATCCCCTTCCGCAGAGAAAGTGATGAAATGATGACTGGAGTCTAAAGGTACCTTTAGGAATTGGGCATTTACTTCCTTGTCTGAAACGAAGCATTGCTGGTGAGTAGTTGCAGCAATGAGAAGAATTACCTTTTTGTTCTGAAATCCCAGGTCGCTTTTTCAATATTGACAAGCTTGAAAGGTATAGATTGAAAATTTGTCTATTTCAAACCTATCTTAGGCTTCACCTGGTCTTATCCCTCTCTTTCCATATGTTAGCAATCATGTATGTCTGGATAGTATGTAAACAGATGATAATTTATTCAATAATGTTTTGTATTTGTTTGGTTTTCCACCTGATCTGACACTGTTTGAATGCAGTATTCTGTAAAACTAACAGGAAGGCTGGTTCCTACCTTTGAGCATTTAGAACCTCTCTCTGTAAATAGACCTTGCGATAATGAAAAAGTGTTAACAGTGGGTTAGAATTGCAGAACAGAGACTAAATAGCTGGATTCCTTTCTCAGGGCTGCTGCAGAAATGCTGAATTATTGACCTTGGGATGTGACTGGTCAGAATGCAGAAATTCATATTACTTCAGAGAAAATAATAATTACATTTTTATTAGAAATGTGTGTTATCTCTTGTTATCTGCTCAGTTTTGTGTTGTGATCTACTGGAGGAGTTAATTTGTTTTCTGGGACTAATGAGTAACTGTGACAGCTGTGCCAAGAAAAGGAATTACTTTTGAGGCCCAAAAGACTTTTGATTTTATGCATTTTTCTTATATTCCTGGCTCTGTAAACTATTATTACATAGTTACATATCTTCTTAATTAACTCTAGTACATTTTCTACCCTTGCTCTTAGATTTTAGAACAATAACTTGACTTTTTAAAAACATTCCTGAAATGTTGCATAGTCTTATTGTCAGGAAGAGGACCTACAAGAAGAACACTTTGTTTTCCAACCAAAATCTGAGAAGTCATAACAAAAAGTGGGACAAAGAAGCCATTGGACTAACTCCAAGAGGGCTGACCCAAGGGTGGGTTACCGGGGCAGCTGAATCTCCTATTGGATGTACCTGTTAGATAGCTTAATTAGTTAACCTTATGCAATTGTGGAAATCAGATGTTGGGTGTTCCTGGTAGTCAGCTCTAGCAGGACATCTGGAAGCTTCCAAATAAAGGTCTGCTTTTTTTACTTTGATATTCTAACAGCGATGCAAGAGGTTTTTTTCCTCTTTTTGTTATAGGCAATACTTTGATAAATGGGCCTGTCTTTCAGAGATTATTCTGTGCTTCTGGTTGAACAGTTAGTATGAGTACCTGTGTACCTGTTTCAACTAAAATTATCTGGTCTTGTGTAGACCTTTTAAATAGTTGATCTTCAATAACTTGGTTCAGGTTATGGCTGAGGCTGTAAAGGCAAGGATGGCAAGAAGGAAAATTTACTTAAAAATTCTGAGGGTTGACAGTATCATCTGATTGCAGATATAAGAGAAGTACAGCAGCAGGTTATAACATTAAACATTGGCAGCTAAAGTCTGATGCAGAAGGAAGGCCAACAAATTGTAAAAAAGGCACAGAGATTGTGGAGGGATAGAATGTAAAGAGAATAGTGCAGAAGGTAGTCTCACACCTGAGGAGTTGTAGCTGTACCAATCACCAAAGATTAGGAACAGGCCTGCCCTTAATAGGCCACAGCTGTGTCCAATAAGAAGATAAGTGCTACAAAAGAGCAGGTTAGCTGACGGAGAAGAGAGCTGGAATGTGTTGGTTGTGCTGTGAAGAAGAGGGAGTCAGTGCTGTGAGCACATGAGAAATCACCAAGAAGGTATGGAACTTTTGCAATAAGATGACAACAAGAGATAACTTGGTTATCTCACAGAAAAGCCACCATAGAAAGCCAACAAGAGATAACTTGGTTATCCCACAGAAAGAGATAACTTGAGATAACTTGGAGATAACAAGAGATAACTTGGTTATCCCACAGAAAGCCACCATAATGTGGGGAAAAAACCCACTCTCCTAAACACAATAGAAGTATTGGTACCTTGGGTTAGAGAGGTGGGTAGGTTTACTACTGCACATCAACAGTGCAGCATCCTTTGCCCTTTTAATTCAAGAAATTTAAACAGAGGGTGCTGCATGGTCAACAAAGATTACTCATCCTAGCTCCCAGGAAAGATGAATCTCCAGCATTTCTTTGGAGCTGAATGGAGCTGATTGTTATAATTGTTATACCCTCCTGAATGGAGGGTGATTGTTATAAAAAGAGATAGGAATGTGAAGCTGGTAAGACAAACTTTGGTAGCTGGAGTTTTGTGGCCTTTGTGTAGGAATGTGAAGCTGGTAAGACAAACTTTGGTAGCTGGAGTTTTGTGGCCTTTGTGTTTGTAATATACATTACATCTATGTTAGATTAAATTCTTATCCAGATAGTATTTAAACTGTTAAAATCTTAAATCTGGAGTCATGCTGAACATACTCATGCTCCAGGTCAAGGACACACTGATATTAAAACAGATGCTTTTGCCAGTGTATTTAAACATCAGTTTATTTCATGTATGATGATGTTGGTTTTTACCATGATTTTTTTCCATTGTTGCAATGCTTTACTCCTGCACAGTGCCTATGAGATCTGAATGAGATCTCTGCCATTTTACACTTTCCTCCTACATTGCAAAGCACTCTTACTCAAAGATTGAAAGTCTTAAATAGTCTCCTTGTCTAATAAATGTGTGTGTCAAAACTGTCCTTTTTCTCTTAAACACGTCAATCTATCTATTAAAAAGAGAGTTACTCTCTTTTTGGACTTAATGATGATTAACAAAGGATGTCTGAAAAACTTCCCTTTTACACTTTACCTTTTCACTTCAGTCACTGCTGACTGCAAAGTTATTTACCTTTTCTACTTGGCAGTCTTGGCAGTGCCCTAATACAGGAATTACCAAAAATCAAGGAAGTAGAACTTCCTTGAACAGAAAAAAAGAACACCATGTTTCTGTTTCAACAACTCATTACAAATTGTGGAGCGTATTTATTATAAATAAATTATTCAATCTTACAGTTAATAAAAAACAATAATAAACTTCCCTAGGTAGTAGTCACAGCCTGAGTTCAAGAGTGAACTTGAGTTCTTGAACTCTAGCCTGAGTTCAAGAAGTATTTGGACAATGTTCTCAGGCTAACAGTGTGATACTTAGGGCTGTTCTATGGAGGATTAGGAGTTGGACTCAGTGATCCTTGTGGTCCCTTCCAACTCTGCGGATTCTGTGATTCTGTTAAATTTGTAAGTTGTTATCAGTAACTGCAATAGTTTTGCTGTCTAGTTTCAAATTGCGCCATCAAAGATGAGTCAAAGTATGAATGCAACTGTTATACACGTTTTACTTACTACTTTCCTTTCACAAAGCTGCTTTTACTGACCTGCTATGAAGTTTTGGACAAGTCACTATTCCCATATTCGTTTTGATTTTAACTTGATATCCAAAATTTAGGGATTATTTTTCCCTTGTTTTATTTCTTTTCCAGAATGCTCATGGAAAATATTAAGTTTGACCAATTGACTAATAATTTGTAATACATATTACTACAGTGAAATATTTACAGTTGAAAATCTCAGCTAGATTATAGGATATTTACCAGATGGATTTTGTGAAAAAGCAGACCAAGGATGTCAGGATGTCTTTGGGAAGACTTAATTTCTTGGAATGTTGACAGGGGTACTCTGAAGATCAGATTCAGATGTGTGTGTTTTCTGCCATCATGGGCATGGCCAATACATATGACTTTCATTGCCAAATGTCCAAATTTCTCCAAAAAGGCCTGCGTTAAAAAAAAAAGGCAGCTATACAGCGATCAACAGAGAATTTACAGCAATAAAAATGGTGGTGATGTTAGGCATGCTTTGCAATATAACAATTTCAATCTCTCTTGTAATTATGAGAAACTCTGCTTAAAGCATGCGTGGTGTCCTGTTCCTGTGTTCAGTCACAGAGGTGCCTATTTTGTGGAAGATATTAACCAACTGTCATAGTCCTGGTTGAGTGAAGGTGGGGAAAACAGAATACTTAAAAGAACTATTATTGTGTTATATCCTTAATACACTGTGAGCAACACTGTGAGCAGTTGATAGTGTTATTAGTCATTCCCTTTTTAATTTTCATGAAATATTGAACATATTCAGTCACATGGCAAAAAAACACTTGGAGAACTTGGGACTTTCATTGCACCCACTCTGTTCTAAGATGTTTTCTCTACAGCTTTGTCAGTAAAAATAGAGCAGAAGACTTGTAAAGCCCCAACCTTCTAGTGACTTTGTAACAGAACTTAAATATAACACAGATTAAAAGAAAGAAAAACAGGAAAGAAAGATGCAAGTCCTTTTAGACCTTCTTCATTTATCTTTAAGCAGAGATGGGGTCGTGGGCCATAGTGATTTTATTTATTGAAGGGCTGAGTTTTGTTCTGGTTTGTATTTATTCATATTTGGTTATGAGCAAAGGCTGATTCTCTCTTTAACTCTCTCACTCAAAATACCAGGAGGAGTAACTGCAGTGTGTCTTCATTAAATTATATTCATGTAAGACTTCTATTAAATTATTGATTTGTTGTTGGGAAGATCTCACTCTGATAAAGTTGGTGGTAAAATTCATCCCTGATTTTGAATGAGCTGCAAAATTCTCATATACATACAATGCTTTTATAATTGAGAAAAGTTAATAGAAAAATTATATAGCTGGTCAAGAAGAGCATTCTATCATTTTTCTGATCATGACATATCTATGACAACAAAGGAAAGAAATTTTCTAGTAAGGCACATTTGTTCTTTTGTTGTTACCTCTCCATCACCTAGAATAGCAAAACTACTGAGGTAGTAACTATAATTGGGTAATGGCTCAGACAGCAGACACTGTTGAAAAGTGCTGGTGACTCATGTTTTTTTTCTGTAATTGACTGTTGTTAAAACCTGCTCTCATAATGAAGTGAATAAGCAGCAAAAATTTGTATGTTTTACTCTAGGCATTCAATATACCCCTGCAAGGCACTGTTTGTTCCTATGGAACAGTAGGTCAACTCAAAGTCTGGATGAAGCAATTCATGCTGTAGATGGGCAAAATACATGAACAAGACACATTCAGGGACTTTGTACACTTTGCCCTTTCAGCTGCCCATGGGATTCAAATGCCCATTACCACAAAAAATATGTCGATCGGTTTGCTTTGTATTTCCTATTGTACTTGTCATGAAATCAAAAGTGTTTGCCTACCCAAGCTGTTCTGGTAGAATTTTCTTTTTAATTAATTGGTTGCAGCATAAGTTTTGTCTTCAGCCTTCTTCACTTATCTTATGGAGCATTTATTTAAACTTAGACACTTTGGCATTTTTGCCTTTAAGTATATGAAATGTGTTACACTGACATTTAATCACTTCAAGATTTCCACACCAATTTTTCTAATGAGAGTAGACTAACAGTAGAGCAGAGGTATGCTCTGCAATTTGGTTTGCAAATGAAGTACTGGAAGGTTTGGTGAATTGGAGTCCTTAAGAACAGAGTTAATTTGAGCTGATGCCCTCTTCACATCAGAAGGAGTATCCCCTTCTTAAAAATGTTTCATCAGATCAATAAAAAACAAATGTTGGCCTTTTGTGTGTCACTTTCTGATTAGAGCTTTGGAAGACTAGTGTGTGATTACCAAGTAACCTTCATGTCATATTAAAAGGAGCTTCACTGCTCCCACTTATGTTTAGAACTGAAAATCTTTCAGGATCTCATAAACTATTACAGACAGAATGTGAATATGCTAGAGGAACCAAAGAGTGAATATAATGGATGGGAAATGATAAAACACCCTCCAATATACTAAAATTCCCATTAATTATCCTAACTTCTTTCTTGATTGGGCCATTTACATCTCTGATTTTTCATAGGATGTCTGGAGTAATCACTGCACTGTTGCTATCCACCAAGTACCTAAAAATATTACTTTACTTGGTCTGTGACATTTTCTGGGTGGAATATTAATTTCTGCTTTATTGAATACTTGCCATGCTACTCTTTCTCCTTTCACTACCTTCTCAGGGGAAGTTTCACCAATCCAGATATTGTAACTTAATACTAATGCAACAAGATATCACTGATATATTGGTACAGTTTTGTATCTTGGGGGAATGAAACTGACTGTAGAAATTCAGCAAGTGTGGTGTGAGTGGTGGTGGGTAAATGTTTATATCCTTATGAGAATCTGTTAAGGCATATTGTATTCCTTCCCAAGCAAACTTCTCTTCATCCTACCCTTTCATGGGATCCATAGAGAGCATAACTTTTTGTACTGAACCCTGCCCATCCAGGGATGTGGAGCTGCTTGCAAGATAGATGTTAAGTTTGCCATGTTTGGTACAGCAGCTGTTAATGGGGCTGAATTGTCAATTTCTCAATCACCTGGGTGACCAAACTGGCCAGACAGGTGAGCTAATTGGAAGTGGTTCTGAAGATGATTGTCTTTTCTCCACACCAGCTGTGATTTCAGAAATTCTATTTCATGCCACAATAGAGATTGGATATTTCAATATGTCAGTAATTTTTGTGTCAGGTGCTGCAAGGGGTGTGCATAGTAGCCACAGAGCAGATTACCTCTTTCTGTCTGAGCTGAAGGAACATGCACTGCCTGTCACCGTGTGCCAGGTTTGTCCTCTTAAAACATCAAAACCTAAAATATTTTCATGATGGCCTTTAATTGTGAAGTGAGCAATTGCCTTGTGCCTCTCATTAGGGCGCCATAAACTGCCCTTGGCAATTTAACACACACTTGTACAGTTCACACTGCTTGCCTCAGGTGTTTGCCATATGGATCTCATGCCCTGCTTCTTGGCTTCTTGTGTTACTGTTGAAATTTGTGCTCCTGTATTTATTAAAAATGTTGCCAATTGTCCCTGAGGACTAACTGTAGTTAAGATGTGTGGGCCATCATCACCTATCCACTGATCAGCCTCCACATCCTGGACAATCAGGCCCAATTACTCATTTGCTCACTTAATGGCCTGCAGTTTCTCCCTAAGTGGGAGGAAGGGATTGCTTCCCTTTTTAGGGAGTTGAAATATGCTTTTTTCACTGTTATTTTTTTTTCTGTAATGCTTCATTTAGACTCAGTGTAATGCCAGAAGGCTGACCTTGAATTGAGGCTATAAGAATGCTTAGGAATGGTCTGGGAATCTAACCATAATTCATTTCTCTGTTCTTGAGATTCTGTTCAAGGGTGCTTACCTTTTTAATCTTTGGTCTAGTTTTCCTTCTCTCTTTCACTGGTCTGTCTTTGTAATCTTCTCCCTTGGGGGCTTTGTTTTTTAGGTGGTGCATTGTCCCAGCCAATTTCACAGCTGGATCTAGCAATGCCTCACATTAATTCCACCCATTTAGGAAGTTATTTTTATTATATTCATTATCTCTTTCTATTTAATCCCATTTTGCAGCTAGCTAAGGTTTAAGCATTGTCACGGATCCTCTAATCACTAGTTTCAACGTTGTGAAATCTACTGTAGCAGATAGTGGGACATCATGGGGTCCTCATTTGTGCATGACTGTGCACACATGGCTTTTGTGACAGCTCTAGAGAGGTCACTTAGGGATTTGATGGGGATTGTGGAGGGTTCACCTTGCTCCATGGTATCTGACTCTCCAGCCCAATAAACTGTTTGTCTGGTGATAGAATGGGGGAGTTTGTTGCCTTGGGTGCCAAATTTAAGAAAACTCCTGCATCCAACAGCCATTTGCTCTCAACATGATTCTGTCGCCATCACTTAGACATACTTGCTGAAAGTGTACAGTTTGTTTCACAAAGAATTCTGCTCTATCTCCCTTGCAAATTTGTCAATCGCAGTGGAGCTCATGTTTGTTTACATCTCAGAAAAATGAAATGAGAACTGTTTCCTCATGTACTATACTTTTTAAAATACAGTGAGAACTGTGTGGGAAGGGCATCAGAAATAAAAATAAACTGAAAATGTCATGAATGTTAACTTAAAATAGCAAAAAATATATTGTATAATTCAGTATTTTTTTTCTCTGCTGCCATTCATAAAGGTAATAACGGGAATCGATGCAGCTTTTTCCTGTTTATTGATAGTGAATTTTCAATTAATTCAATTTGCTCATTTTCTTCTCAATTTCTTGGCAATTTTTGTCCTTTGCCAATCCCCCTCTTTTGCCTTAATTTGATGTGCAATATATACATACGTATATATGACTATGTATATATGACTATGTATATGTGTATATATATGGATTGCTTCACTTGTATCCAGGTTTGAAATTTAATGTGGTCTGAGCACTCATTCTTTTGATCTTCTGTCTGATTTTGGTGAGTTGGATGGTGTTCTCTCTCACACTCTGCCATTACACAGGAAGGCAACATTTGGCGATATGTCCAGTCTGAAATAGCTGTGTGCAGCCATGCAGACAGCCAGTTCAGTGAGATTTGAAAATGTCTGCTAGCATGCTATTGTGTTCCACTTGTATTGAAATGTTTCCTGTTACCATATAACATTAAGGTTTGTAGTACAAGGGCAAAGGCACAAGTAATGAGTCTCAGACAAGGTGAATGCTCATTT
Organism: Camarhynchus parvulus; assembly: GCF_901933205.1. Taxonomy (NCBI): domain Eukaryota; kingdom Metazoa; phylum Chordata; class Aves; order Passeriformes; family Thraupidae; genus Camarhynchus; species Camarhynchus parvulus. Next base: position 40,669,600 of record NC_044574.1, on the reverse strand, counting down.
ATGTCCTGTCCACTGCACTAACATTCTATTAGAGAAATGAGCCCCCCATCCAAATTTAGCTCATGCTGTGGTGGTGAACACGAAAAAACAAACCACCCAAAAGTCAAACACTGAATGCTGCAGACCCATCATAAGGAAAGAATTCCTTTCTATATACACTGTCTGGTGATGATTACCAGCCCTCCTGGATACTTGATTTGGATAACTCCCATGTGTGCATGTAACTTAGACATATGTAGCTGTCTGGAAAAGCTTGTAAGAGGAAAAAGAGCTCTTATCACAAAGAACTCTTCTATCTACTCATACAATATTATATATAAAGTCATAAGTCTTTGTCTTGAAATAATAGAATTTTCTTCCTGCTGTCATTACTCTATTTGGAAGCCTTTTCCCGAATCTGTTGTAAAGATGCATTTATAGCTGACATTATCATTTAATCTTGTGCTGATATTGCCCTACTTAGCTCTCTCTAATAATTTTAATAATTTTAGCAGATATTCCAATTAAAGTAAACTTCACTGAAGCTAGTTGTCTGGAACCATACACAATATTTCTGATTAGGCCTTTTGCTTCCAAATGTCTTTCTCCATGCATTTGTGAACCCATTAGCCCAATCATAACTTCAGTAATCACTATTCATAATCATCTTACAGTGGCATAAATCTGCTTTTCCTACTATTAATTTCTATTTAATTCTATCAGTTAAATCATAAGTAATTTAATGCTGTTATAAGATGTTATGGTCTTTGTAAAAATAATAGTCCTGTACAAGTTTATATTGTCTGCTGTTTTCACCTGTACTTTTTTGAAGATCTTTTAGTAAATTACTACACAGGACTGATAAGACACTTAGTAAACTATCCTCATTCCTTGTCTACCTTATCAGTATAAGTTGTTGTTGATTCCTCTAATTGCTTTAGAAACATATATACTTAGCTGCTTTAGAAATTTAATATTAGCATCTGGCTTCTCCACCTTTAGCAAACTTTCTCTGCAGGGAGAATGAATCAAGTGCCTTATTTAAATATCTGATAAATAATATTCTCCTGTCTAATAAAGCAGATAACTTTTGAAAAGAGATATTGGATTGGTTTGAGATGCTATACCCTTGATAAAGCCACATTATAACTTATACTGCCTTTTATTTGTCTCTCTGTCTTTAACTCTTCCTTCAAATGGTATTCGGGGTATTTTTTTGTAAATCAGTTTATTACGTCTCTTAAGTCTAGTGGTTCCACAAGTTGTCTTTGTTCATGTTCTTTTGAATTTAGTTCTACCTTTACTCTTCTTCAGTCATAAGATACTGCTCCCAAAAATTCTAGCAATTGGAGAGTCAATTTCAAGTGACAGTTTCATATTTCTATATTCCACCGTGGACTGTCCAGCCTGCCTTATTTTTGCTTTATGAGGTATTAAGAATGTTAACATTTATTTCTCCCTCAGGTGCCATAATTTCTTATGCACTACCTTCATTTTTGCTCCTTTCTCCATTAATGTCCTCATCATTAACCTTTATAGAAGATGGAGGCAAAATATGCATTTAATATGTAGATCAGAACTGTAATTGGATCAGAGCAACATTAATCTCTAATAAAACTCTATTTAACAATAAATTCTATATTTGCACACTGTAACATTTTTTGGTCCCCATGCTCCTTTATTTGTTGCAAAGACTTTGTACAGATTGTTTTAATGGTAAATGAAGTCTCACACACAAAAAAATTAACTATTTTCCTCTTTTCTATATCCTGGAACTTCTGAGAAATGGTGTTCTCTCTTTGTTCTTAGTAGATTTGCATGTCTACAAAAGCAGCCAATTCACTGAATTAAACCTCATAAGCTTTTTCTATTATCTTCCTTTGTTTTTTCTTCCTTGTAATTTAAATCCTAAATAGTGCCTGCTCTTTGATTTAAAGTAATTCCTTACTTTCTGTGTTTTAAAAGCTTTGCATTCCTAATTCACTGTGTATGCTTTCATTAGTTCCTTTTTAAAATCTCAAACATTAGTCATAGGCAGGCCTGTTGTGTGTCTTGCAGTTTGATAGAGACTGATTCAGTTTCTGATCACCACAGCCAAGATTATTTTCTATGAAAAGCTGTTCTGTAAGACCTTGATTCTTGCTAAACCCGTGTCCAAGGCAGCATCAATTTTCATTGGTTCACTGGGTATTTATTAAGGAAATCTGTCTTACAGCAGGTTCAAGACTACCTAAGCCTTCAGTTCCTAATGATGGCATTTATATTGCATCCAAGTCGGGCTGATTAGTTTCCCAAGCTCTCACAATCACTACTCTTTATTTCTTAATCTTATAGAGATTTCTCTTCATATTCCATCCCAAGCTTAATATTTCTGTGACAGTACTCCAAAGCTTTCTCTTCTGGGTGCTTTTCAAATTATATCCTAAAGAGATGGATTTTTTTCACTGCAGGATTAGTTTTCAACCCATGGTCCACAGGACCAGGGAATTCCAGCATTTATGTCTTTAGGGTGAGTAGAGGGTAATTAGAAAGGCAAATTTAGGGTCAATAGGCTTAAATACCTAAATTCTCCCTCAACAGTTTCATGCTGTTCTCATCCATTTCTATAACAATGCAGAGCTGCCCAATCCACTCCAGTCTTATTTCTGTCCTTGGATAATTGAAAGGTTTAGTTCTTTTACTCACAAGCAATTTTTCTGCCTGATTCCATTTCTGCAATATCCCGTTGCATTTTATGCTTGATGTTAGGCTTGCAAGAGCATGTTGAACATGTTTTGCTAAAATATGTTTTAAATTAACACGCTTTTTTAATAAAGTAATTCAATGGAGAATGAACATTTGGTTTTTCTTTTGAAGCCAAATCAGGAAATATTTGGGGTTTTTTGTAAGTTTTCAGCAATTTGTTCAATCTTTCAAAATACAGATTAGAACCAACATAATATATAATTGTTGTTATAATCGTTATCTAAAACTTGAGTGTTTTTAATTTTTTTTCCCCTCAGAAGCATAAAATATTCTATTTAAAATGAAAGTGGTTCTATTTTAAATATTTTTGTGTTTAGCACTACATTTCTGAAGTAGTTCCTGACCAAGCCCTCGATCAGAAGTTTGTGCTTCGCTTCATTACCTGAACACTAACTAGTAAACAGACATCAAATGCTTCAGATATTAATGTAAGTCCTTCTTGAAGGAAAGAAATTAAACAAAAATACAAAAGGCTGCAAAGCATCAAAGTTTTCTTTGTGACAGCTATGCTTTTAAATTTTAGCAAACAATAGCAGAGCTAAATGAGGTTAGGAAATTGTCATAATTAAGAGAAAAAAGCCCCAAACAATCCTTCAAGAAGCTAGAACTAAGTGAAGACATTTTAAAAAACTGTTATTATAGAGATTGATTTAGAATAAATATCACTTCCTTTCCCCACAAGAAGATAGAAAATTTCACCTGTTGGTACTTTATTAGGATTATCAGGAGTGTATTACTGCAAAGCCATCAGGCAGGAGTGCAATAACCCACAGTACACTGGTCAGCAATTACTGCCAGCATCCAAGTATGAAAAGCTGAGTAGAAAGAGCTGCCTGTTTCACTGGATATTTTCTTCCATATGATTTTCTACCCTGTGTGCACCTTGTTCTTGGAATTTCCCATGGTGTTCCAAAGGGAACAAAGGACAAAAAAATAATTTCACCCCCAAGTAAATCTGTAAATGGAGCTAGATGGAAAAGAAAGTTTTCTGCTGCCTGATGCAAGTAGATTCCTAGACATGAAATAAACAACAGGCTTCTCAGGAAATAGAAGATTTCTAAAAGTCAGTATTTATCAAAATATTAAAATTATTGTCAGTATTTACGAATAGTCCTATTGGGCACCTGACTGCACTAGCATTATTTTAATGATAATGCGAAATGCACTATTATTTTAAAACTTTGAATTGACTACTTATGATCAGTGCTTGCTTTCTCTTGTAGGATCTAGGTGTTTCACTTTCAAATCTTAACTGATGATAACTTTCTATATTTGTTCTTTTTCTATCTCAAACCATAAGTGACTTAAGTGTATTTTGCAAAAAGATTTGCTCAGAAAATGAAAGATTAATGGCCATGAACCCAAGTGACTTATTCCAGCTCTTTTCCTTACAGGCTTTAATCTTCATATTGTGTATAACTTGAACATTAGCTTTAGGTGCCAGATGAATTTATGCACAGGGCCAGTACTTTGGCACTATGAGCTCTTTCTAATCTAAAGAGACAAAGCTTGAAAGAGAGATGTTTATTTAGTTGTTTGCAAAATTGAAAATAATATTTCTCATTTACAGGTGGGAAAATTATGTCTAAAAAGGTATAAATTTGCAAACAATACATTTGAGTCCTACTTAAAAATACAATGCCTTATTTTGCTTTTATGAATAAGATAGTATCTCTGTATTTGTCCTGACTAACAGTCTTGGGGTGCTATTTTTCTAGGATCTAGTATAACAGCTGTAAAAATTATATTTTGTACGAAATAATTTTATGCTTTTTTTATCAGAATGTGTATGTCTGGTAACAGGACCAGCTTCAAAATATTCTATAAAACTGAAGTGAATAGCTGACTCCAAAGAAAAATTTGAAATAGCTGGATGAAATTTTCAGAAGTGCAATATGATTTTTCCCATTGAAAATAATAATTATTGACTATTGCTGTATTAGTTATTAATGATAGCTACCAGCTACAAGACATTAATCAATATGAGAGATTTAGACTGGAATTGCTTACCTTTCTAGGGGATCTCATCAGCTGTGATTTGACAGTCGAATTGCTCTGCAATTCAAAAAAAAAAAAAAAAGGCTGAAGGCTGAGCAACATGTCTGTCTGGCTTGTAGAAAACTTGGAGTTCATTGATACCCATTTGCTGAATGAAGAGGAGCTGGAGACCTGTCCCAGTGTTGTCCAGGATTAGAGGGATTTTTCTTCCCTGTAGCAGTATAATGCTGTGTTTTGGAATTAAGATGAGAGTGATTTTGATAACATACTGATGTTTTAGTTGTTGCTAAGCCATGTTTACACGGAGTAAAGAATTTAGATTCTCATCTCACCCCACCAGGAGGAGAATATGCAGCTGGGACTGCTGTTGCACATTAGCCAAAGGGATATTCCATACCATATAATGGCACTATCAGTATATAAACTAGGACAAAAGCTGGTCAGGGGCATGGCTGGGCATCATTCAGCAGGTGGTGAATCGCTTGCTTTGTATATTCTAATCCTATTATTAGTATTATTGGTATTGCTATTATTATTACCTCTTTCTTTTCTGTCCTATTACAGTGTCTCTTTATCTCAACTCACAAATTTGACATTTTCTCCCGCGGTTCTGTCTCCCATCCCTCTGGGATGGTGTAGGGGAATTGAGTAGGAAGCAGCTGTGTGGTATTTTACTGCCTTCTATGTTAAACTGTGCCAAGGACCTCATGCTAATAAGGTCATGTAGGTGTTTGCTTTTTAGTTTTATTTTTTATATCCAAGATTATGTTCTGATATGCATGCACATGGCTGGAACAACTATATCTGCATGAGAGCAACATCCTTGTAAAGGCACATCATCTAAAGAGAATATATTTTAAGGACCAGAATTCAGATAAGATTCAGTTCAAGTGCCAGAAGTAGTCAGAATCATCACTTCAAATGCTAGTAACTATCTTCGTGCAGTGTTAGAAGGAGTACTGCATATATTATCTGGGATTTTATAGGCCCTTGTATGAGTTTGAAATATGTTAATGGGGGTTTGTGTGTCTTAGCATCATAGAATCATTTAGTTTGAAAAAGACCTTTAAGCTCCCTTGAATTTATATTTGGGAGGAGACAATAAGATTTTCATAGCATTTGTATATATTCTGACTTTTCTTTTAGGGCCTGTTATCTCTCCCTAGATATCCCATGATAAGATCTTTATGCCCATGAGTGTTAAAAGAGATTAAATCTCTTCAGTACTCTTATGTGCAAAACGTGTCCCTCAGAGTCAATTATAATTAAGGCTGGGGTAAATAGTGTGAAGTGTTTTGAACTGTTAAATGGATTTGTTTCAAACAAGCTTTCTCCTTCTTTTCACCTCTCTCCTTGCTGTCCAGATAGTCTGTCAATCCTGAACGTTCACAGAATGCAAACCCCAAAGTTTCATGCACTGTGGGAAACAGCTGCATTTTCCTTTGAGTAGGACAACACTTGTTGGATATGCCTGTAAGTGCATCCACTTGGGAGTGTATGCAAATATCCTGCAACATAGCTGACCAGCTGCAGATACACACTGCTTGGACTTTGACTATTTCAGTAAAAAACCAAGATCAATATTTGAATCAAATCTGAGCATTAAATTCACACAAATGGCAGCCTCCTGGCAGCTTGTCCTGAGCATCCACTCTGTCAAGATCACTGAACAGACTGTTCTGTAAGAATTACTCAGCAAGCATTTTGCAAAGTACAGAAATATCCAAAACTTTCTTGTACTTGACTGCTAGAAGGTAGCCCAACTTTCTGACCTAGTATGATACTGCTCCACAGGTAGTATGATGCAGATGGTGGCAGATCTCAGACATTCATAGCTCTGAAGTTATTGTATACCCATATTGCAACACTTGTGTATTTTGGAGGCTTCTGATCGACTCCAAAGAAGGATATGTGAAACCTTTGAAGCAGAATATTTGTAATTCTCTATTGGATCTTATTGGAGTGTTTGACAGTATCAAAATAATTTTTGCAATGCCAAGAACTACTTGGTTTTAGCTTCAGCTGGAGTCTTTCCAGAATGTCTACTACCTCTGTGGCAACTGGGAAGATGCTTGGAAAATATTCAGTGAATTGCAGATTGGTTTTTTTCCCTGCCAAAAAAATCAAGACCTGCTGAAGCTCTGACAGCTGTACGCTGTGGCAAAGAAAATACTCCAAGGAAAAAACAAATGTCTATTAAACTTGATAGCATATTAGTGTCAAATGATCAGTTATATTTTATAAATCAGTTTTTATCACCTGCATATTGCTGTCACAGCTACCTTCAGCAATGACCAGGACTTAATTTCTCTTTGCAAATCACTCCATATCTTGTCTTTTACTTTTAGTCCAAAATTACCATTCAATGTCATAGGAATCTAAGGGGAAGTTGTTTGAAGAAGAAAAACAGTAGGAGAGTTATTTTGAAAATAATAGTGGACCAGAAATAACCTGGGAAACGGTTGATACCAAATGGGTTATTACTACAATGAAAAGGACTTTGCAATGATTAGCAGTCGTATCTCAATGCCATTACTTTCACACATTCATATGGTGTCTGAGGGCAAATAATTTCATTAACATTTGCAATTACCAGTACTAAATATGATTCTTTTCTATGCAGCTTATTGGGAAATTTTCTTTTGATGTAATAGCATCATGACATGTGGGGTTAGCTTGATTTTTCTGCAGCTATGGAAATGGAACTGATTTCACGATCCATACTGAAAATAAACTGAATTCATATCATCTTCCTGCTTTTCTGAAGTGCACTGAATTGCAGATAAAGTGTTATTCTGAAATACTGGAATGTCTTTGGAGTGAAGGCCAGAAATATAACAAAAACTTTTCATGCCAAGTAAATTTATTTGGTTGTCAGATATGCAAGGATGAGGTAAGTGGATAATGTACTGACGTGCCTGCTAGATTAGGAAAATCTGTTGTAGAAAAAGGGTCATGTGAGCATGAGATTTCGTATATAGACCTAGGAAACATTAACCTTTGTTGTATTTAGGTAATTATTTTCACTCTATTTCTTTGCTTCTGCCTTTTCACTGCTTCTTGGGTCCACAGTTCTGCCCTTCCCTCATGCCAGCTTTGGTGCCTGTCAGACAGTTATGGGAGCCAACTGAGTTCCATAAGCCAAGATAAGACACTCCCTACCCCTTGGTTTGTGGTTTTTTTGATTTTTTTTTTTTAGCTAATTTTCTGCTAGATTAATGCTCCAGCTTCTCTTGCATGGAAGGCCCAACAAATGCTGTGGCTGGTTCAACTGATACAAGTACACAGCAGCTGGGGTGGTGCAGAGGGAGGAAGCAGTGGTATCACTGCCAGCTAGAGAATGTGAGCTTCTGGATATTAGTATCATCCAATTCTATGTGGTTTTTTAATTTATTTTTTTTTAATGAAGAGTGAGGAACAGTTTTCTTATGTGCTTCCAGTAACCCAAGAAGAACTAAACACTTCTAATAGCTGGCAGCAGCTCCAGTCCTCTGAAGTCAGGGAATAAGTATACACACTTTACAAGAGGATTTTTTTCTACCTCTCACTTCTCAGCCCTAGAGTCACTGAACCACTGCCATCTCAGGGTACCACTTAAGGAATTTGAGAAAAGCTCTGACAAAATAGAATAACTTTTCTACTGGCTATCTTAAGTATCTGAAACTACAGTTGTGGTAGTTTCAGTTGAGTTCAGTCCTTAAAATTATGTATAATATGGGGGTGAACAATTAAATCTGTTTAATCTGTTGTAGAAGGTAAGCCCCAGGAGGGAAAGGCAATGATAATGCCAAGTATTAAGATATATTGATAAACAGATAATCCTGCCATTGAAATTCCTCTTTATGAACCAATACTGTCTATGTCAGAGAATAGAATGACCTCATGCTTCTGACCCAAACAGTCAATTTTAGAGAAGCTTATGGATTCTTCTCAAGAGGGGAATAAACAGATAATGGAATCATATTTCTTTCACGTAATTCTGATCTTTTCAAAGAAGGAATTTTCTGTTGTCCTGAACACAGTGTGAAACAAACAATGAAAAATAATTTCCTTTTTCACAGTTCAGAGCATCTTTCTGGTTGGTACTCTATCCAATCCTTTTCTGGCTGTTTGGTATTTGAATGCAATGGTGCTTTTTTTGTTTTTCTTTTTTCTTTTTTCTTTCTTTTTGTAGCTATCTGGTCTGTATTCCATGCCTCATGTTTTAAGATGTGCCAGAGAGCACACCTTTGTTTTCTAGACTGTTCAGCCAGAAAGTTATGGTCAGATGAATCATATTCTGCAGACAGAAAGTCAAAAGCCTTTCACATCAGTAGCTGAATAACCAGGCAGTAAAAACAGTCACAGTTCCCTTTTGGGGAGGCTAAGGTTGTGAACAAAATGCTGGTCTCAAGTCTTGCTGGTTACCTAGGGCACATATGATTAAAAATACCTGGTAAGGAAAGCAGAGACCTTAAGTCCTCAGCAGCCTGCCTGAAGATAGAGAATAAATGCAACTACAGTTCTCCTGACAGCAGTGAGGTAGCTGTCATTTCAAGCTCCCTGTGCAAAAAGGACAGTTTCTTGTGTATTTTCAGTGCTGTGAAAAGCATAGATTTCATGAGAATATCCTTCTCATGAAATCTGTGCTTTTCACAGCACTGAAAATGAGACTGTCATGCAGATTGGGTATTCCTAGGCAGTAATAAAGCTAGATGGTATTCAAAGCATACTGTCATGAAGAGACTGCAGTTCATTTACAACCATCATTCCTGTCTTGCACTTAGCCCTCTTCTCATGGAGGATATTTTCCTCCCCATTCTGTCTGCTTTGTATTTCTTCTTCTCTCTAGGACAGAATTTGAACGGAAATACCTCCATGTCTTCCATTTTATGTGGTCATTAAAAAGCGAAAAATTCAGTAGCTAATAAATAAGCTTAATGTCACATGCAGAATGGATGCAGTTCCTGTATAAGGATTGCACTGAGCTTCTTGTCCCAGTATACTTGTCCCTGTATAATCATTGTGTCCTGAGTAAATCAACATGGTCTCTGAAGTTTGCTGCAGGTTCTTGTCTGTTTCAAACAGGGATTAAACTCTTGGAGAGAACTTCTGATGATTTTTTTTTTTAATCAAGGAAAAAAACCCCAAACCTGGGTGTTAAAAAAAAAGGAATTAAAAAATGGGAGAAAAAGAAAATGGTGTAGCTGAGATGCTTCAGAATATTCTTCCTAGTAATTCTACTCTTAGTTGGTTTCCAGTATCCCTTGAATAACCTCTTTGATAGTTATAGGGAAAATCCTGCATGAACTGGCTGGAAAATGCATAATGAGAATGGTCTGTGAATACAGTCCTTTATTTTTGGTTTCTAGGAGCTTTGACACTCATCCTAGGCAGAGTCCTTGGAGAACTGAACTGCTGAGCTCTTTGAAAATTTCTGCTGGACGCATGCACGTGACAGCTTATTTCATGGCTGTAGAACCTGGATAGATGTAGGTGAACTCAAGTCTTTCAAAAGATAGGGAGAGTGAGGACTCCCTAGAAAATTTTAAGCTTTGAGTTTAAATTTGAAGTTTAGTAAGTACTAGAATTTTTTAGTGTAATTAAACTAATAGTTTTTTAGGACCTTTCCACCACCATCCCTGCAAACTCTCTCAAGTTTCTTTACAAATTGTTTACTTAACTATATTAAAAGAAGAAGGCTGAATATTAAAAACAAAAATTCCCCAAATCCATTAGTCTGTGCAGACACCCACCAGGGAAAACTTCAGCTAAAATGATAATGTTATTAAAAGTTATAAAAATAAGTGAAGACAGAGACTTTTACTTATACACATCTAGACTTTGTGTGTTTAAATTATTTTCTCAACAACATTTCAACACTCAAGAAGCCAGCAAGCATTTTAATGTAGCAATAGTGAAAACAAAATTATGGGGACTTCTTTAACTTATTTCTTGTCCTTTCATTAAAGACTAATATATGGGATCTGTATTACTGGTTTTAGACTGTCCTCCTCGATGTGATTTTGCATCTTTGATACTCATTATCAAGATTTTACCTGTATGTTATAAAATGTACATGCTTACATTTACCTCAGATTTTTTGCTTCTGAAGGAGATCCCTGTAGTGCAGGATGATATGATCTTTGGGCTTAGTTACAACACTGCTAGTAATAGAAGGACCTGGATATTTGACTGAGTGTTAACTAATATCCATTCTCCATAGAGCATTGATTTACTTCATTGCCTGCTTAACAAACTTGAGATTAATCTACTTTATCCTTGTAACTCAATAGAGAATATCTGCATTTTGAGCAGAAGATTCAGAAAAGATTTTATGACGGTAAGAAAGGGAATGTCTGGATTGCCCCTAGGTGGCAGCGAGGCATTATTTCTTGACATTGACTGAACTGCCTGTTCCGCTGTCTGCAAAGAAAAGCTTGCTTAGGCACAGCCAGCTCTGTCCAGTTTTCTGACGATTTTGGATAGATCTTGAAATCCTAAACTCTGTATTGCATGGTTGCAAAAATATACATGGTTGCAAATCAGTTATCCCTGGAAAGGCAGACAAAGGTATTGTGTGATATATGCTGTGAATCAGCAGGTTTCTGATCCATGCTTTCATGTGACTGTGATCAGTGGTAACACTGGGGATCCTCAGCAGATCTTTTTTTTTCAAAAATCAATGGCTTCAAGTGGTTTCTTTGCATTTTTGCATCTTTTGTGTGCTGATGTGGTTCCCTCTAGCACAAATCACTTTCCATGTGTTTGTACTGAACCTAATCTAGTGAAAGACATCCCTGCCTAAGCTAGGGGGATTGGAACTAGATGATCTTTAAGGCCCCTTCTAACAAAAACTATGCTATGGTTTTATAATTCTACATTTGGGCTCAGTACAGTGATGGTATGTGATATTCTGTTCAGATAAATGACTTTTATCACTTGAGCATGAGCAGTGGAACACACTAAATGCAGCTAATAAAGGGATCAGAGACCCTTTAAGTCCTTGCTGCCTGACAGTATTAATTGTAATGCTGAGGACATGGAAATTGGCTCTGCAATTGTAATTCAGGCTCTGATTTAACAATGTGTATAAATAAATTACTTTTAGCATGTGCTTGTGTTGACTGTGTTTTAGCAGTGTAGCCACTAACTTTCTCACATCTCATGTGGTGAATGCTTTCATTTTTATGAATGTCATTATTTTCAACCTGGGAAAGTGCTTTTTCTGCATGCACAAAGAAAAGCATGTCCTTAAATGCCTTAGGAATTGGGATATGCATTGCCAGCTTTGATACTGTGGGTTAAGAGAAAGAAGAAGAATTTTGAACTGGATGGGTTCCACAGTGATCAACAGATTTTTTTTTAACTGTTTTGATTGTGATCAAAACACATATTCTTTTGAATATCATTAGAGTCATATATTGGATAAAAAACAAAATGAGTTTGTTATTTAAACAAGCATCACTTTTTAACTCTATGTTTTGCATGGGTAGGAGTAACCTCTAGTATCTCATCAGGAAAAGCATGGCATTAGAAACATGGTGAATCTCAATTGCTTGAGAGCTGAATGTGTCAGTAGAAAAGTTTTGTGGATTGTGCCAACCAAAGAAAAATGTAGAATGAATAATCAATTTTAAACTGACTGAGAAGAAAATGATGTATTTGGGAGAGGTTTCTAATGCAATACACTTTGGCATTAAAATTTAAAATTACTCTGAATACATTTCTTTTAGAAAACACTGAGGCAATCAAAGACTTAGCAGCTTGATGGAAGTGAATGAATGAGTCTCATAAATTGAGATTGCAACTGTGATCGCTGCATTAATAAGAATGAGATTATCATAGTGTTAAATCATGCAGCTATACATTTAAAAGTATGTACTGGGAATAAATGCATATTTTGCAATATGTCTTTGTCTTCTGCTCTCAGGCCAGCACTGTCTTGCTACATCAAAAATATGAACATTGGTAGACTCTGACAGGCTCACACAAGGAGCAGTTTTCAGAGGCAGGTTTATTAAATGGGTGCATAATTGCAATAATTATTGCTTCTGATACTAATGTAAAAGAATAGGATTTGGCACAGAATTTTCATACCAAAGATGGTGTAGAAAATAATACTTGTTTCAGAAGAGTTCAGCTTGTAATCTGGGTTCCATTATAAATGTACTGTGTTTTGAAGATGTACCACATTTTGCTTGGAAGGCATCATCACACTGAGATAGTTGTTTTGTCATCAAAATTCCTACTTTATTAATGAAATTTGTGTAAAACCTTATTGTTTTGATTAGTATTGGATTATTGCTTTGTTCTCGATGAGTAACATTTCTGTCTCAAGGTGTGAAGTATAATGCTTGTTTGCTGTGTGGAGGATTTTCAGAGCTAGGACAGCAGTGGCTTTGTGAACTTCCCAGGAAAGCTCTGTGCACACTCATCTCTGGTGATCATAGAAGAGACACGCCTGCAAGTCTCCCTACACAGGGCTCAGTTACAGGCTGAAGACAAAGTTTCCTTATGGAAATATATCTAAAAAGAATATAACTTCACCTAAAACTATTCATTAGCTCACACTCATGGGTGTTTTCTAAATGTGACTTTATCCTGTGTCTGTGTTCAACCTGTTCAGTGTCGTGTGCACTCATGAGTTTAAAAATTGTCAGTGCTGTCTGTCATCTTAGTAAATGGTAAAAAATTGCTCTAGCAAGTGTTACTGGTTTGTTATAGGCTTCTTTAAGGATTGGTGATCTGATCTGAGAAAAGAAAAATCTCTACATTTATATTGTATTATGAGAAGGATTTAAATGAGAACCCTCTCAGAAATCCCTTTCTGCTCAGTAAGATTGTCAGCCAAATTGATGGAATGTTTGTCAATGCTGCTTTAGTTAAAGATTACGCTTACCTATTTTTGACCTTTCCTTGTATGCAGTTAAATGCACATTAACAGACGTACTAGTAAAAAATTAAGATACTGGGATACTGGTTAAAACGATTTTAATTACATATATTGTCTTCAAAATATGCTGCTTCAAGGATTTGGGTTAATTCTGATAACATTTGAGTATTTTTGGGATTTCAAAGTTCTTTTTTTACTTATGACCAGAAAAAAGAAAGCGAATAGGAGGAAAGAGAAATAGTAGTTAAAACCAAAACAGCTCCAAATTTGAACTCTTATATTTGGAATACAGACCCTGGGACATAGTGCAATAATATATGAAATGCTTTGCTTTTGTCCCAGTGAAGGACAAAATGCATAATTTTAAACTTAAGCTGGCACGTAATGCTGCTGTCTACATAAAACTAGATTAAGGATTTTTTAATATAAATTTGAGTCTGCATATGGATGTTATTCTCTTCAATGTCAGTAACTAGATCCTTAGTATTTTTGTCAAGAGGTATCTTCTTTTTTTTTCTTTTTCTCTGAAAACTCAGCAAAACTGATGATGCTGAATGGTCAGTAACTTACTGCTTTGATAAACTTTCAAGGATCATTCAAATGCTTTCACTGGAGGTCTGTGTTCCTGACCATTCCTCTCTTCATTACTCACTGCTCCTTACTCTTATAAAGGTGTAGGTGCTTAAACAATATCAGCTGCTTTGTGCTATCTTTCTTTTTTGGGTATGTCTCAGACTGACAGATATTTTTTGTTTCATTTTATTCATTTATTTAGGGTTTTTATATAAAATAAAGGAGTTAATTCTGAATTAGATAAATTTTAAACTCCCTGGGATTCTGAGGATGAGCAATGTGGCATTATTTTTGTATTTTTACAGACAAAATATATTCCCATTTTCTTTCTTGCTGGAAAAAGAATTCAACTTTCCTTGAAGGAGTTTACATTCTTCCAAATTAATCCAAATGGAGCAGATCTTATGAGATCAAGTGAAGCTGGAAGATCTTGACACCTATTTAATCTAAATCAGGATCTCAGGTATGGCCTCAAGTCCAAGTGTGTAGTCTAAAATCAACACTTTTACAAGAACAGCCTTTGCATCTCTTTTTTCATGTTTACTATATACTGAATACATTACTGGTGAAATAGTATAATTATATATGTAATGCTCCACTTTATAGCCTATCACCATAGGGTGAGAAGAAAAAAGATATTCCATAATGTGTGATAAGAAAATAATGGTAGCGTTCCCAAGCTGGTTCACCTGTATCGTGTCTGTGTTATGTGAGCTCACTGGCGGCCAGGTCCCTACAGTGCACCAAGAAAACCAACAAATTTGCTGTTCCTGATTATTGCCTTACTGTATGTGCCCTGCTTTCTGTTACAGCAGAGACACAAATGGGTCCCTTCTGGGTTTGTGAATTACAACACAAACCACTAGTAGCTAACAAAGAAGCAGTTCTGCAAAGATTGCCTCTAGTGAAAGTTGCATTTTGATTCCACTATTTGAATTGCTTAGTAATGTTCCTACAACAGTATCTATATGTTAACTTCCTTGGTATCACCCTGAGCAGCTGGCTGTGCTACAGCTGGTTATTTGTAGGGAAATTCTCCAATGAATAAATTACCAAAAGCATTCTTTTCACAGAAAGGAAAACCCTTACATTCTTCAACTTGGATATTCTGTTCTGAACCTTGAAACTATCTTCTAAAATCAGGATGAGAGTCCAGGTAAGAGTCTGTAGCAAGGGTCAGGTTCTTTCCTTCTGTACTTGCAAATAATCCAGCTGACAAGGTGAACATGTTAAAAAACCCAGACAAAACCCCAAAACCAAAAGACCACAGGAAAAGTTCTGGAATACATCAATTTTAAATTGCTATTAAAAAATAAAATATTTTATGTCAGCGATTTTTTTTTCATTAGCTGTTCTGTGATAACTTGGCATGTAGGGTGTTGGCCTATAAGCTCATGGTGATGTGGTTTATAAATTTGTCAAGCTTTATTTAAGCTATGCCTTATTTCATACTTTAATGAACTATATTTGGAACTGTGTGTATTCATGCCTTTCAGGTATGTCTACTCTCATAGAGGCTGAAAAGCAGGATAAATTAGTCCTCACTAATCATCATGTCCTTACATAGTACTGACAAGCTAGACTGATCATTTGGAAATTAGTTTGGGCTTTTCTATACTGAAGGAAAATTGCCAAAGCTTACTGAGAAGAAATTAAAACCTGTCTTTCCCCCTCCCTCCTCTGCTTCTTCATTGCTTCAGTAGCTCTGACAGTCTTACTGTGTGGTTCCTGTCCTGCCTCCCCTCCGCCTTCATCTGTTTCAGGCTGTCTCAATCCTGGATATCCTTTTGTTCTCATTTTACACTCTTTGTGATTTCTTTCAGATTTTTTATAAATATACCTTGTTTAGTGAGTGAGATAAATGCAACCTCAAGTTACCTGGATAAGCATAGGGGTTATATGTTTCTCTCCTAGTGCTGGGATTTCCAGAATAGCTCAGAATTGCATGTCCAACTTTCACTGGCCTTTGTCTCCAGACTTTCATGCATAGAGCCTCCTTTGCAAATATCACCCAGAATTTATATTATCTGCTCACCTAGTATTCTGTAGTCAGCAAGTCCCTGAAGGACTGTTTTTCCCTGACAAATTGGGCAACCCCTAGTCAGACTTCTCCAGGGGTAAAGGTGATCCCATTCAAACCCCGTCCTTGCCTCAGTTTCATGGTCTCTTAATTGTGCTGCTCTGATTCTGTGTGGAGTCGAGCTCCAGAGCAATCTGATTTCAACATGAACAAACAATCTCCACCACTGAGTGGTTGTACTGCATAATGGCAGGTGCGTGCCTCAGGCCTGGAGAGAGCAGGTGTTTTCTTAAAATTGCTTTGGTGTTGGGGAAACTACAATGTAGGACAATATTGTAAGAAGTTTCTCAGCATAAAATGACTGCATGTGATTGCTGTTTAGAAAAGTTCTAGGTACAGGTTAAATTCTCTCTTTACCCCAATATGTAAAGATGATATATTTATATCAAGGGAAACTTGAGGATGTTTTAATTAGGCCAGAGGATTCTGACCTGACTGATGTTTATATTAAGGCATTTGAAGTGATGGGGAATGAAATCAGGTTACCTAAAGATTTTTCTGTTTGATAAGCCTGGTTAGAATTATGATAACACAGGCTATATGCAAGAAACACTGTGGTGATGACACAATATATATCTGAAATGATGTAGTGTTTCTACAAATCACAAGGTGAAGGGATAGCTTATCTTCAGATTTTAGCACTTGCTACTGCAGTTTGAATTATATTTTTATACTTCCATTCTGAAAACTGTCTGCAGTCACATATATTTAATTTAGGAGAAAAGCACATAAAGTAAATTAGATTAAAAAACCAAACTCTGCATTTTGTAATGTTGATTTAATAGTAAGCAGCCCAAAAAGAATATAGTAATGATAGGGCATAAATGTTAACATTATGTACAAATAAATGTCAGACACCAGTTTCCTTATAAATTTTTCTCAAGAACTGAGTTAGGATTGATGTCCCTTGTGACAATAAGTACAGAACATCTGACAAATGCCTGGCAAACAAGAAGTTTATCAGAAAGCAGGTTATAGAAAATCATATAACTTTCGACACTGATCTCTCTTGAGTAATCTTCCCTCATTTTCTTCCACCAGCTTAGTGCAGATGAGATTGATTGTAATGATGGACATTTTAGGCCCCCTGGAGAGAGAGGGCTGGGAACTGGAGAGAACACACATCTGGGAAGTTTCTAAGGAGCCTGGGGAAAGCTCAATAAAGCAACAGGGAAAAAGAAAGACCAGATGGTGCCCTGACTACCAGATTCAGAAATGGAAGATTTTCTGTTTAAATAAAAGTTCCATTTTTATATCCTGATAAAATCCATGAGGAAGGTAGAGGTTGCAGTTACGTGATACAAAATAGATGGACATCTTACATATTAGTTGTCCCTTTGTCCTTCATCTTAAGAGTTTCAGTGTGGTGACATTCTTGAAATGATTATGAGGTGTAAAACCATGAAGAACTCATATAGCCATTAAATGTGAGAAGTTGGTACACTATGATTTTCTGATTGAATTATGGTAATAAGTGTACAGGTGACAGTTCTGACAAGTCTGGTAAATAGAAAAGTATTATAATATTTTTCATTATCTCATGAACTGTGAAGATACTTCTAAGATGTAGTTCCCATTTTCTCTTGGAATTATTGTTTAGCTAGACTCAAAAATATGTATTCTGTTTAAAGTTATAATATTAAGGAAAGAATAAATTATGGTTTTAAATTACAGTAAACAAAGATTAAAACAAATAATTTAATTTTCCGGTGCCTTAAAGATTTCTGTGAAATATGTGTTTTCCCCTGCAATTTAATCTGTATTTTTAGGAAATTTTAGAGACAATCATGTAGTGATGCTTATTGCTCTATCCAATAATGTTCACTTAAGAAAATGTGTTTTTGTGAGGGATGGTTGCTTTTGCAGTTGAGAAAGCTGAACTCTGATGATTTCATATTTACAGAATATATCCTCTTAGGTTCGTGGTCTGAACTGTTAGTGAAAATTGTAGTGTTTATGTTCTTTATGTGTAGTGGTTATATCTTCCACGGACTTCATCTTGGGAGCAGGAGGGAAAAGCTACCCTAGAAGGGAGAGAGAAGCTGAAACAAGGGTCCACACCATAAGTGCAGTCAGTTTTTGTTCAAATCAATGTTTTTGGCAATTGAGCACTAGGCCCCCGAAAGCAGCTTTGGAGGGGCTGCAGCCTCTCCCCTGCTCTGATGACTCAGTACAGTGTTTCTAATTCTTTCACAGAGCTATTAATAGACAAAACCAAGCAAAAAGATACTAATGCTAGGTTTTTTCAAGTTCACACTCGCCACGTTTTCATGGACATGCCATTTGAGTCTCCCAAGAAAAGAAAAGTTGAAGGGTGTGTGGGTGGTGACGGGGTGGCTGTCCTGATGGGTGGCTGGTGAAAAGCTTGAAAACACCTATTAAAATGTATGCTTCTGAGTGCTGCTTACATCTGGGAAATTTTTAAGATATATTCGAAGTTAGCTGAGTGTGAAATATGATTCTGAGGTGATTCAAATTTTGTGAACCACAGCAAAATTGGCCAATAAATGGGTAATAATAGTAAGAAAGAAAGTTACAGAATGCTTGTTAAAAGCATAACTCAACCCAAAAAGTGTTTTTTACAAGTCTGCAGTTGCCTTCTACATGGTTTTTAGCTGTAATATCTCAAAATAAGTAACTCAGAATATTTTTAATATAGTGAAAGAAATACATTATTTCATTATAACCTTGTGATATTCTACACATTGTTCCAATTTAATTTCTTACCATTATTAAAAGAAGCCTAAAATAAATTGAAATGGGGTTTGATAGCTACCTGGATCTATCTGTGCATTGAACCAGGCATGTATCTCTCCAATTCTATTAGTTTTTATGTGAAATAATCAGTGTGTATATACGTTATAAATAAGTACTGTGCTTTGTTGTGTAGTGAGAAAATGGCATGCCAATATTCTTCTTTCCTTAATTTCTAGTGCTGCAGATCTTCTAGGGAATATAGATAAACAAAAATTCTTATAAAACCCTACAGATTCTGATCATGGAGATTTGGTTGGTAAATTTTAAATGCCTCTAATATACAGAGTGCAATACTCTGAAATGTCAGTTCTTACCTGCCTTTGGTTCCTGTGGGACATGTGAATTTCACACAGTGGCTATGTTTTGTTTTTCCTTTTGCTCAGGCTAAACATTCAGACAACCTGTTCTATGTACTCCAACCGTTGCTTGCATCATTGAAGTTGTGAAGTTTAAATAACAAATACTATTAAAAAAATTACATGTTTTTAGAGTAATTTTGTTAGGTGCATTCAACAGAAGTAGTGGCACCTAAATTGATAGCATTACTGGTAATTTTATTGTTGTTTAGAATTTGGCAAGCCTGTGAATGCTTCTGCCAGCTGGGCCTTTAGACCAGGCTGTTTAAAGAACAGTTATACACAGTAAAAAGGCACTCTTCTTTCTAAAAATCTAGTTGTATTTTCTATGAACAGCAACTTTTTTGTTACAAGTAACAAGGATAAAATAGGCTAATTCTTTCTAGCTTTCCCTTTATTAATGCAGCCAATTTTCCAATGGATGGAACTTTCACACAGCCATAGAAAACTGAAAATTTTCATTTGATTGGAAAACCTGATTAAAAAACTGTAAAAAGATGGCAGAAAAAAGTTGTGGGGGTTTGCTTGTTTTTTTTTCTCTCTCTTTGTTTCGGGTGGGTTGCAGAGGGGCAAGACTTCAGATTCTCAATATTTCAAGTTGGCAGCATCCTGTTAAATTGTTTTGTGAGAGCTGGGAGTTTGCTGGCTGATGAATGCATGCTCTGTACTGTGTGATACCATGCATATAAAATGGTTTATTGAGCAAAATAAACAATTCTCTGCAGTCTCCATCAGACAAATCTACATTTCTCTGCAGTCCCATAACTGACAGCTATTACCAGCCAAGTAAACTCTACCTATGCATTTTGCAATACCTTCTCTCTTTTTCATAGAATTTAACCCTAAATGCCACCTCCGTAGTGCACACCTGTCACTTGTTTTGTTAGTTGGAAATTTTTGATAATCTAATTGTGTTATGTTACACACAAAGTGTAAAAAAATATTTTACATTAATATTTACCTGTGAAGCTTAGGCTGTCATAGACCCTCTGCGTCTCTATCTAATATCTTATGTGAAAGTTATTTCCTAATTAGTATGCATACAATTTTTCTAATCGTTATTTTCAGTTAGTGTAGGGAGGACTGAGGTACTGTGTGTTGTTTAGTTGTTGCCTTTAAAGGAACCAAATCCATGCAATTTATTTTCATTATGCAATTTTCTTATTTTTCAAATGCAAAAGCGGCACTTAAAGAAACACAGCGACCCTAACTTAAAAAAAAGTTATATTCCTATTTCAGAATTTATTTTGTCCCTGCTAAGGGACAAAATACATCCTTTTATTCAGCCCTTACCACTGATTTCATGCTTTTGTTTACTTGTGTCAAAATGCATGGGAAGAAAACAGCAGATATAGCAGAGCCACTGTAATTTCATCCAATATATCAAACCATCTTTTAAACTTTAAAATGGTCTTGTTTTTCTGGTACACAGTTATTAACAGGAAAAGATTCTGCAGTCTTCCAGCATCCTTCATTACTGCTAAGTATCCTGAAACTAAAATGAGTAGAACCTCTACTTTGATGATAGCTCTGTGATTCTATGCTCATTATTTTCCAAATCTGCACAGAGTCAATATTCAGATGGAGATGAGAGTCTGATTAAAATCAAGGTAATGTTTTTAAGGTATCCAATATAAACAATAGTCTATTGACAGTTACTTGGTAATTTTGTGATAATGAAGTAAATTGAAGTTAAAAAGAGGTGCACAAGGATGAGCATGTTCAAAGCTGTCATGCCATTTCTGCAAGGGATCTTTCTGTGTCATTTCTGATCACCTTCACCACTCCTGAGACGGGAAAACTCTTCAAAGAACTTATGGCTGGTAAATTTGAAAACACTGAATAAGGGAGAAGCGGTCTTATTCCTCATCTACATCAAGGTAATTCATAATCAGACAAGTTTTTTGCTTTTAAATGACCTCTTTGCAGATGCATGCTGAAAAGGGTAATTTTGTTAAAGAGAAACCCAGAGTCCATGTGAAGAGGAGCACTGTGCAGAGGTACAGACACAGTGATGTGCTTTCCTTTATTGCTTTTGAGGTAGCTGTGTAATGGTATCCTGGATTAGTGATAATAGGAAAATGCCAGCAGGAGACTGGGTCACTGTTCTATTTTCCTTATTCTTTAATGGTATTAGGAAGAAAAGCTTCCGCACAAAAAATTTAACTAATGAGAGAAACACTTGGGTTTTTGAACATTTACAAAACACTGTTTTTCCACTAATGAGATATTAAAATTCTATCATTTCCATTTGACAACCTTCTCAGCACCCTTGTGAATTAAAATCCAACTCTACTTTCTAATAAAATTGTTAATTTATGGCTATTGTGAACTTCTATAGCATGGATCAATATTTATTTTCTAAATTGGTATCCCACTAAACTTATTAAAATAAACACTCTGATCATAGGAAAAATATTTATGCTTCAATTGAGTAAGAAGCTGCTTAAGTATTTTGAGAATTTGAGGACTCCAATGAAGACTTAAACAGAGGCCTGCCTAAGGCAATGAGTAATAGTTTTTATGATTTTTGGTCAAAGGAGTCAGCATGAGAATAAGAACATTTCAGTTATTCCTGTCACTAAGAGAACAATTAAGCCTTTGAGCAACTCGCTGTTCTTGGCTCCAAAAAGCAAATTATTTAGACCAGTTTTGGATCCTTTTAATCCTAGACTATGTGCAGAGAATCAGACCTCATAGCACTGAAACATCAGGTACTGACTGCAATTCGTTGCCTGCATGGTAGTGTCTAGCACCATGTGAAATGCCCTCAGGGTGTCCAAGACCTCTGTGAAGAACTGGGAAATATGACACAAGATGAATGGGAGACCTCTGGTCTTCTAGCATATCACCTGAAGGCCAAGCCAAAAGCCCTAAAGCATCTGAAAGGGTACAAGATGCCAGACGCCTATGCATGGGCAAGTGTATCAACCCTTCCAGACAGACAGTTTAAGAGTAAACATCTCACTGTTCTTATTGGAGCCTCAAGTGGATAGATAATGTTAGTGTGTTTTGAAAATTTTGTTTTCATGCTACCTTGCCTAAGCTTTCATTTCCAAGTTTTCTTCTCATTATTGACCCTTTTTCAGTTTTGGGGATTTTAGTGGTTTTGGTTTTTTTTTATTTGGATGTGGCATTTGCCTTGCCAAGCGTAAAGATACATATTAGGTTGAGTCTAAAATATTTATTTTCTTTTATTTCCCATTTGTAAATGTTTTTGAAATTCAGGAAGATAGTTTTGTTGGTTTATCTAGTCATTGAACATGAATGCTGTCCATAATTGTAGAAGGGGAGAGTGCCCTGTGATATGTGTTTTCAATGTAATAAGTTAAATAGGCAACATTTATGAAGCAGCTGTTGGATGTAGTCATGACTGACTGCTCAGAAGCACAAGGTAAAAGCACTGATCAGAAGCAAAAGTGCGATTTACTGTGGGAGAAAGTCACTAAGGGGAATTCAAACATTAGCTGGTGCAGTGGAAGGTTGTCTGTTTTATATGGTAATGAATAGCTCTCTCCAAATAGGGTCCTTGCCTTCCCTACAATGCCTGCAGATGGGAAGGCTGATTAGCTGGAGGAGATCTGATGACTGTGTCTCCATAAACCAGTGTTATTTTCTGATCATGCCTTACTATCTTAGTACATTTTCCATAACAGAACATGTAATTTAACTACAAACAAGTTGCAATGAAAATGTTAGAAATAGAAATATTTTATTCCCTCCTCTTTTGCAGATTTTCTTTTCTGACATAATAGAAAAGCACTCATGATACAGAATTTGGTCTGCATATCTGCAAGAAGAATTTTTAAAAGCCAGCTGGCCTTCTGGGGTAAGGACCTCACATGGGAATTCCATGTGAACTGTTGCTTATTAGAGCTTTCCTGATTTCTAGTGTCACTTTTACAATGTTAGCTGGTCCCAGCACACAACTAGAGAAGTGTTGATTCATGCAAGTTTTATGGATTAATCAGTATGAGAATCAGTACCCCAGAGACTCAGAAATGTGTGCAAACTCTGCTGTTCCAATGCCCAAAAATCTCAGACAGGTATTTCAACTGAAATTCTTGTGTGTTTGTTTTCCCATGGAATGGCTAAGTAGAAAGTGAGATATTGTTGCAGAAATAAGAGTGGTTTATTTTCAGTGACATTGAAAGTGGGAAAGGAGGCCATAGGGACTGTTCTAATCTCTCCTGCATGGTTATAAGTGAATACATCCATTTTTGTCTTTCTCTTTTTTTTTGGTCTTTTGTCCACCAGAAAAAAAATAACCCCTGTATCTATTGTCCAGTAGTTTCCTGAATTGAGTCTCTCTCCTATGGACCTCTTAAAGCAAATTCAATTAAAAAATTAATCCCTATTGGGAATTACCTTGCTTTTTCCTGATTTTGATTTTTAAGTGAAGGTTATTACACTAATCAGTGCAAAATAAAGGAAAATGTTAACATGGAATGTATCTAATAATATGCAGGTAGAACAGATGTGTCTGAAATTTACTGTTGTCTGCTTTCTGCTGTTCAAGAGCTGTATATAACAAACATAATAACGATGCAGTTAAGCTGTGTTTGCTTTTTTCCTCATGAGAAGAAGGTGAGGATGCTGGAATATGTAAAAGGTGTCCGTTGTTTCACCTGCTCTCTCACACATTTCCCAGTGCACTTGTGCACCTTCTGTTACCCTTTGCTTCCTACCATCTCTGTGGACTAGATCTGCTGAAAAGAATTGCTTAAGGAAAGAAATATTTATGATTGACAATTCATTTTTCTGCCCTTCTTCAAAACTGAAAGCTTTAGTCTCAGTAGACAGAAATAAGAATACAGTTACCTCTTTAGAAGAGACTTGTAAAATGTTGGACCTTTTTAAGCATGGACATGACTTCATTTTAGTCTCTGTGGGAAGAAAAAGGACAGTAGCTATCTCACCCCAAAGCAAGGAGTAGGAAGAAATAGAGATAGTACAAGACCTTTGGTTAAAGGTCTCTGAGACTGATGGGGTAAAAAGCCCACTCACACAAAATCATACTAAACTAAAAATGTAAGTTTTTCAAATTACTTTAATGAATATGAATGAAAAGGATCTTAAATGGGAAAGAAATTTTATTGTATTGAATGGGTATTAGTCAGTATTAGAAACAAATCTTCTGCATGTTCCAATTCCAACAGTTATATCTATGTTCTTTTACTGGAGAGCTGTCCAAATTCTGGCTTCTTAAAACCCCAAGCATTTTCTAAAGTTTTAGGTTGCATTTACCTTTTGCGCACTGAAAAATAATGTACAAGAGGCTTGTAAGCACTATGATTGTTGGGATGATTGTATGAATTAAACTATTTGGTGGTTTTTGAACTAATTTTCTTTTCTTAGGTTGTTGGAAGCCTGCCTGTTTAAATGCCAGTCTAAGCCACTGGAGCTGGTTTTCATACGTGCCAGGGACAACTGAAATCCTTGTAACATTTGAGATAAGTACAAATTATTTAAGAGATTTTTAATAGTTTTAAAGGAAGTATTTCAAACTAATTTTATTTCTGAGTTACAGACACTTTGTGTTCTCAGTGGATTCATTTATATTCAGGGATACTCAGCATAAGTGCTTTAAAACTGGACAAAAAATGCCTTGATGCGTTGAAAAGATCTGGAATTTTTATTTTCAGCACAAAACTCATCTTACCCTTATCAGAGGAGCCAGAAGCAAAGCTCCATAAAACGCAGAATCCTACTGTTAAACAAGTATCCTCTCTTAGTGCGGTGCAAGTGTATTGCCTGGCCCATGTTTTTACTGGGCAGTTGTTATGATCGAAAGGCACATGGGAACCATGGGTCTTCTTTGCTCCAGGCATAGTGCAAACTAGTAAGAAAAGGGACAGTCTCTGGATGAAGGGTTCAGGTATGCTTGGCTTTGCATTTGTGCTATTGGGACCTAAAAATCCTTTAAACTTTGTGTTTATTTACCTGTGTTATCTGATAATATACCAAGGAATCGCTGTTCATTATATTTGGAGTGAGCCATTCATTATCTTTCAGACAAACTTCATGTTGTGGTAGTAGCAGCTGCAAAACTACTAAAATGCAAATAGCCTCTGGAGAACCTTATTTGATGCCTGATGATCTGGATCCTCGTTTGGTTTTGTGCTGTGTCTTCAGACCCTTTCAAAATATTTTTATTAAAAGACACACCGAGTATAAAATACCACTCAAAGTAGGGCTGTAAACACATCTTCATCCTATTCTTGGGAAATGTTTTTGTATAATCTTGGTCCCCTTCACTTAAAAAAACCAAAAACTTAGAAAACAACTTTGGTACAAATATCTTTGATAATGATGCTTAATGATTTTCTATGGTATAAGAGAAAAATAATGAGGCCATCTCAGGAACCACAGCATTAGCAGCAGAAGTACAGCTTCTGTAGAGTATGCACTTTGTATTTATGAGGTGCCTTTGGTGGTAATTTTTAAAAATTCATTTTTAGTTCTGTTTTCTTCATCCATACATTGCTGGGGGCTAAAACCTAAGGTCTAGGATAATCGCTGCTATCCTACATTGATCAGCCTCTTAAAGAAAGAGAGCTTTTTCATACAGTGACACAAAGTCTTGGGGTTGCTACAGGTTTTGATTAATGTTATTGCAGCACTTTTTTCCTCTTTGTTTTCCTGATATATATATGTTTTTTTTTTTAAATTCATCTCAGATTTTTATCTAAATATTACTTAAAGCAGCTTGTATGTAACACATCCTTGTCAAGTAAAGATAGGTCAAGACTTTCCACGTATGAACAGATGATACGAATGCTTGCCTTAAAACACTTATTCATTCAAATTGCTTGGGAATATAATGCAAAGAGAATATCAGCTCAGATCTAATTTAGATACTAGACAGATTTTGATCAGGGTTAAAACATATGTATTTGAAATCAACGTTAGTGGCATTTATCTCAGATTTATATCCATGTAATTGAGAAAGTCATCTGATCCTCCCTGGCTGGTCTGTCCCCTAAGATTTCCTTTACTTGTCTCATGCATCACAGAGATGTGATAGCTCTGTTGTCTCATATATAAGCTGTTAGATACATGTCTCTCTTTGATCAAGTTATGTTTGCCATTTTTGTATCAATCTTTACTAGTCCAACCCTGTTCTTTGCTCTATCTTAAAATTTTTGAATGGCAGTCAGAGCAAGTGAGAGAAATATCAGGTTATTTTTATCTGACTCGTTCAGATTTGAGTACCTACATTCATCACTGCTAAAAAATGTATGGGTTGGATTGTTATTGTTATCATTCCCATGTTCAAAAACATACTGAATAGGAGTCAGAAGTCTTTGCAAAATAGGGTAGTATGTGAAAAGAGTCCCTTAATGTTGAGAATCCTGGATCAACATTTCTTTGGTGTCTGAGAGCTAGGTAAGCTGCGAGGGGAAGACTGCTCAGCTGTCCAGTCCTTTTGCCACAGCCTTTTGCTCTGTGCCTTAGTGAATAATTCAGTCATGCTTGGACGGTTTTCAAATGAGGTAGAAATGACCACTTTCCATGATTTTTGTAAGGTCCATCTTGGCAGTAGGGGGGAGCTTGGCTAGGTCTTGGAAGATGCTGAACCATCTTTCCCTCTTCTGACAAACGTGTGATATGGCTTTTCTTCATCCATTGCGATCTTAGAACACTTAACCTAAGTATCCTTGTTACAATAAATTACTGGGAAAATTAGTGGAGGAGTATAGCATTTTCAGATTATGACTCAGTTAACTGAAGATGAGAACTGTCTTCTGGACAACCGTGTTTATCTCTGTTTTAAACCAGGAGCCTAGACTGACTTGGCTTCTAACCTGATATATCCTGAATTCTAGAACTCTTGTCTCAGTGCTTTGCTGTAAGAAGCAGCGAATTTGATATTCCTTCGTCACATACAAAATGAAGCAAATACTTTTAAAGTTGTGGAGACATCCACCTATCTAGGATTGATGGGGCTATTTTCTTCGATTTTAGATCAAGTGCTGGAATTACATCCTAACTAAAAGATTTTCTGAATATTAATGGTTGTAGAATATTTGGAAATGTAAGACTGAATAATCGATTCTTTCTCTTATGTTATTTTTGTTACTTTTTTATGTGGAAAAAAGAGTAATTTGCAATACTGTGAATAAGGTGAAGTAATACAAGAGTGGTTTTCAGTACATTGATTTTGCTTTGTGATAAAGGAAGTGCCAAATGCTTCAGTGCTCTTAGGTGTATACGAGTCACACTTCTGTTCATCTCATTTTGAAGTGAAATGCTCTGGAAATTGAGTATATGAACAGCGTTGGATAGTCAAGAAGATACTGGTAGAATGAAGAAAGTTGCTTGAAATTAATTATTTGGGAAGTGCTTTGCAAAGCAGAGCTGTAAAGGAGGTAAAATTTTCAACTGACTTATTGAAATGTGAGCACTTTATATTAATCAGTGAATTAGTGATTAATATCCCGTTTTATTTTTGTGTAAAGTACAAAATCTGAAAACTAAAGGTACACCTATCTCCAACATATGTAGCCTTCAAGTGCTTTGTCCGTGAAGATGTACTTTGGTTATTCATTAGGAATTTAATCTATTTTTTAACTTTGGACATTGATTTCACTGTTTTGAGATGCCTGATATTCTGAAAGTTGTGTATATTCTAGCTAAACTTAGATCTGTATCCCACATATTTGTCTTCTCTATTTGTCTCCAATTTGCCTTCAAATGAATTTTTGGAAAATAATTTTCATTTCCCATTTAATTTTTTCCTTCTGTCCCTTTTTAAGACATCTGAGTTCAAGCTAAAATTACAAGTGCACAGAGGTATGATCTTTGATAGCATTGAAATGCCTTAATGTTTGGATTGGTTGCTTGTGTGTTTTAGAGAGATCTGAGTTTAACCGAGTCCTTTAATGATTTCTGACATTGAATGTCAAAGCACACAAAACAAGCAAAAAACTTGCCCCTTACTATGCTGTCCTCATGATATTAGACACCAAATGCCATTTTAAAAAAGTAATTTGGCCTCAAAGTCATTTGCATTTGTTGTACTCCAAATGCCTTCGTAATTTCTACAATTCAATGTGTATTAAACGGATATATGCTATACATGGTACATACATTTTTTTATGGAGGCTTTGCACTGGAAGGTTAGCAGCATTGGAGACATAGGGTGCTCCCACTGGAATCTTGGTATGGCACAATAAACAGGCCCATGGGGTGCACTGAGTGTATTTATCCCACATTATTGAAAGTCACAGTCAACGTGAATTGTACACTCAATAAATTTGTCCCGTAAAAACCACTGTGTTTCTACACATTAAAAAACCCAAACCCCTAGGGCTAAGCAAGCAACCAGAGCAGGGGATCTCAGCATCATGGTTTGTGTTTTGCCTTTGCTCCAGACCATTTTGTGCCTCAAGTTGTACCCAAGTACTCGAGTGAGTGCAAAAGATCATCTTTGCCGTATTTGTCACTTGCATAGTGAAGGGTCTTGTAAGCTGAGGTACCAAACATTTTGGGTGTGCAAATAGTCAGCATTGCCTAAGCCATTACCCCTTCAGGATGTGTAGCAGTAGTGATGCCATGCTGCATGGGGTCATGCTGCTGTGCTGTGCTCAACTCTTTGGAATCCTGTGGTCCATTTGCTATATATTTACCCTCTGTGGTAAATTGTGTGGTGCAGCATTGAAGCGGTTATTTTCAGGAGAAATCATTGTACTCTGAGTCAAATTTAAGTGAGTGGTGACAGGAGAAACAGTGGATTCAATCAATAACCTGCCTGTCTCCCCCTTTCCCATTTTCCCTATACAGGGAATGATTCATTGTGTGCCCAGATTCTCTCTGTTTTGCAATTAAGAAGCTATGAATTGAAAACTGGCATCGACTTTTCACAATACTGCAAGGTCTAGATCCCCTTGGGCTTTCATCCCTCCTGCAACTGAACACTTCAACCTTCAAAAATTTGTTTTGGCTTTTGAGGTAGGGATGTCATATCATTTTACAATAGTGAGTGTTTCTTTCCACTTGCAGCTATGTGGAAGTCACCACAGGGACCAAGATTGTTCAAGTGTTCAGCAAGAAAAGCTATATCACGTTCATAAATCTCTAAGTCAAATCTGAAATAAAAGTCATGCAGCAAACCGGAAAATGAATTTTATTTTAAATCGAAACAGGGATCAGCAGATATAGCCTGGGATTTGGAAATGATTAAGTGTAGGATTCAGTTAAGAAGTTTCACCTCTCAAGAAAATATAAAGCAAACATTCTTATTCCTGACCTATAGATCTTCACTGTGTTCAGAATAATAAAATGACTGATCCAATCACATATTGATGCAGAAGCTCTTGGGGCATTTTTACTGAGACATGAGTCAATAATAGGTTTTGTGGTTTCGGCTTTTCTTTCCTGGTTAGATCATGTTTTAGTTTCAGCTCCTTTCCCCCTGAATTGTAAGTCCTACTGGTAGATGTTAAAATGTCCAGAAGGTTGTATTTCACCTTATTCTTGCTTACATGAATGGGAATCTTGTGTAAATTGAGATTGCGGTCCTGAAGGTCCAAGTGTGCTTGCTGTATTTCTTGTCTTTTAGACTCATGTTTAGTGAAAAACATGAGATTCAGAAGGAAATGTGTTGAGTAAAGTATGTAAATCTGATGTCCTAAGTGGATATAATTACAAAACTAAATTAATGGCGTTTCTAATTGATTCAATTCAATGTGTACTTGCAGTTTTCAGCTTTGAATCCTAGAAAGATTTCAAAGCCTACTTAATCCTGTCTTCTAGAGACTGCATCTTACACCAGCTATTAACCCAACCTTTGCCTAATTGTCATCTTGTCACTTACTACTTGGTTTTGAGGTTTGGATCATGGGTTTCCCTACCATAGCCAAAATTACTTTTAGATCTTTTCCAAATTTAAATACCTTTCTACTGGTACTGTTGTTGAGTCTTGACTAATGGTACAGATAACTTCATCATATTTAGCTCTTATTTCTCTTTACTTATTTTGTTGTCTAAGGAAATGATTGATAGTATGAGTTAACATAGCTTGTAAGGTATGATAAGGTGGCAGTAAAAGTATTTTGAGCACTAACATTCAATTCCACAATATCCCTAATCTCACTGTGCATGAATTATGCATCTGCACAAATTCCATTGGACAATTTGAATTTGAAAAAAAACCATGACCAAGAGTAACACTTGCCATTTCCTGGTGGTGATGCTCATACTTATGATGTGAAACTTTGCTTCTCTCACTCCACAGAAGAATCTGATCGATTGGAGCAGTCTCTTCAGTCTCCTGCAAAAGACAGAAATACACGATTTAACTATTAATCCCAGTCTCCATCTGGCACTGGAAATTTTCACTGACTAGACCCTTCTCAGAAACAAAATAATACGGAGCAAAGTTTATATTTGTAGACTTTATTTTAGTAGGCTTTATACACAGACTCTGTGGGCAAGCTTTTTTTCATGGGGAGACAGTTTTTTTGGGAGTGATGTCAAGGTCAGGCATTTTGACCTTTGGGAACAGGAGACAAGATTCATCCCTGTTCATAGGATCTGAATGCTTTTTCAAAAGTTTCCCTGTGATCTCTCTCCTGCCTTTATTTTTCCTTTTGTGATGAATTCTTACGAATGGAAACTGCATTTTATCTGCTGTCATGCCCCACTGAAGGAAAGTACAGGAAAGTTTTTAGCTCATATTTCACCCAGATGCTGGATGGGCAAAATCCTCCTTGCTTTGGAATTTTCCTGTGAATTGGAGCAAGTGATGCTGCACTTGATATTATTTCCATTAAGCTTTGTAAGATTTAAGAGAGAATCACTGAAGCAGCGACCTCTGACTCTGACAAAAATTTTTTCAAGTCAAAGCTCTTCCCAAGTGCACAATACATAGATTAGCAGATCTGTCAAAACTGACTTTAAACCATCTTTGGCCTTCCTAAAATTCACTTGTGTGTTATTTACCTTTCGTTGACCTATTATAAGTACATCTCCACTGAACAATTATGCCAGAATCTAAAATTCAGGAAATAATGATTTTGGTTGTCTTGAGCCTCAACCTGACATCAGGAGAATTTAACTTGGAAACTACTGCTGATATTTGTGAGATCTAATGTTTTGTCTAGCTGTGCTGAAACAATTTACTGAAACGTTGATGTTTGGGTTTTTGCCTCCAAAATAAAAAACTAATGTAAAGTAGTATCATAGAAAAGGAAACCAAACAGAGATACTTGTTTTACCTTAATCTGGAAAGTAATAATACTAAAACATCCTGCTGCATCAATTCTGCTTTTAAGAGACTTAAGCATCTGGAAATGAAGATGTGGTAGTCCTAAACTTTTATAATAGAATTTGGATCCTGAACTGAAAGGATGAGAAAAAATTTTGTTACCTTAGCTTCCTGATGAATAAAGCATTTATTATTAATTAATGCTTGGGAAGATAATGCTGTAGTGATGCCTTGAAAAGATCAAAGGGTATAAGTCTTTCAGGTTTCAATTCACATTAAATTTATACACATACTGAACTTTATCTGGTGAAGTAATGCCATGAAACTCAGTACTGATGTTGGATAGGGAATTCTGAAAGTAATTCTGGAGATAATATTTCAAGATAAACTACTGTTTGGATTAAGAAGAAATATGAGTATTATGTTAACCTTGGTTTGTAATGTCCTTCATCAAATTATCAATTTAGTACTTTTGCTGCAGGCAGTTTCTTCTTTCATCTCTACCCAGGATACCTTAGATGGTATGCTGCTGAAATTGGATTGAGCGACCTGGTCTGAAATAAATTTGACTCTCCTCTCTGAATGGCAGATTGCACCAGAGGATATCCTGAAATCCCTTCCAACCTGAATTATTCTACCATTCTATGCTATACTGATGAGAGATCAGAACAGGGCCCAGCTAACCAAGGATGTATTTGAAATTTCAGGTGTACTGGAAATGCAAACAGCTGCCACAATACAAGAAGAAGTAAAATTGTACCTTCTAGCAACAATTGACTTGAATAAAATCTACTACTTTTCTAAGAAAACAAAAGAGATACAGATGGGAGTGAATTAGGAAGAGAAAAATCTATTGTTGTGATGCTTTAATCCATTTTAATATGTGAGCCTGAAATTCATCCTAAAACAAAGTCCCTGAACTTTTATTACTAAAAGTAATAAAAATTCAGTGACTTTGTTTTAGGAGGAATTAGGTGCTGACAGGTATTTTCTAAGGGTTGAGATGGCACTGGCCTGAAGAATGACAGCAGGACAGTCAGCTCTGGAGTGTTGCATCAGTGATTCTGCACACTGCAGCCTAAGCCAGAGTTGCTGAAATGTGTTCTCATGACTGGGAATCCAGCTGCTCTTTCTAGGATGCAGGTAAGCTTCAGCTGTCATTTCATATCTCATCCTCTTTTTTTTCCTCTTTCTTTTCTCTTGGCTGGTATTGATGCCAGAGCTTAGTAAAAGGTAATTTCAGTATTTTCTTTGCTCAGCCTGACTGACTCACTCCTCAGTCAGCAGTCATCAGCCCCTGTGCTTTGTGCACTGAACTGAATGACCTTTTCCACCTACTCAGGACAAATACTTTTTTTTTCCTTAGCAAAGATAGGCACTTTCTTCACCAAGAGTGAGCACGTCAATTTAAAGCTAAGTGGGAAAACCAAATTCTGGCATCCTAGTTTCAGCAGGCAGCCTTAATTTATATGCCAGCAAGTTGCATGGCATTACAACACATTTTTATTGAAACAAAAATGAATAGTTTCCATAGTTACCAAAAAATCATAAGATACTATACAAAACTGGGAAATGAATGCATTATCATTACAGGATACAATTGGCAATGAATAAGAAGAGCTCTTTTAGTTTTAACCAGCTGGGTGGTGAAATCATGCCAGTTGCTATTATATGCGGTGCAAAATCTGAAAGAATACTGAACCCTTTATGGATTGAATACATAAATGTATAGCTAGTGTATTTCCAGGTATGCCTCAGATATAGATATATATATCATTGGAATCTTTGTAGAGACAGTCATTTGGAATAGACCTGGTGTCTTTACTCTTTCTCATACAAGAGAATGTTTTCTTTCTGTTGGGGAAAATATATCTGATTTTCATTACTTGTTTTGAAGGCATGAAAAGAAAAATTTTGTGTCTGGTAGACACATTTTGACTTCATAACCTCACTTGATACACTACATAAATGGCTTGACTTAGCTGAGAATTGCACTGCTGCCAAAATTGGTGAATCCTGAATTTAGCTAAACTTTGGCAATCTAATTAGAGCAATTGGCATGCTTCTGTTAGCTTGTGTTGATGGGAATCGGGTATCTATATATAGCCATCTATGCTTGCATGGCTTCTTTCCACAGTTCATGACTGACCTGGATTTGGGTGGTCAAGACATATTGGAGAGTCTGCTGCCAGAGTTACAAAAATATTTCTGTAGGCAGAAAGGAAGAAAAATCTTAGAGATGTGCCTTTTGGTGATCATCTGAGATGATAATAACTACAGAGAGGATGCAATTCTCACTGTACAGAATTGGTCAGGAGGATCATGGCATACAGCATGGCTTATCACAGACCAGTACATTTGCTATCATTGTGATCACTGGCAAGGGCTCTGTAAATGGTTGTACCTGACAACCATCACAGGCATAAAATAAATGCAAATATAAATAAATAGAAAAAAGTAGATATCATAAACATTGGTAGCTTAAATATAAAATATTATTCTGCAAGTCAAGGAGAAGTGAGAAAAAGCTGTCTAAAGGAACAAAACTAAAACAAAATAATTTTTCCCGTGTATTTGGAAAAGAAGCCTACCAGATGGCCTGTACTGTGACAGCCAGACTAAGGAGCACTCAAAGAGTATGAGGCCATTTCAGGGAAGCTCCATGAGTTTCATGTATTCGTGTTCATTGTGGAAGAAGCAAAAATGCACCCTGTAAGGCTCTAACACAGGAAAAAAGGAGTCAAGCAAAGGATATGTTTAAAACACACAGACTGCAGAAGAGCATATGGTGCAATTAGATGGAAGGAATCCCCCAAAATCATCAGGCTAGTTAATTTTCACATACTAGCTGACACATGAAGCATGTTGTGCTTATAAGCTCCCTTTGGACCAGCCCTGGTATCCAGAGACAGGAGAATGGCAACTCTTACATCCTAAATAAAAAAATTTGGTGGGAGCAAAGTGGGGAAGCATAGGCTGGCCAATTCTGAATCCTGTACTGGGCGGATCGGCAGAAGCTTTGGTGAAGGGCAGACTTCATCACAGCTCTGTTGGCAGAGGTTGTGCCTTTTTATGGCTTCTTGAAGCGCTTTCAGAGCAGCAGCACACATATCAATGGGATGATTTGGTCTGCTGAAATAACGTACTGAAGTTTCCAGAAGGCAAACATTCTCCTAGAGCTTTTATGGCATTGGTGGAGCAGGAGGAAAGATTGTAACATGAATGAGTCATTGGCTGAAAGATAAAACAATTAATGACTTGGTCAGAGACAGTGAGAAAATGTGCAGATGATACTGTGTTATTCAAGGTACTGAGGGGGTCAGTGGCAGGCAGCGCAGACTCATAACCGGGCTTTACAAGATCCAGGTATGAATGAAGTGTTAGGCAAAATCTAATACAGATAAATGGAAATTGATCCACTGGGAAAAACAGTCTAAGCTTTGCATTAATGTGGTGGTCTGTGAGCCTGCCATCTCCCAGCATTTTCCAGTCTGATTATCCTAGGTTTTGGCAGATTTAAGTGGGATCCGTACCTGTTTGTAGTGAAGGACAGAAAGCAAATCACTTTCTATATGTGCATTTCAGGAGGAAGAGATAATTTTCTCATTCAAGCCGTAGTCATTTTTGAATGAGAGAGGAAGGTCTTGAATTGTACTATAACCTGTTCCATTAACAGAGTAGCACAGCAGTTTCCACTTTTAGATCACTTCACAGTGTGCAGCAAGGGAGCAATTTCATTGCCTTCCCAATACAATCTGGGCTTGACTGTGTATATGGACTTTTTAATTAGCCACCCCCCCCCCATATTTATGCAGAGAAATTTATTCAAGAAAATGCACTTTTGGGTACATTTCCAAGTTTTGTGTGTAAAATAGCATTAGATGTGAAGGAAAGCAGAACCATTTCAAATTATTATGTCACCCAGACAGGAAAGAAAACAACATGATGTAGAAAAAACAAGTGATTGAATATTCATGAGAATAAAACCTATTTAAACCAAAATTGTTACAGTCAACCATTTATAAGCAATTCACATGTTGAAATTTGTATTCTGTATATATTTGATAAGCAACTGGAAATTGTAAACAATGAGGTAAAAGCCAGTAAAATCACAGACTAACTAACAGCGGTGAAAAAAACCCTAGCATTTAAAAGTGCTTTTGTTTCTTGAAATTGTCTGTGCTGCTTTAATATATCACATGGCTAGAAAATTACCTGCAACAGAGCCTTGTTTAATAATTATGGGATCTTCTTCTGGAATCCAAATTTCTGATGCCCCTGCGAGTTGATGGTGTTGGCAGGTAACTATATCACTGATTATTATAGCAAAAAATAGTCCTGCTTATGGCTGATACCAGGGGCTGGGGACGTATGTGACTCATTTGACCACGTAATCCAGCACTTAAACACCACACATTAATTGCTTGGTTGGCACTGCAGTTCTGTCTGAGCAAATTTTGTCGCTTATCATGTAAATCATTAAGAAATCCTGTCTGTCCTCTATAGAAAAAGAACATGACACCGCAAGAAAACCAATGTATATAGAAGCTGTGATTGTCTGTGCTCACGTAGGACAATCAAGGCTAGAATAGAAATTGCTTGCTTAATTTGTTGGGGTATAACCTTCTGTCTTGCCCTTAGCTCCTTGTAAACAGCTTATGCCTTTTGTGTGGCTTAGCAGCTTTCATGGATGGTCATTATCCCTCACATTTCTAGCATGTTATCTATCTATGGGTCTGTGGCATTAGTGCATTAGAGCACTACCTGAAAAATAGTAGCAAATTTGTAATGGGAATAATAATTTAATATCAGAAAATGTGACAATAAGAAGATGGATATAATGATAGCAAATGGCAGATAGTCACAGAAATGAGATATTCTTCTTATTCTGAATTATTTGACTGAAAACATAACTGTAATTTCATGTCACCTAAGGTTTGCTTGGAAAAGTTAAAATCTTTAACGGAAGGCTGTAAATAATATTGCTGTACTAGACAGATGTTGCTTTAAGCTGTCCTCCTTACAGATATAAATATGTCCTTTTTGGTCAGGGATCAGCGACAATGCAGTATAATTGCTCATCTAGCCAGGAGCCTGAGGTAGGGGAAGGTGAATGCTTAGAATGACTGACTGTCTAAGTCCAAGCCATACTGGAAACAAATTGCTGTTGAATAAAAAAATATGTGTGATGGTGTAAATTTTAAAAAAATATTTTAAAAATACAGAAGACAAATTTGTCTAATCACGCATTATCTGAAGACATATTACATCTAGCTCTTTGCAAAGTGTGTAACATTGTTGCAAAGTGGTGGGATAGTATTATGATTATTATCTGAAAGGCCACTAAAAGTAGGCTGTGAAATTTCTTAGGTATAAGTGTGTTGTGTACCCAAATTGTGCAAAAGTAAACTACTGCATATAGCATTTTTATAATTATCCAAAAATAGTGACTAGATAAGATTATCTTTGATTTTGAAGACTAACTGTAAATACCAAGCTACTATAACTAATTATTGCAATCTTACAGTATTTACAGATCTTGGAAGGAAAAGCTCCCAGCTCTTTCCAGCGCAGAGCATCTTGGGGTCAAAAGCTGAAAAAATGAAGTAGGAAACTCGTTGCTTGCACCTGAAATGCATTACTTTTCCTTAATAAAGTATTTTTTCTTTCTGTTTCCATCTTTAAGGATAGCAGTGAATTTCCTAAAGGCAAAAATACTGTAAATTTATTTGTAGAACTGGTATATTTTATCAGTGTGAGGATCAGAAAGAACCTCAGACTCATTGGATCTTCAGAGTGCCTTAGGAAGAAGGACTAATAGACTTGGTGCAGATGTTTGAAAACATAAAAACGGGTTTTGTATCCGAAGAAAATTAAAAGCTATGCTGACGTTTCAAAGTGTGCACTGGCTGACTGATGAATGCGTGTTGATCTACTGAGGTAAACTGTAGAACATCAAATGCACTTAAAAAATAAATTTTATTGCATTCATTTGTTTTAATATCTTCATGCTAAAATAAGAACCATTATTTCAGTAAATTTCATTGAATTATAGCATCTATTCATCTATACAAGCAAACTGTTAAAAAAATGTTCTTTATCTGGTTTTAGACCTTATTTATACAATACAACAATTTACTGGAAGCAGCAATGAAATAATAAATGAACAATAACAGCAGGAACATTAATAATAGAGTGTACAAGGGAGATGAACATTTCCCATGCAAGTGGTCACCATCTAGAGGCCTGTCTTCGGGAATAATCAGTATTAATGCATATAAATCTGTTTAATGAAACCTGTAGTAGAAAACAGCGCACAGTAGGGATTTTTGTTAACTGACATTCTCTTGAAGTATGTGAAAATTTTTGTATATCATGTAAATCACACACAGTTAATATAATTCTAAGTGAGAAGAGACACTAGCAAAAATAAAAGCAAAATATTGAATAATCTACTTTGTTAACAACTTTATCTTGTCATGTAGTTTTTCTTATTATATTATAGATAAAATACATGCCTGAAAGACAGCATCCTGTGGCAGTGACCCACATTCCAGCTGTTTGTGGGGAACTGCTGCCTGTAGGATGGACTCACATTGAAGAAGTTCATGGAGAACTGACTCCCATGGGAGGTACCCCACAGTGCAGCAGGGGAAGGACTCCTCTTCCTGAGCAGTGGCAGAAACAATGTGTGATGAACTGACCATTACTCCCCATGCCCGGCTTCCCTGCATCTCTGAGGGGGAGGAGGTAGAGGGGGGAAGGAGGAAGAGGTAGGGGGAAGATACTTTTAAGCTTTATTTTATTCCCCATTATCCTGCCCTGACTTTGTTAGTAATAAATTCAGTTAATATCTCCAGTTTGAATCTGTTTTGCCCGTGACAGTATTTGCTGAATGATATCTCCTGGATGTTATCTCAACTCATGAATCTTCGTTATATTTTCTCTCC
This sequence comes from Camarhynchus parvulus, assembly GCF_901933205.1. Lineage (NCBI taxonomy): Eukaryota > Metazoa > Chordata > Aves > Passeriformes > Thraupidae > Camarhynchus > Camarhynchus parvulus. The sequence continues at coordinate 40,631,076 of NC_044574.1, read as the reverse complement.
CTTGTCCAGCTGAGAAGTGGAATAATAGAGTAGCTTTGGTGGGTGTCTGACATCCAGGCAGGGTCAACCCACTCAAATGTCAATGACATTTTGGAAACTCAAAGTCACAGGCACTCTGTACTACCAAACCTGTATGTGTGACTTACGGAAATGGATTTGATTGGTGTGCAAGCTAACAAAATAAGTCACTTGATTACTGATGATCATGAGTGAAGATACAGAAGAGTGATGATGTCAAGTAATGCATAATTAAAATGACTGATTCATGATCAAGGTGCTATTTTCACTCCCTGCACTGGGGAATCCTTCCCCAAGCATTATTGATTCTTGGTTCAGGCTTTGACTTCTGTGTACAACTCTGCTGCTCTAATATCTGGAAAGGTAGGTGCTGCCATTGCATACCAAGGAAATATCTTGCATCAGGTCAAAGGGTGTCACATCAACAGGATCACCTTTGTTGCTATTACAGTGCTCACAGACAATTTTAGTGTCTCCAATAACTCTATGGAAAGAGCCTGGGTCTGCATTTCAGCCTACACAGCGTGGTGATATAAAACTAATTAATTATCCTGCTAAGATGAAAACAAAAGAGGAAGAAGAGTGAAAGCATACACAGACACAGGCATAAATCAAACTTTATCTTTTAGCGTATTGATGCGTATATTTTTGTGAGGGCTGAAGTCACAAATACTCTGTTGTAATTAATATTGCGCTCCAGTGAATTAGGAATAATTTCTGCTGTAAGCCCAGGGGGCCTGTGGATGACCCTTCTGCGAAGGTGAGTTGAACTCTCAGAACTACTGATCACACTTGTGGGGAACTGGGGGACTCTGGAGGACCATTGTGCCATCCACCTATTGAGAACCTAAAGGTGTTTCATTGCATGTAGATTTCTATAAAATAATAGAGGTTTTTCTTGAGGGTAATGCCAGATTTTTTCCAGAAGCACAAAACTAAAAAAGTGAACAGTGATTTTCTCAAGGGCTAGAAAATAAACAACAATTTTCTGAAAAATCCTGGGATACAAAATTACAATTGGTAAAATAAATACAAGTGTGATTTATCTTGTTGGCTGATAAGTATCTGCTTTCTTATTGGCTTCCTGCTGGCCCATTTGAGGGCTGTCTTGCTGCTGTGCTGATTTAAATCCTTTATGGAAAAGTTTGAATGTCCTTTCTTTTGTTTTAATGTCATCTTGCTGCACGACTGACCAAAAAGAAGATATCTGGTGAGACTGAGGATATGAGAAGTTGGGCCTTAGTAACATGTTTTGTACACTGGGAAACACTGAAAATGACAGCTTATAAAATATCAGATTATCTTTTGGACTATGATTTGTGGGATATTTCCAAGTAGAAAAACACACCAGAGATAATTTTTTGAATACAGACAGTATTATTGACTACTGTGCAAAACCACCTGGTGGTCTGTGATTTCCACTGTGGCATTTCCTGCCAGCTTGCCAGAAGTTGCATCAGTTTACAAAATATGCATTTTTCTTCTTATAAAGCAGACTTTATAGGAATGCATTTACTATTTTTAAATCCTTTAATAGCAGATATAGCTTGTCAAGGATAAAAAAAATCTCATAAATATATGATATTTTGTTTTATTCATTCACAATTGTATCTTATAAGATACAACGTGTATTCCAGGGGCTTTTAAGATATTTTGTCTGCTGACTCTTTATGGACTCAAAGCAATTTAAATAAGTAAATTTCCACTTATTTGTATTACTGAAAGTATTTTAAAAATGTAGTTATGACTAACAGGCTGAACATATTTTGTAAATGTTTTATGACTTTTTTTCTGAAATTATTGTGAAGTACATAATTAAGTGTAATGTATACCAACAGGCAAGCTATAACTGCTGAATGTTAAACAATTTCTCATTTTTAGTTACACTTCTGGCATTTAATTGACCTTTCAAAAAAGAAAGCATGCATGCAGAAATTTACCTAAAGTGTACTTGAAGTAATGATTTGTCCCAGCCTTGGTTGAATTTTGAGATACAAAATCAGTAAATTTTTGTTTCCTTTTATGATTTTGTTAATTAATGGTATTGTTTGGGTGTTTTTTCCCTTTCTCCCCCCGTTCTTCATTCATTAAAGACTTAAAATTATGAGAGGAGGATGATTTTGTAAGAAAAGCTAGGGGCCATTCTTGGAGCTGTATTCACTTCCTAGGTGTGTCTGGGCATTTATTTGAGCTCTGGGAAGGCACATGCATTGTAAAATTCATGTTTATACATAAAAAATGAGGTCTAGATGATTATAATAATCATCTTGTCTGGAAATCAGAGACCGTAGCTAGGGTTTTGGGAGAAAATATGCTGATATTAATAGCTGAGCTATCTAAGTACATTTTGCACCTCAATACAACTGAGACTGCATATCTACATGTTTGTAGGGAGGCAGTATTGTGTATCACACTTTTGGAAGTTATCTTATCCATTTAAGACATGTGACTGCTTTATGCCTCTCTCTAAATGCTTTATGGTTCTGTACTCTTAGTGTCATGCCAAGTTTCTTCTTCTAGGGGAAAAATAATGTAGCACCTCTGATCATTGCTCCTAATCCTTACATGCTGTTTAGGAATTGTGTCCATCTGGTGGTTTTGCATGAAGTGTCCCAGTTACATAGGAATACATGTTCTAGTCATAGATTTCAATAAATGCCTTTTGATTCTTAGCCTAGAACTCTTGAACCTTGTCTCTCCCTACAGTCTTTCTTCCACCTATCCTCAGTATTATCATTCTGGAGAGGTTTTTAATTCTCTGTACATTTAATCTATAAAACTAGATCAGTTTTATAGATCAAATGTAGAGATCATTCACTGGTAAGTGAGGTTTCTGTTACTCCCTTTCTTTGTCTACTTACACTGTAAACCTTATTTGGAATATAAACTATTGAAGTTAGGAAACAATCAGGTTGTATTACATTTGGTAATAAAATGGGCAGAGAAACAGAAATGCAAATTTTTTTCTGTTGTTGAAGAGAACAGAGAAGATAGGAATGATCCTGTTAAATTGTTTTCAATATTAGTTCCATTATTGCAATTGACAGGTAATTCTCTGGTGCTACTTTCTCATTTTTCCTGTTTGGTATCTGGAGCTGTGAAATATTTCAGTAAAATATTTCAAAATTTTCCATGGAGAACATAGACTTTTTTAGAAGTATATTTAAACATATCAGACAATTCACATGTATATGTCATCTACAAGTGCATATTTTTGTTTCCATATTTTTAAATTTTATGCTATGTTTACCTGAGGACATGAGTAGATATATATACACATATGTATATATATAGCATTCAGTTTTATTTTTTGTTAGTTATCATTTACAGCCACTTTTAATTTGAAGGTTTTATGTTAAGAAATTTTTCAGATACTCTTTTAAATATTTTTTTAAATACAGCATCCCAGATTACAAGCAATTTGATGAAATGTTCACAATGTTTAGCAGTGATCTCCAGTAAAATTGAAGGAATCTGATGTTTATGCTCTCTAGTTACAACCCTTATGCAGAAATGGTGAAAGAGCTGGTTTACTGTTGATCATAGCAGGATTTATGTAATTTTGATTTTTTTTTCTAGTGCACACTACAGAAAAAGTTCTTGGAGAAGCCTGTTTCTCTTGTTTGTGTGCATGAAAGAGAGGACTAGTCTAATTCCCCTGTCTGGCTGAATTGACCTGTCCTTTTTCTATGCAAAATGTAAACCCTTTGATAGAAGGTATTGATTCAGACATATTTCATAGGAGTCTATAGCTCTCTTCTCTCACTGGACCAAGAGTTTGAGTTTCATGGTCTAAAAGTACGCTGAACATCACTAGCACATTATAGTGTCTCATCCTGGTGTGGTCAAGGATATCTTGGAGCCACAGGGTGTTTATTTCTGGCACAAGATTCTGCAGTCCTTTCTATTGAAGAGCTTCTATTTTAAAAAATTGTCAATTTGCTTTGAGAATTTCCTGATCAGGTCTAATCTTGCATTATTTAGAAATTGAAAACTCTTTGACTGAAAACCAAAAAATGTTACAAATTGTTGTAATTGTGAAACAAGTGAACTTAGCAGTAATATCTGGACGAAAGATTTAAAATATATAATGGTTAATTAATTCTAAAAGTGACATCCTTTTTATTTACTTTGATGTATGTTTGGTTCCTGCTCACAGAAATTGATATTCCAGAGGAAATTGGCTACTGCAAGCATGAAGCTGTCTAAAGAAAAAACTACATCAGCTGAGGTAAGATAATCAGCTAAAATATATCATTTTTTAAAATAGATTTTTGCACCAATTATAGAAAGGGCAACCTCTGGTTGGACTCTTAAACAGCTCATAACCTCTCTCTCTCCTGAAAATGAGAAAGAGAGGAAGGTGCTCATTCAGCAGGTTAGAAATGTTTGTCAAAAATATTAAAATAGATGTAGCTAACCTTCTCACATATACCCATTATCAAAGACCTAACATTTTGACACTATAAGTAATTAAATGCTGTCCTGGTTTGTTTTTCTCTATGCAAAGTTTAGGAGAGTGTTCCACATGGTTGGTTTTAAAATGTGCTTTATGTGGGAGGCTTACTTGCATTTTTCACTCCTATAAACTGTGCTCTAAAACTAAAAACATACTGCTGTATGAAAAAAATCTGTTATTTTTCTCTGTAGACATTTTCTGAAGATATTGTTTCTGTGTAATGATGTAAACTTAAGAATTATACTGACCTGTTTAAAAAGATACTAATCTGTTTACATGAATGACTACAATAATTATTGATATTTGTCTCCTTTTTTGGAGTGTGATGCAAGACTGAAATCATCTCTCTCACTATCATATGGCAAGGTCCAGGGATGCTCCATTGAAGCATCTGCTTTTCTACATAGATTCTATGACAGGAAAAATTCTGCCTGAATGTAAAACTTCGGAATTGAGATTCTGTAGGATATTCTAGAAGTAATGTTAAGTGTTGTGATTAAGACTGTCTTATAATACTAAAAAATCATCAAAACAGGAAGTAATTTTTCTTGCTCTACACATAAAATGGATGTTCTGCAAATGGCTGGGATAGGAATTCTAACCTCTGTCTAAAACAAAAAACTGAACTTTCTTATCATATCTTTGTTTAAAACGTAGCTGTGCCTACAAAATCATATTCACAACACAGAGCATGAACACAGCTATAAATATATTTTTAATATCAGTTTAGCTTTCTTAAGAATTAAATCTAGGTTTTTAAAAAAATTCATATATAGCAATTTGTTCTAAATAACAATTTAATTGCAAATGGGAAGTGGTGAAAAATTCCTTGTTTTGCTTGGCTTCCATGCTTATCTTTTGATTTACCAATTAAATTGTCTGTCTCAACCCATGAGATTTCTCACGATGACTCTTCCAGTTCTGTCCCCCATCCCACCAGCGGAGTGTGTGTGGTGACTGGTTGCCAGCTGGGGTTAAGCCATGACACCGTCTGAGCACAAAAGTGGCATGTGCAGAAAAAACTGTCCTGAAAAGGTTTAGAACAAATGGTAACAGGAGGATGAACTGTACTTCAAACTAACCCTAGTATTATTATTTACATCTTTAGTTGGTTTGCACAAGACTGTGTTTCCTCTGCTCTTTTCTACATTAAAAACAAGGACAAACATCAAGATGGAAGCCAAGCCAAATCCAGGGTGTTGTTAAAGGTATCTGCTTCCAATTTCCCTGAAAGGCAAGGGAGCCTGTTTCCTCCTACGTCACTTCTTTTTTGTCTTAAACCTTCATTTAAGAAGAATTTGTAATAACTATTGCATATTTAAAATCAATTTCAGAGGTCAAGAGGGAAACAGTTTTGTGCACCGGCTGCAAAATTCTCTCCTGACCTGCTATTCTGATGTTCTTTGTACTGAAGCTGTGCTTTCGTGCTCCTGTGGGCTAGACCTTAAAAACATCTTTTTTAAAAGCCCTGAAGTCCTGTGTCTGTATTAACCTTATCAGTGAACTATTTCAATAACAACATTCAGAGTATCTCTCCTAATAAATAGTACAGGGAGAAACAGCTCTGCTAAAAATCCACCTTTGTGCTCTAAGCAATTAGCGAGAAGCAATCAAAGCACAAGAGATTGAGCTTAGTCATCATTACCCCATTTGTCAGTGGTTGCCCTGCAGTCTTTATCTACCATAACTGAACTTGTAGACCCTAGGAACTACTGGGATTAACTTTTAGTCCTAAAGAGTGTGGGTTAACCATCCCCTTCCCCTTCGGCAGCCAGAGATTTCCAGCAAAGGCATCTTCAATGAGGGCTGGCAAAGAGAAGATGTGTACCCAGGGCTTCCAACAGCTACATCAGCTCAGATGGAGGGTTAGCAGGCTCCAGTTTGAGTTACTGGTTCCCATTCACACCTTAAAATTGCCTTTTCTAAGAAAAGCACTTAGATTTAGTGCATGGCAGCACACCCTAACACACTAGCAGAGGTAAATGAATTTGTCACACATAGCCTATACCACCACCACAAAATTTGGCTGGGTTTTTGTCCTAGTGTGAAATTTAGGTTGCCAGTCCTTCTCCCCAAAAAATGGTAATGTGTAACAGGTCAACCAGCCTGCAGATTTTACCCCAGATTATACAGTTTCTCTTCATTTCTCTGCATCCTATCTGTCCAGTTTGTTGAAATTAGAAAAAATAAGGACAACTAACCTTCTAGATTATCTTCTAGATTTATCTTCTTTTTTTTTTTAAGGTAAATGATATTAGGAAGATATACAGGGGACTGTGCAGGCAGTTGTGTGAAAAATGTATGTGATTAATTTATGGGGTTTTTTTTTTTTTTTTTTTTTTTTTTTTTTTTTGTTTTTTTTTTTTTTGGTTTTTTTTTTTTGGTTTGGTTTGGTTTGGTTTTTTTTATCATTAATTTATATAGTGGGTAAGTGATTTGACAGAAAGTTGCCTAATGGTTAGGAGAACATAAACCATTGGATAAAAGCTAAACAACAAAGTCAAAGCATTCAGTTGTTAAACATAATTGTCCTGAAATCTCAGAATACTGCTCTGCTTATAGAACAGTGCTGTTATAACATTCTTTGCCCTCTTTAAGTCCAAGCTGCTTTAATTTTATCATATGAAATGCTGTATCATATCTGTTTGCAGTCTCATTCTACACATGATAAATGTGTAGAATTTTTTTAGCATTAATCTTTCTCTGAGTCTACATCTTAATTTTGTTACTTGGGCTTTGACGTTCCTATGTGAGCAAAATTCCAAAGAGACTTCTCAGAAAATTGTGCCTTTGCTTATAAAGCAATTTAATATAAAAGTAATCTAAATTTTGTTCTATTCACTAATTACATGTAGCTGCCTTGTGGCTAGTCAGAACAAGATTAAATTGCTAGGCAAAAGTCCTATCAGTGTGAGTGATGGCAATGTACTTGAAGTTGTCACTGTATATATCTGTCTATCTGTCATGAATACTGGGATGAACTTTAAATTCAGGTTCTAATAAAGTAGTAGCCACAAAATAAGTGAGGAAGGAGAAGAAGGAAAAAACCCCAACTTTCATTCACACTATTCAAGAATGTTGAAGGTGTTTTTCATTTGAAATGGCAGGTTGGCAATCTGTCTGCTGACAAGCAGATTTGTTAGAGTTTTAAAAATAGGCAGGTTTTGGTATTGTTGATTCTTTCTAAAATTCAGCCTGATTTTTTTGTAGCACTGAATAAATTCATTATTTACTGCTAAAAACCATGCAGACTGACAGTTATTTTTATCTGAGAAAATTACATCAGAGAAAGTGAGTGTTACCATTACCATCTGGCTTTTTAAATACTGGGAAGTAAGAGATGCGATAAATGCCCTACAGGCAAAATCCAGGAGTTTTTTAATGGCTCAGGGTGTATCCTGAATTCTAGGGCATAGTAAGAGAGGAGAATTAGAGAGTAAAGGTTAGCAATGGTGTTTTGTGGCACTTCCTGTTGACAGATACTTTAGGGCAGAAGAAGGCCATTGATCTAAAGGTCAGCCTGAAATAGGAATGTCTGTATTTTTCTATCACTTGCTTGTGCAAGATTTGGCATTTTCCTTCTCCTGCAAGTCTAGCCTCCTAGCAGAAGTCAACACCCAACATGGATATAGTCAAGAATATAACTATATGATTCAAATATTGCTTTACATAGGATATGTAATAAAACTATCAGAGATATGTATGCATACTATTCAAAGTACAAACATGTTATTTTGTTTACCTGAATTAATTAGAAGACAATGGAATTTGCCACGACTTCTTTTAAAGAAGTATTTATATTAATTTATTGTGGTTACATGATTATTTATGCAACAAAATATTGGCTTTAAAGTTCTTGGTACGGTGACCACATGAAGACTTTTACCTCTGCCTCCTGCTGTGATCATAGATTAGAGGCAAGAGGAGAATGAAGCATACACAAAGGTAACTTTTGGGACAGGTTTCAATAGATGATGTTATTTGCTGTGAAAAGTGATAGAAGAAGGATGGATGCAATTTATGATCTTTTAGTTCATAACCCAAGGACTGAAAAGAGTGATTTCATCCAAAAAAAGAAGTAAAAAGATTAAATCATTTTGAAGTATGGTATATAGAAATTTGCCTCAAAATAATTGACGCCAGTTTTAAAAGCTCTGAGAAAAAGATAAAGACTGAAGGAGCACAGTCTTTCTGGCTCAAAATCAATATATTTATTTCAGTTTCTGTTTTTGATTTTGTCAAAATGATGCTGATAATGTGGTCTCTTCAGCCTGTGGGCACCTGTGATCTTCTTTCAGACTTTGCAGTAGGTACTCATCTATTCCTTAGTTTCATCTTCCCTGGGGCAGCTCTTGAATTATATGGAAGCTGCAGAATTTCTAAGCTCCAGAGCTTCATGGAATGTCTGTTTTGTATTTTCCTGCTCTACCCACCCTAGTATTGAATCTGTGTTCTGGAATGTACAAAGACTCATTACTTGTTTCTATATTGAATTTACATATTTTATTTTTGGAATGCAACTTCCTGGAAGGTACAAATTTAAAAAAAAATTCCACTTGGGAAAAAAGGATTTCCAAAACGGGATATGGAAATATTCAGGGAAATGAATATTTTGTTGTTACTTTTTCTGAGTTGAACTGGCTCATCATTGATGATGAAAAGTCAGTAACATATGACCCATTAGTAAGACTATTTAAAGCTTGTAGAACCACACCTGTTCTTTTCTTACCACATTGATTTTTGCAATCTTTTAAATTCGTGGTACTCTGATACGTTTGAATATCATTCTCCCAGTTGAGAGTATGGACATCAAAGACGATGGGTATATCAGTCACAACACCCCACCATTTTTATTTTAGTTTCTCTCTTCCCTCTTCATTACTGGCTGGCAATGTTTTCTGCTTAAATTTTTGATCATACTTTATACCTCAGACTTGAGGGGAGAGAAGCTTTTGCTATGTCATGTGAGGTTTCACCATTTACGTTTAGGCAAAGCTGTGGTTTTGTCCTTCTACCTAGTAAAAATACATAGTGAAATTTTTGTGATGGTTATATGAGCAACAGTTCTGTATCTTAAAACCTAGTATTCTCATATTGTTTCAGTGTCCCTGAGATTAGCTGTTTTTCTTGTGTCACCTGGGTGGTTTTTTCTAGATAGAGGCTTTAAAACACTTCATATTAAAGTGCAAGGAAAAAATATTGTTAATCAAAATGCTTTCTCATATTCAGTACCTTCAAAATTCAAGCAATGCTTTTATTTACCCCCAAATCTGATACCTGAATAACAGTGAAGAAGAAAGTAGGTCATGCTGTACACTCCCATTGTTTCCTTAGCAGGTGTGCTTTGCACCTCATTAATGTGAGTACATAGTCATCTACTGCTATATCTAATTATCTGTGATGGATCACAGCATCCTTTCAGTGCAACTGAAGCTGATGAAGAATATTTTTTAGTGCTGAATCTGGGAACACACCCTTATTTAAAATTCTTTTAAAATTAGTCAGTAGATTAAATTGTTATTCTGAGGCGAGCTATGTGACAGACATTGATGCAGAGGTAAGACAAAGATGTGCCTGTGGAATCTGTGGGTTGCACAAGCCTTTCTTCCTCAGGCTATCATGGTAAAAATGAATTGTATGCATAAATATGTTGTGAATGACTGTTCAGCTCTCAACATACAGCAGTATATTATTCTATGAGCAACAGCAACTCAGTTACTAAAGAGGTTTTAAAGAAAATGCTCCACCAAAAAAATAGACTGAATTACAATGTCGAATGTATCAGCAACAAGCAGACCTTTCATACTCACTTTTCTCTAAGAAAGAGGTCCCACTTTTGTAGGAAAAAGGGACATGTGCAGGTGACCCTGCCTGCTGGGACAAGGAATCTGTTTGCAGTCTCTTGTGTCTGTGGCAGCCTCTTTCTACCCACTTTTCCTCTGGCTGGGCAGTTGATGTGCTGTGTGGTGCACTATGGCCTTGCTCCAGAGGGTTCAGTAGCAGCCTAAGCTCAGCTGATGAGTTGGTTTCACCTTTTTTCCTGGTCTGGCAAATGAGTAGGTCCAGTGCAGTTGTCCTGCCAACATCACACATCGGATATGACTTTAAATTAAGATTGATGTGAGAATCGATGGAACTTTCCTTCATTTTTTTTTCTTGTTGCACATTTCAGTATTTTTATGAGGACAAAAAAACCCCCACCCTTTTCATTGTGAATATAACCTGGACCTGGTTGGTTTTGGTAGCTAAAGCAGCAGCTGCTTTATTTCTATACGTTGTGCAAATGCTTTAGATATTGAATCTACAGCTTTCTTCTTGGGGCCCTGTCTGTTACCAAACTGAGGCTCCACTTGAGCTTTAATTTCCCAGCAGCAGAGGTAGATATTGTGTCCTGTAAACGTGGTAAGCTGGCAGCAGAAATAGGTGACCTTGTTACCTGTTAGTCAGGATCTGGGATGCCAAAGGCCTGTGTTTCCTCATTGTGTATTGCCATCCCAGCTTCTTGGGAAAGGGCAACTTTAGCAACATCAGCTGCTGAGATTGTTGCTGAGTGGTGTCAGCCTTCCACATCAACTCAAGCTGACTAAACAAAAAGTATTTCTACTGAGGTTCTTCTGCTTAAATAAAGGAGACCTAACGTAATCCAAGTTAATCACCTCCATACAGTCCAGTACTTAGAGTGTGTGAGCAGCAATTTTGAGTATGGTGTCTGATGAGGGCAATTTCTCACACTTAACTATCAGCCTTGATAGTTTGATAGATCTTGATCTTCTTGTTAGATCTTGATCTTCTTTTCCAATGTTTTCAGCTGGCATCCAGATCTGAATGTCTAGCTGAAGGTATGGCTCTCATTCCTTTGCAGATCTTTAGAGCAAGGCTTACCTTCCAATTAAGTATTTTTGCAACCAAAATGATATGTCAGAGTAACAGACCAATAAATGCATATGTGGATTGATTTTTCTAAGGGGAGTGGGAATAAAAAATTTATTCATTTACCTGAAAAATGCTCTCCTCCCAAGAAGGTTTGACATTTTGCCTTTTTTCCCCCTAATTGAAGGAGAAGTCTGAATTTTTGAGTGGAGAAATATTACAAAGGTGGAAGGTAAGGAGATTAACTTAGGTTTTGGGACTTTAGAAAGGAATTATCGTATTGTTAAAAATTTTTTTAAATGTTGCCTTTCTGGAAACAGTGCAATTTACCATTTGGAGACAAATAGCAGAGCTATACCTCTAGAAGAGGAAGCACAGCTCTGAAAAGGTAGTTGATTAATTTCAGACTTCTGAGCCACTTCAACCACTCTATCACATTTTTATTACTAAATAAACTACTTTTTAAAGCATAATGCTGTCAAACACAGTATATTCAGTTAACTTGTGCAATCATGAACAATTACGCCTAGGCCCTTGAGGTGTAAATCTTTATGCCACTAATGGAAATCTTGTTCTGAGAAATCATTATTAATGTTTTGTTTAACTCATAAAGAAAAGGCCAATAAAATAGGACTCAAAGTATAAAAGTCTTTCTGGCATAATTTGAGCATTGTGTTCACCACAAAGACAAATTTCTGAAAGGCTTATCTAACATGATGATAGTAGTAATCTAGATTGTTGTTATCTGCTTTATGTTTCTTCAGTGAGCCAGACCCTATAGAAGCTGTGAACAATGTCAACAATTCATGGATCTCAGCCCAACTGTATAATTAAAAAATCTAGTGAATAGAAAAGCATCCATCTTGATTGTGTGGACAATAATAGCTTACTGAAGTCAGTGAAATTGCAACGTAGAATTCTTAAATTTATGGTAGAAGGATGACACTTCCACACAAGGATGCCACAGCTATACAATAGAGGAAAATTCAATATAATTTAAAAAAATATTACCCGACTCTGTGAGTAATGCTGTTAACTCAAAGTAAAAATCTACTCACAACTCACCCAGGTTTTAGGAAGTTATTTCAGTATCTCCACATCAAGTAAAAACCCCAAACCAAACAAAACAAACAATAACAACCAAACAAAGAAGAGGCTCTCCTAGTCTTATTTAACAGTATAATTACAGAACCATATATTTTAAGAATTTTTCATGACTTAACACAAAAAGGCAGAGACAAAAATTGGTAAGAGTGATGCCGATTTACCAATAGACTGGAAATGTAATATGGATTGTAAAAGAATGATGAAGGAAATTGTGACAGTTTAAAAGCTATATTTGAGTGGCAATCTGCAAAGAATAAAGAGAACACTGATTAGTATTACTGAGCATTTTTGTTCACGTAGTCTGGCTTTCTGTGTGTGTTGTCTGTAACAGATTCAAGGAATACTATATAATGAGGCAGGTGCTGCAAGTACAATCAAAAAATAATATTAGGTTGAAAGAATATAAATGTGTTTGTAACTCAAGAAAATAGGCCCTGTTTTACCAAAAGATTTTGGGCTTTATCAGTTCTGTTACAGAGCAGTCTCTAGTGTATTTGTTGCTCTTTAAATCCAAGTTGTGATAATGAAAATGAAAATGCAGTTAACTATTCTTCTGCAAACTCTTTCTGAAGTCCAAGCTACATTGAGGTTTATGTTGTTGTAGTGAATATTTACAGCAATAAAAGAATGGATGTGTTTCTTCTCAGAGATTTGCAAATTTTAGCATTTTACTTAAGTTATTATATGAATGATTGTACATTAAATTAAATCATCTCTATAGAAAGATCAACAATTAATTGAGTGATGGCTATATATTCCTTTTTGACTTGAAGAATTCTCTCTCTCACATTTGTGTGCTGGTTTGTGTGACAGTGTTTTGGTCTGCTTTTTCTTTTTTAATATTTTTTTCTTTCCTGGTGAGATTTTGTTTCAATTAATGTTCTGGAAAGAAGGTATTCAATGAAGAAAAGAAAAAAAGGGGATCTAAAAATAGTTTATAAGCTGACTGATTCTAATAGCTTAAATCTGTTGTGATTAAAGATATAAAACCCCTGCATTCTTCTGTGTGTGTGTGTATTCCTTCTTTATATGTTTACAGAAGTGATTAACAGTAAACTGCTTTTACATTGGTTTTACTGTGGCAACATGAGAGAGTATACTGATAATGCTATTATTTTTTTAAAGACCTTAAGCAATCTAATTACACTGGCACAATTTCTATGCTAATTTACCACCACTACAGGCATGAAATTGTTCTACTAGTTATCTTAGGATTTTTTTGTTACTTTGGGAACAGTCATATTGGTGGTCATATCAGATGTGATCAATTTAATAAACAATACAGTGTTGTTATTGACTCATTTTAATAAAATGTTAGTAGATTGGCCTAGATATTTATTGAATGTTATACACACTGCAAGGTCACTAATATCTCTTATTGATTGCTGTTTTAAATCTGTTTTCAATGCCTCCAGCAATTATGCCATGCATTTGGTGTTATTTCTGTATCTTCATCTGATGATCATTGCCATTAAAATTGCATTTTGTATTGGCATTTCTTCTCAGCATATTACAATTTATAGTAGATATTTTTTCTGATATAAGCTCACAAAATGGATAGAAAATATTATTGTTACTTAGCTTTAAAGAGTGCCTGTGTGGTAACTTCCTCAGTGATGCTTCCTCCTTTTTTTGAGATGCGTTTTTATTTGCTGTTCCACCAGATTAAATAACAATAAGAATGTTTTGAGTAAGAAGGTTTTTTTCAGAGTTGTTTCTTTCATTTTCAGATATCTCAACGTGCTGAAAATCCTATATGAGGAAAGAAAGATAATATTAAAAAAACCTAGTGATAATACATACTCAAATAGCAAAAAAAAGAAAGCATTTTTAAATAATTTATGCACCAACATTTTCTGATTTTACTCAACAGTATTAAAGATGCCTATTTTACTTTAAATTAGAGTTCTGAATGGGACAGAATTCCAGATTTTGGAAGTATATATTTTTTAATTATTACTCTGTCTTTAATACATGAAGGTATCGCACAAAGGAAGAATGATTCTTTCTCTTTTTATTAGTTTATTGGAGACAAGCCTGAGAGGAAAACATTTCAAGCCTACTGTACTTAGGTGGGCTTTGTATGGTATTGAGGAAATCAATTTCCATTCTGAAGACACTGTGTTTGAGTTTTACAGGGGGTATGTGAATGATGACTTGAGAATACAGTTCAAGCAACAATCTTCTGTTCGAGGTGAGAACAGTAAAAGCAAGCTTTCACGTTATGTTAAAAGGACTCCAAGAAAAAAACAATTTAATTTTCAAAGAGAAAACATAATAAGTAAAACAAGTAATAGAGACTGAGTCAGGCAGCAATTTGTTTATTGTGTTCTACATTCTGGAGATGTGAAGAGGAACTGATAGCTTATTTCAGTTCCTTATTTTATTTTTTTTCCAGTGGTTTTACAGAAAGTCCTTCAATAAAACATCAGTTATTCTCATAATCTTGATGCATCACAACTAAGTGGGAATGAAAATTTTTCTTCTTAGCTACTTGGGACCTTCAGTTGCATAAAGTCACTTTTAACTACCTGGGATGATCAGCTCCAATCAATCTTGATTTGATTAACTGAATAGATAGAAAATTGTCCCATTCAATATTAAGGGCTAATTAATGCAGTCATGAAGGATGCAGTAAATACAGGAAAAAAAAATTATATCTCAGTATTTTTTCTTTTTCCAAGGCATCAGGAGTCTAATCTACTCCAAAAATAGTAAGGCTCTATCTGTCCCCGTGAGCCATGAACTTTGGAAAAATTATGGCACAATTATTTCCTGACTCTAATTTATAATGTTAGACAATATGGTAATTTACTTTGATCAGCCAGGTGGTTTAAGGTCTGTGGCTCTATTGTGTGCAAAGATTCTGGTGTTTCCTCTGAGTATGGGACAGACATTGAATGCATTGTTTTGGACATCATACAAGTGCTGCAGTGTCTGAACATAAAATATTCTGAACTATGATCCAGTTTGGAATGTCAGCCTTTTGGACTGCTGAGATTCAAAGGTTGTTTGTTTTTTTGTTTTAGTGAAAACTTGAGACATCAAAGCAGGTCTGTGGCAGTTACACTGACCTGTACACAAGCAGCAGAACTCGACAGACAAGGTGGTGGGAAACTGGGAGCTCTTAGGGGCAGGCTGCCAGGCCACTGGTTGCAGTACAGTGATCTGTGAGTTATTGTCCTTCCAAATGTAGGACTCTAATAAAAATTAAAGTCATCTTGACAAAGGCGTACAACCAATCTTGTATCTAAATTATTTTCTGCTTTGTGACCATGTTTCCATCACAAATGCCACTGCTACACTTAGCTTTGCCTTTTTTAATCCTATAAATTTCAAGAATTTGTGGAAGTAGAAAGTGCTCCACTCAAGTACTGAAATATGGAAAAAAGTCACTGTTATACCCTTGACCTGAATTTTTGTTCAATTCTAGTCATCTAGATGAAGTCTAGACAGCAGCTGCTGGAGTAATCAGAAAAGTAGGGAGTTCATTTTACCAGACTACTGAAAAATTCTGTCTTTTTCCATCTAGCTCATAGATCATGTAATTGCTTACTAGGAATTTATCAAAAGAAGAACAGTGCTGGTCAAATGCTGCAGAGAAATCATCCCAGTCAAAGAGCAAATGCGCACAAATCAAAAGACCAAGGACAATGGAAACAAATACAGCAAACATTAGAAGAGTAGGGTTCTGGTAGCCACAAGAAGAATTAGATTTTGAAATTGGCTTTCTTTTAAGTCTGTTTTGGCTATGTCCTCTAACCAGTTTGATAAGAGATCACTTCTGAAAGGGATTGAGCTGTAGGATACGCATTGCCTCAGAGAATGAGGAGTTAGACATAATGACAATGAAAGTTGTTTTCATTGTTTTATTTGTAAAATAGTATCTTAAACACCTTGTACCATGCCTGGGTATTATTTGTAGTTGTCTGCTCTGATTCTCTTTCAGCTCAAATGTATAGCATGTCTTATATAAAGAAAAATTCTAGATGTTGTCAATGTAGTTTCATTATATTGCTTCAGGGCTTATCTTGCTCCAGAAGCTTGTAATTCAGGCTGGTATGTTCAGAATGGTTGTAGGATTTGGGTGTCTAAATCACACTGATGCAGACATAAATAATCATCAGGAGCTAGTTATATTGGTTTGAAGTCTGCACTCCTTAGCTGTGAATAGATTTGTGACTTAACAGTGCAGGGATTTTGAAAAATGGCTGTCCAATCTTAGTTCTCTATTTCAGTTACATTGCTATGAAAAATTAGAATTGCCTGTTAATTAACATAAATGAATGATGTATGACACTGATCTTACTGCTTTTCCTGTAAACTGTGGCGTTTGTTCATGAATTTGTCACATTTTGGCAGGAGGGAACCAAGTTTTCCCCTGAAGTTGTTCCAGCTAATTGGAATCTAAGCGTCAAGATTCAATGCATTAGCTCTTTGCAATTGTCATTACCTTTTATGCTGCTTTTTTTTATCCATTTCATGACCCCAAAATTATGTTTCATTTTAAGAGGGTCTGAATTTAATATTGTATGTCTGGTATAAAGCATATAAAACATAAAAGTATATATTTACCAGAATTAGGTTCTTACAAAAGTAATCTCTTTGACTTGAACAAGACTATTTAATTGAATGACTGCTATTTATAATCAGTAACATGAATCACTTTAATTCTATTTTCCAGGGAAATATGCTGTTATCATGGAAGGTTGCTATGGTCACATAAAGAAAATGTTTAACAACTCCTCATTTTATATTTACTGCTTTTCATGTTTATGCAGAGAAAAAGCGAGCTAAAGAAGAATCTAGCAACTAGAACAAGAGGTGTCTGGTGACATAAGAGATACAAATTTTTTCAAGGAGGTGTGTCTTCTAGTTTTAATTAACTTTAATTTCAGTATCAGTTCTCTAAATTGCTTTATTTTCTAATGTCAAAAGGGGTTAATGAACAGTATTTTCACTTAAGTTAATTGCTCTTTCATACAGTTTCTTGAACACTTTGATATAAAATAATTCAGGATGAGTCCCTGCTCTTAGCAGGTAAAAGGGCAGAGATCCTGGTCATTATTTTAATTCTTGTAAATTAATTTGTCTTGAAGAATTTCTGTCTGTGCAGTATTAGTCTGAAGCTAATTGTAAGAGTTTCTAATTGATCTTCCTGTGAAGACTAAAAATTACTTTTTTCTGCGTTTCCTAAAGAGCAGAGTGTGTTTGCTCACTTGCCATTCTCTGTGCCCATGTGTAAGATGCTTTTCTACAGCTTTTTCACTTGGTGAATATTCTCCCTCCTCCACATGTGCTCAGTGGTAGGATGGATCATGCTGGTTTGGCAGAGAGCAGCTCCAGTTGCCCTTTCCTCTGTGCTTCTTACCAAGGCCAGTGTGGACTCCTTGGCAAGTCCTGTCTCTTCTCTGCACCCTTGTGTCTCCCGCCATTTCATCAGCACAGTTTTTCATATTTAGTTTTGCTTCATGGATAAACATATCACATAGTTTTGGAATTGGTGTTAATCCATATGTAGTGGGGTTAGCAGTGTAGGAGTACACAGATAGCCATAATTGATGAATATTTCTGATTAATGTGGTTTTTAATCAGCCAACATATGCTTTTAATGTATTCTACACAGCTGCTTTGGATTTGGTGCGGCATTATAATTATTAACCAGGCAGCTATCAGAATTTACTTAACTCATAATAGGGTGTTTGTTAAATAGGCCTTTTTTTTTCTTTTCTTGTGGTCTTTTGCAGATACTCAGATCTTTAGGGACTTAGCTGCTCTCGTGCTAATATTCTTTAGATTTTTGTACTCTAAATAAAGCAGTAAAGGACGTGATCATCTTTGTGATTTTACTTGCAGGTAAAACCAATTACAGTTTTGAACCAAGAAACTTTCTCCTCAGGAAACAGCACTGAAGGTAAAGGTCTATAAAACCTCATCTCCATCATTTTTACCCATATAAATAAGATATAATTCTAGATTAACTCTTTTTTTAAAGCACTTGAGAATCCTGTTATGCCTATGTGGTAGAAGCCAAAATATAGTAACATTATTGCAATTGAGGCAGTGATAAAGAATCTGAAAACGGCAAAGATGAAAAGCCTATCAAGCTGCATAATTTTTCTGTCATTCCCTGGAAACATCTGTATCTATTTCTGCCTGTGTGACTTTATTTATTTATGTGTGACTGTGTACATACATAAATAGTTGTATGGATATTTGTATGTGTGCAAGCGTACTACATATCCTACAATTTTTTTTCTTTTTTTCCCCCTTTACTTACCCAGGACACTTTCAGATTATTTTATCTATTTTCTCTCCTCAGTTTCCTGTTTTATTATGCCACAAATCTTCCAAAGATCTAATGCTTGCTCTTTAATAACTGCTTTCAGAACAGCAAGCTTTAATGAGAACGTATAAGTACCTTCAAATAATCCAAAAGAAAGAAGAAATCAGAATAACTTTAGAATAGCTCTACATATGTGTAGAAGTGGTTGCAAAAATATTTCTCAGGTAAGTAACAATTCTTTTGCTGTTGTTAATTCCAGGTAGTCTCTGTGCAAAAATTTGAGCTACATCAACTAAACCCACATGCGCATACTGTTCACTTTAATCAGAACTCTGGGTTTAAGTTGCCTTAGAGAGAACGAATGGCACCTAATCCAGATGACAATCCAGGAGAAAAGAAGTTACAAAATGTAAAAACTTCTGAGCAATTATTAGGTCATAAATTGTTTGCACTAGCTCACTACATTGGGAATAATTTCTTCTTACAATCAATCGTTTTTTGCTAGATGAAATAATCTAGGAAACAGAAACGGCATTAGAATTTATTTTACTTCTAAAATATAATAGATTACTGATAAGATCAAGTTTGGTAAACAGTAATTCATGTTATTCATGTGACAACAGGCAATGTGCATTTGAGTAAAAGCCAAATTGCTGGGTACTGGAAATATACATTCATCTTTCTCCTCAAAGTGAAGAACTGAGTAGATGTTTCATACAGGCTGGGTAATTTTTCCATTAATGTTGTGTGAATAAGATTCAAGTCTAGAAATGCTTGTTTGCTTTAGCAATGTATTATTTTGCAATTAATATTATAAAAAATGAAAGACTTGTAACATATCCTAATTGAAGGATATGACCTTCTAGACATTATTGCCTCTTAGGCTATAATTTAAAACCTGATTTAAAAATATTCAACACCTGTTTGTTAAAAATATTTTTATAATACATTTGCACTTAAAAAATTAAAAACCAAAATATTTTACTAAATCTTCAAAATACTGCATTTCTACTTCTAATTGTTATAGCAATTTCTTATAGAAACAAAAAGTGAATCCTGAGTTTTCACTTATAGTAATAAAAGTTTATTATAAAAATGTTATATGTAAACCTGGAAAAGTCTGAAGAGGACTTGTACAGGACTGAAGCTTTTTGCCTATTTAAATGAGGTTACAAAATAAGAGCAGAGATAAAGAATTTTAATATTATAAACTTAATATTGGTGTTCATAAAGTTGCTTGAATTAAACACTCTAGTTGAACGACTATAGTCAGAGAAACTGATACAAAGATTCACGCATCTAAGGCAGAAGGAAAATAACTATTAACATCAAAAGGGCTCAAAAAAGAGACATTGACATGGGACCAGTAAAAGAGCATAGGATAGACATGGTTTATTATTTATGAATGCTGCAGGCAATACAAATTTTGCAACATATTTAGGCAGTTGCGCATGAAAAAAGATGCCTTCCATATTTCTGTATCTCCAGAAAGAATCTGATTTCTTGCTAGAATATTAGAATAATGCATTCATTGCCATAAGATATTAGTAAAACTGCAATCTTACTGAGAGAGAAGAGGCAAAAGTGTTTGTGTTGTTAAGCACAGTTATACTTTCTGGATAGACTAGAAATAATTCCTTGTGGTTCAAGACAGTAAGGCAAATATTTTTAAAGACATATTCCCTTAAGAAGTTATCATGTACTTATCCAGTATTATTAAATCTTGTGCTTCTTTTGCTACAGTCAGTACTGACCGCTATTGAAGACAGAACACCAAATTAGAAAGTCAATGCAGCTAATATGTTCTTAATGTGCCCATTACGCAGCTATTCTCTGCAAACATATTAATATGTTTGCACAGAGCCAGTCTTGATTATAATCTAGAACATAGAAGAAGGGGAAAAGAAAAAAAATTCCTTCATATGATTGTAGACACTGTATATAGATATTTATTAGTTTTATAGGTTGCTCCTTCAAAGAGAAGTGTAGAAGAAATTGCTTTAGTATTTTAGGTGATTCACTTTTACTGATCCTGGTAAGGTCCATTAAATACTAGGAAAAAATCAACCTGATTCATTAGATTAAATTTCTGTAAATGTAATTAAATCCTGTCCTAGATTTGTTCATGTATCAGTAAACTAATTCAATTTAATCAAACATTTGCTTTGAGTCTGAACAGAATTAATTTCCCTAGCTGTGAACTATAGGAAAACAACATATAGTCAATTGCTTAAGCATTGAGATTATTGACTTAAAAGGCAGAGTTACAGCAGAAATGTTGATATATTCAGTAAAAGGAGTAATTAGAAGAATTACATTTAATTTGAGGAACAATTAATTTTTTTGTTCTGTATAACAAAGTAGAACTGTAAAAGAATTCTTAGGTCCTTCTGCCTCTTGGGGTTTTATTATAAAAACTTGAGTTTTCTCCTCAAATTCCAAATTAACAGGGTGAGACTAAGATGAATCAGAATTTGACAGAACAAACACATCCCTTTTTGCCACTGTAGGAGTGGGAACATTTAAATGGAAGGCATCTGAGAGGACAGGGACAAGCGCTATTGCCTACACATGAGAAAGGTTTTGAATAGATGTCATAAGAATGTTCAAGGGTCTTGACTCAGAAAGGGTTTGTGAATGGAGAAGAACAAATAAAAATATTTGGAACAGATTTTGAGCACATTCCTGTTCCATTTTCATATCTAGATGCATAGAGATTTGCATCTAGAACAGGAATGAGACGAGTTATATCTACAGTCTCCTGTTCTGCTTCTGCTCTGAGCCAGGAAGAGGACCCATGAGCAAGCCCAGTGCAGAGCTGAGCTTTCCCTGTAGCTGCTTCCCAGGGGCAGGAGCTCAGCACTGCTAGGTGGGTGGGTCCCAGCTCCACACTGACAATATTCAGTGGAGTTTCTGTCCGGGACTAAGTGAGCTTGATAAAGGTGGAAGAATGCACAGTACAGAAATATGAAAGAGGCTTGTGTCTGATTTCATGTTTAAGACATTCATTAAGAGATGAGGATTCTAGGGTCATTTTAATTATTGATATAATGTCATAAAAAGACTGAGAACATCATCTTCCTCTGAGTACACTGCATTTGTGAAAGCCTGAACTCAGATACTTCCCCTCTGCACAGACTAACTCTTGAGCTGCTGTGACAGCTATTCCTGTTCTCCTTCCAATAATATGAATCTCAGCCCTCTATTCCTTTGTTTTGCCTGCAAGTGAGTTAGAAACTAAAAGATCAGGGAAAGATTCAGAAATTATTAATCCTGATATGATCGTAGATGATTTTTTTAAACTACTGCAAAAAAAGAAGCAACTTTTCATACAACCATATTTTAGTTTAGTACAAAGAATATCTGGCTAAGTTTCTGAACTAGAGGAATACTTATTCTGTCTGAGTCTCTGATCTGAGTCTTTTAAGATTTAGTCATAATTTCCTATTACTTTGAATAAAAGGGATACACCCATGAATGCTACACATGAATAGAGAATTCATTTTCAAAATGCAAGTCCCACTCAATTTATCTTTAAATTACTTTATTATTGGTATAATTGGGCTGGCTGCTTCATGCTTCTTGTTTTTGTATGTATGGGGGAGGTTAATATTCACAGCACCCATTCCACTAAATATGATCACAGAAAGACTGCCAACATCACCACTATTGTTCAGTTCTGTGCACATTTAGTTGCATCAAATCAGAGACAGAATAGAATATGGGGTGACACATCAGTACTAAACTCCATGTGTGTAATGTTTAAAGGAAACCCTGTAAGCAAGATTAACTGCAGAACAATGTCCAGTTTAGAACATCATATAAAACACTAAGAAGCCTGTGAGGATCTGGCTGATATGCAGAATAACCGGCAGAGTGAACAGAAGTGGAAGCAAAAGGGTTTATCACAACACATTGTTTTTTGGCACCTACTAATTGGATCATCACAAGAGAACTGAAAGGCTTACTTGAAATGGTAACTTAAAGAAAATGCTGGAACAAATTTTTACTTATAAAAGCTAAAAGCTGTAACTGATTATGAAGTACAGTAATTCATACTTGTAGAATTCATACAAGATTTAGAGTCTGTCAGTTTATTTGCATCAGTATTATATAAGTCATATTTATTTAAACTGCATAATTTATGATACAAAAAAAGTAAATAGTTGATTCACACCTGGATGAAAAAATGCATGTAAAATTGGCATCCATAAAGAAAAAAAAATTATTTACTTATGTGGGTCAATTTACATTGGTCTATTTTCTAGAGACCAAATAAATTTCATAAACTACAACAAACATTCATAAGAATAAAAGACTTTTCTTTTACCAGAACCAGACCACCCAGTTCATCCTGTAAAGATATTTAATTTATTTCAGCTACACTGCCCTATTTTTTTACCCTACAGATCTCAGGACAGAACTCTTGAGAAGCTGTTTCCTTACAGCTTCCTACAGTGTTAACAGACTTAATCTGTATCAGCTAACAATAATATTTTTACCAATTTGGTATGGATTAAAACAGTTGGTTACTGTAAAAAAGTGATATGAAGAAAATAAAATCCTAGAAGGAAAACTAGGATCATCTACCAATTTTAGTAATTTATATTCTCTTTGGTTTTTTTGTCTTAGCAAAGCAGAATAGTGTGCCAACTATTCTTGTTCAGAAACGAAAAAAGCTTTCAATAAGACTTGAAAAGCCACAAGAAAGATAGAAACCAAGCCAGAAAGAAGACTGACAGAAAAAACAAAACAGAACTCTAGTAGCCTGAGAACAGAATGTGTGAATGAGGCTGTGAGGTGAAAGACATAGCTGAGGCTGTAAGTACTGCAGGGAGTCTGCTGAAGTTAACTTTGCATAAACTATACAGCAAATATAAAATGGAAAAAGATATAGCTGAGAAAAGGGTCATCTTAGAATCTGTTTAGCAAATTCTGGGACAGAGTAGCTAAATGAAAACAGCATTAAAGTGATGTGGGCTACAAAAAATGTCATTTCAAAAACAATCCAGCCCTCCATCTACTCTGCTATTCTGGTTTTAGCAGTGACTCTCAGTGCCATAATGTGTTTTAAAGAAAGCTGGAAGAAGACATGTGCTAAGCAATTATAAAATCTGCCCTGAGGAAAAAGTTTCTTTCTTCAACCCATCAGTTAGAGGTTTGTTTATGCCTTTAGGCATGAGTTTTAATATTCCTTCCAAGTGCTTTTTTTTCATAAGATTTATAATTTTTTCATAAAATGTTCATTATTGTTATTACTATTATTTTTGCTACTGACCCTCAGGAAGCCAAGGATGTCTGCAATGATAAATTCCACCATATAGTTTTTTATTTATGTGACAGAAATCTACTTTATGACTTTAAAGGGCAGCTGGAATAAGTTTGCACTTCCAAAGACCTACTGAGGTCATCACTGACAAAACAGAAAGGTGAGAAGAATTAAAAAGCGAATGGTATTTAGGGAAGAAATGAAATGGAGTGAAAATACATAAGACATCAGCAGCTGCAGCAAACAGTTATCATCCATATAGTCCTTGGGACTGTCAAAAGTAAATGTGATAGAAATTAACTATAACCAGTTGTTGCTTAAAATTGTTTAAATTGCATTTACCCAAACTTTCTAAGGGTCAGCAAGACTACCTATTCACCTAAGTTCATTTATACATCCAAGTCTTTGTAAACTGTGGTAGTATCTACAATGAAAATACCCCTATAAAGAGACATTTATGAAGTTTGGGTTTTTTTATTACTTTGGGAAGCTATATGCAAGACAATTCATAATGGGCACTACAGTGCCAATAGGGCACTAAATATTAAATAAAGCCTCAAAAATTTTCATTTCTTTAAAAAAATACAATATGCAAATATTTGTGTTTCCCTTTCAATATCTGAATTCTTTGGAGGTACTTGAGTTTTTGTAGTAGACAGGAAATGCTCATATTTTCTACTTGTAAAATGAACAATATGATTAATATATAACATCAAATAGATAACATAAAAGTCAGAAACCTTCAGGTAAGAATCAAGTCTCACAGGAGTTCTGGAGAAAAAAACCAAAACAATGTAAGACCAAGTAATTCTGTGGTGACCCACACCAATCTAATATATTTTGAACTACATATTGGTTGCAGAAATCCCTCCTAGCCCAAATATTCTGCATCTATAAAAAGAAAAGTGAGAGAAAGAACAGGTCAGAAGAGGATGGATGTTAAAGACAGATTGGAGGAAACAATAATACAATGACAAATAAAGATCTTAGCTGTGGCATTTAACCACAGAACTACAGTGGATGTAATGAAAAGCTATCTTGCTTCTGGTGATGCTTAGGGAGCAATTATATAAAGATAACCTTCTTGAGTTCCTGATGCCAAAGAGCTCTGCTGCTGATGTCAGTCTTTTAAATAGCCTATGTGGCCTCCAAGCTAGGGACCTAAGAAGAAAAACCTTTTTCCCTTCTGTCCATTTTCTGCAGCGCTGCCCATCCCCTGGCTCCTCAAAGAAGAAGTCCTTCCTTTATTCTCAAAACCCCATTCAAGATATAAATAGCTATAACAGGAAACAGTCAGAGGAAGAAGGGCTAAGATAAAGTTAAAATATTAAGTCACTCTGCATCCTTCCCTCTTAGTTCCCACCTTATCCAGTATTTCAGAATCAGAGATACTGCCAATTCTCTTTGCCATTCTATTTTTTTTTTCCTATGCCAAAATCAGGACTGCAGACTGGGTGGTAAGATCTTGTAATTTAGGCTGTTGTGATAGGTAAAGGACTTGCTGGTAAACTAACCCTTATTCCATTTTTACTTACCCCGGTAACAAATAGCAATGAAATGTGTGTAATATGGGTTCTTTTGTGCCTATTTTTTAATTTTCTATCTTTCACTCTAAGGACTTGAGCATAAATTTTCTGCTGATTACATGACAGCTGGGAGAATTTGCCATTTTCTTTGTATAAAATTACGAAGAACTTCAACAAGCAGGTAACGTTTTATTCCTTTAATTGTAGCACTTGTTCAACTCTAGTTATATTAACAGTTTCAATTATAATAGATGTAAATATGATCTAAGCCTTGTAATGGGTAGACTTCTTTTGTTTTACCTCACATTTTATACAGCATTTGGTTTCACTCTGAGGCTGACTTGACAGAAAAGGTTTAACTATGCAAGCAGTGAACTCTGTTCTCATAAATAGGGTGAATACCTTAGCACAATACAGAACTATACTGGAGGAGGTCAGGACTCTTTCTTACCACATGTGCCAGCTTTTATCGTCCGGCAACATGCATTTCTCTTATTGTTTGTCTGCAACTGACATATGTAGGTTTTCACACATATCTGGATTTCTTGATGCACCAGAATAAATGTTTTTCCCCAGGTAGGTTCCTACATTTTTATTTTTCATAAAACTGAGTAAAATTTCAGTCAAGCTTGCCCTGAAATGTCAGAGAAAGTTAGATAAATTGGGGAGCTTTGAAACGCATTTTTGCTTCCCGCATATTGCAGCCTTCCAGCTCAGGTGTGGGAACTGACCTCTTGCTGACTGGCTGTAACTCATCTGGCCAATGTAATAATGCTGTGGTTTAGGGTTGAAGAGGCGTGGAATATTGTAAAGCAACCAGGTGTACTTGCAATGAAATTTCTTATAAGCTTTTAAAAAGATTGCAGATTTTTTCCTTGGACAATGAGTGCACATAAGACAGAATGACAAGAATATTTTTTAGGTAATACATGGATTTACAGAACTACAAAAGTAAATGCGATCTCCTTTTCCAGAGTGGAGGAATGGGATTTGGACTGAGAAAATGTGCAGGGCCTGCTGCTGTCTGTGCAGTGGGCAGTGTCGCTCAAATGGTAACTCAATTTAACCTCTCTTTGGCAAAATTGTAGCAGAGTGCTTTGGTGTGTAGTCCACTGTCACACATAAGAGCACCTTCTAGTATTTTGCCCTTCTAATCTCCTTGGGCGTTGTTGCCTCTGTGGCGGACATGTGGCCCTTCTTAACAGAAGTGATGACATCAATTGCAGTGCTTGTATCAGCTCTCTGAGAAAAGCACATTACTCTCATCCCACCCATGATGTGGGTTTCACCACTTTACACAATTAGCAAGCTCTTTCCTCTACTTTTCCTAAAGAGAGAAATAAGAGTGTATCATAATTTTTTGGCTGCTCACATTCTCTATTGAAGTTGGAGAACTTACACGTTAACCCTTGATTGAAATCCAGCTGTATCACAACAATCAGGGATTTTGTCTCCAGACCAGCAGCCTGTTAACATTGTAAACATGAATGCTCTTAGGGATTATTTTGTTTACTAGCTTAATAAGAAGGGTGTTTTTGAACTTCATTTAAAAAAATTTCAGTCAATTTTCAGCAAATGTCAGAGATTTTTAGTCATAAATGTGGCACATGGTGACCATAAAAACATGCACATCTCTAGCACTAGGACTCGGCTTTCCTTGAAATACTGATTTGGAGACTGTGAGAGAGATGTTGTGATTGCAGTAAAAATTGAGTTCTGCTTGGGTTTAAGACTGTGTCAATAGTAATATAATCCACAATGTCTGTAAAGTGCTGCTTATTATGCTACCATCAGCTGCGACTCTGCAGAATACCATTAGAGAGTCATATTTACTATAAGAAAATATTCTCAGGAAGCAGAGTAAGCTGCAAAATAAAATCAATGATGGCTCAATTGCTTTAGATGAGTCCAGTTTTGAGATGCAATTGTATCTGTTTTCACTGGAATTAGTTGTGGACAGGGAACATTCACTGTATATGGCTCTGTCTTAGGATATTGTACAATAAAATATAGTTGGGCTGGAATGCATGAGAATATTGGTGCAATGCTTAAACAGATAATAGCATTTGCAGATCTTTGGGACTATGGTTTAGGTGCTGTCGTTGTTTCTTCTGTTTCTTCTATGCAGTAATTTTTGACCACTAGATGGGACTGTGCAACCTCATGCAATTGTATTAACAACAATACTTGAGAGGTTTTTTACTTGCAATTAATATTTTTCTTTCCCCTGCTGAAAGAGGGCTTTGTCCCCAACCTTTGAAAAGAATGAAACCAGCAGAACCTCTTGCAAACAATGATCTGTGTAATTCTAGTGAGTGCAAAAAAATGACAAACATTAAAGTCCATCCAAAGACCTATAAAAAATCCAGCATGCATTAAAAACCAGTTTCAAAATTGCAACAAATCATTTTATCAGCTTGACTCTGCACTACTACTACATATTTTATCTTCATCATCTTTCTCCTTGGTATGCAATTATCTTAGCTGTTAACAGCTGAGCCTGACTCTCTAAACTATGCCTTATACACATTTCCTTCTCATCTTAGGCTCAGCCAGGGTTCTGGGATACTTTATTCAGATTAAGATGCTGTAAGGAGTAAAATAAATGAAAACCAGTTATCCTTTCCCAGCTAATTCATTGCATTCTTCTTTTGTTTCCCAGTGACTAGATTCAAAGTGATCTGGAGGCTGTAGCAGTAAAGTGCTTCCTACTTGATGAACTCAGCAGGTTTTGTTTCATTTTGAAACAATGTATGGCAGATGGAAAACTGATTTTGTTTGTCTATTGTGATTTTAATACTTTTTTTCCTTCCAAAATATTTTTGTTGGTTTGAGATTTTTTTTTTCTCCCCTCCTTTTTTTTCCTTGTTTCCCATCTCAGAATAGTGATTGCTGCATGGTTCTTTTTATTTGATGTCTGAAGAGGTTGACTTTCATCAGCATAGAATAACACACTTAAATCCCAAGGCTATTTTAATCTGGAATATTCAGGAAAGGTCTTCACCATGTGATAGGGGTTGTTGCTGAGTTTATTTCTGTTTCTTGTTGGAAATGTGACTTTCAAACTCTGTGACTGTATTTTAAAAATCTGAGTAAAAGGAAACAAAGTGAAACTTTATTTTTTGTTTGTGTGTCTGGAATATTTGATAAGAGCATCTGGAGCACATGTAGAGATTGAGGGCTAACTCTAATGATTTTACGCATCCAGTCCTTTTTGTGGCATAGAATTTTTACTTTGAAATAACAAGCCAAAGGTTAAAAACATTATTATTCCATTTTACCTAGACAGCATAGAATAGTGACAATACCATTAACATAGTGAAATAACACCTAGCTGACATGCACATATATTTTAGAACAGTGGCTCCTCATGAAAATGACATTTTGGTAGATGAACCCACCATGGTTACTGAGATACTCTCAACAAGATGAATTCCCATGTTCCAGGAAATGTCCTTTCCCTCTAGGGTCCAGACATGTTTCAGAAATGCTTTGTAGTTATTAACACAGAGAGCCAGAAACAGAGGAGGCAGATTGAGCAGGTTGTCTTTTACAATTGCCAGGAAGACAATAATAATTAATAAGACAATGTAATTAATATGGTTTCTTTTCTTACTGTTGTGTAAATGGTGTGCATGCCTGTATGCCATAGATATCTGGATTAAAACATGCATTCTGTTTATTTAATGACAAATTAAGTGTGGCTGCAATATATTAATTTATATTTGAAACTATCTTTTTTAACCTTGACTGATACTCTAGTTTCATTGTGGATGAGGAAGTCTGACTGGCAGGGTTCTTTGGAGTCTTCGAAGATCTACAGAAATGTCTGACTCAGAAGAGCTGAAGAGTTGTGTGAATGCAGAAAAAATACGGGCTGTTCTGTGTGCATTATAGAAAGAGAGCACGGATGGTACATTCACAGGGGTGTGTGTATAAATAGATATGTTTGTGTTTGTGGGCACGCTTTCATAGGTGCATATTAAAACTTACTTCTCCTGTCACTCTCCCAGGTGTATTTAGAAAAGTTCCTGGCGTGTCAAATACACCTTGAAAAACTGACAGAACTCTTCCAGCAGTGGCACCCTTTGTTGGTCAGCTCTGCATATCCTGCCTCATAATTGGCTTAGAAGGCTTGCTTTCCAGCCATACCCCACAAATTGGTATGCACCAGTGGAGAAGAAAGAATATACAACAGCTGCTATTTCTTAAGCAGAGGTGTCTGGAATTGCAACATGTGCTTACCTGTTTCCCATTTTCTTATCACTGACTGACAGTGGGAGGAAGAAGGTCCTATGTGTGTGCAAAGAAACAACTGCAGGGTGAGATCCTTTCACATCTGAATATGGACAGAATCAGGTCTACCTGAACTCCTAAGATGCAGGAAGCCAGACCAGTGTCAAGAATATTCTTCAGTCTTTCCCTGAGCTCATGAAGCAGGTATGTGGAAAAAAAAAAATCAAACTTTTCCCCACCTTAAAACAGTCTTTTTAGAAAATTTTTACAGTTCTCTTCTTCAAGCAATAGCCTAGAGTTTTACAGTTTCCTCCACAGAGAGAGATTATGACTGCTGCTCCTGTTGTTTAACTAAAGTAGAATGCAAGCACTGCTGCTGATTTGGAAATGAGAGACCTATTTTTCCTTATTCTTCATGTTCACAGATGCCTGGCTGTTTTATTTAGCCTTGTTGCTAGAGAGAAAATTCTGTCTTTAGACAGACCTGCTTTTGCATTAGAAATCTTGATTTTCAGAAAATGCATGATTACTGTTGCTTCTTGGAAATCACATATTTTTATGAGTAAAGCTGAAACATTATCTGTTTCCATTTGCGCATACAAGCTTGAGATTACATGAGATTCTGTGCAAATTTTTTTGAGGTTACCTGACATTATTGAGTAAGACGAAAGCTGTAATTTGAGTAAACCCCCCCCAGCCCTCCCCCCAAATATTCATGAGGAGGTTATTTCACAGGGTGAAGTTAGTTGTTACTCCTACCCATCAAGTGTATGCAGTGTCTAGAGGTCTAGCAGGGACATTTGAGCACCATGACCTGCAATATGCTTGTGGCATCCTGCTTGTCTCCACTGAGGGAGATGAGCAGGCATTTCAGGCCATCAGTAACGTGGGGTAGGGATGAGAGCTGCCTCCAAACACCAGTACTACAGTCTGAGGGGCCAACAGCTGTAATAGTTTCTTTGAGGGAGGGCAGTAGCTTATTCATTTTATCTTAAACAGAGAAAGCTGAGGAAAACTGCTTGATAGCAGTAGTTTTGATGACAGTAACTGGGTTAACAAGGTTGGTTCACGTGTGTAGTAGATTACACATTCAAACCTCATCTGACTGTAAGATTTAAATAAGTATCTAGAGATGTGGACTTGGACAAAGGAAGAAAGAATTTTGAGATTTGTTTGTATTGTAAGTAGATTAACCATGGATTTAATTGATTTTTATAGTGTCAGAACCTCTAACACTATGAACCCTGTCTGATGGTGTGGATTTTATAGAGAAATGCTTATCTGACTTGAGTTACAGGCCAAGTGAAGCAAACATCAATATGTTGTATTCTCTGGGGTGTGTAATCGTTATAAATTGGGTACTACTCACAGAGTGCCCAAAACACTAACACATTTCTTCAAAAGGGTAAAAGGGTACATCTTCCCATTAGCTGCCTGAGCCTGTTTGGAAGTTTGTAGTGAAAGGAAAAAAAATGGTACTTGATAGCCTGTGTCAGCCAGGAACAACTTTTGGACTTGCAGGTCCTGCAGGGTTTTATAAAGTGTTATGTTTTGTAACAGTATCAGGGCTAAAAATATAAGACACTTCAAATGTATCAATGTGTGTGGTCTCACTGGAGACTAAGAAAACCAAAATGGTTGAGGAAATGTTTGAGGATATCCCAGTGGACAAAGAACTTCTAAATTGTGCGTAGCACAGAATCTGTAAAAAGTAAATTTGAGGTATGATTAATGCCCCCAAAACAGTTCTTTTAATCTTTATGCAGAGAAAAAAATCTCTGAAAAAACCAACAAGAAAAAAACCCAAGCAAACCAAAATAACCCAACCCCAAAACATGGATAGCCCTGAAACTAATCAATAGCAGTACTGTCAGACAAGATGCTTTCTTTGTGGCTCTAGAAAAAGCAGATTAAAAAAATAGATATATATAAGAATTAGATTAGTGCCAGCAAGATGAGAAGAATGATACTGATATGGGGAGGGTTTTGTTTGTTTTGATGGGGGGTGGTTTTTTGGGGGATGGGAGAATTGGTTTGGTGGTTTATTTTTGTGGTGGTTGTGTAGTTGTTGTGGTTGTTTTATTATTATTGTGATACCCTCAGGTTTTCAGCAGATTCCTTTAGGAAAAAACAACTTAGTACATGCTCTCATTCATGTAGTCATTCAGCCTGCCTTTTAGGAGACACTGTTCTCTCAGGCTACCTCTGGTCATGTTAAGGCTTAGCCAAGAAAATGCCAGAATGGGCAGATGTCTGAATGTGATGAAAGAATGACAGAAAAGCATCACTTCAGACTCAGTGCAGCAGTAGAAGAGGTGGACCTGATAAACTAAAGCAGACTAAGAAAAATGTTAAGGTGAAATGAAGATAACACACTTTGAAAATCCTGTACAGAAAAGTGGGCAAACAGGCTGCATTTAGCAGACCAGCAGGTCTGTAGTTACAAATGTCTGTAAGGAACTTGGTTGGTACAGTCCTTTTCTCATATGAAAACCCTGGAGATGTGTGTCCTACGCATCACCATCACTAATGAAAATTAAACAAAAAAATGTCTTTGGCCTTAGACTCTGAGAACAAAAAATAGTTTGATTTTTTTTATTTACAGAAGGTGACTGTTAGATGAAACTAACTCTAAGCCACTTACTACATTGGCAAAAGGTGCCTGGAAAACAGGATCTAGTGAAGAGAAGCATCATTTTCAGCAGCAAATACACGCTTCTCCAGAAAATGGGATTTGAGGAAAAACTGGGTAGTTTGAGATACAGATTCTGAGGCTGCTTGACAAAGGTGAGTGGGAAGTACCCAAGAGGTTCTATAGGTTCTATACCTGGCCATCTCATACAAAGCAGGCAAACAGACCTGCCCTGGAAAGGCAAAATGAGGGATCATTCTACTACCATGACAAGACTCTTATCCTGAGGCAATCAAGTTTTTACTTTAGAGGATTCTATTGAAAGATACCTGGAGAGCTGCCGAGGAATATATTAACAGGGAAAAAGCAAGGTGATGCAGAGCTGAAAAACATCCTAAAAATTTATTTTATACACCAAGAACACTGATATGAAAGAATTTATAAGGGTTTTTTTTTTCCCATGCATCAAGAATAGGGGATAGTTAAAGTAGTTTAAGAAGAACAGCTCCAGGAAAGTGGCTCCTGAGGTAATGTATGCACAGAGGCATTTGCACTGAGGAAAAAATTATTAAAAATCTCTCTCCACCTTCTATTCATTTTGGGCTGCTGTTCTCTCTTTCCTGTTAGAAATATATACTTACATAAATCTGGGCTGTGAAAATCAAATGCATCTT
Organism: Camarhynchus parvulus; assembly: GCF_901933205.1. Taxonomy (NCBI): domain Eukaryota; kingdom Metazoa; phylum Chordata; class Aves; order Passeriformes; family Thraupidae; genus Camarhynchus; species Camarhynchus parvulus. The sequence goes on along the minus strand of NC_044574.1, from coordinate 40,597,999 downwards.
CATCAGATATTAACTATATTGTGTAATGGTTCATAATGGAGTTTAGGAGATATGAGATGAGCCATTTCCTATCTGGCCTATTCAGAAAAGTGTTCAATTCATCCTTCCCTTGTTTTTCTTGGCACTGTGAAATTATAGAACAGAAAAGGGGTGTGTGTTTTTATCTGTTGGCAATTTTACCAACCTAAAACTGCAAAGGAGAACACCTTCCCTTGTTAATGATATCAGACCACTTAGGGATCTGCAGTTAAAGGCGAAGATAAAGCAGCTATGGAGATGTGGAAGCTGCTGAAAAAACCTGTCATGGTCACAGAGCTTATCAATTCAGAAATACATGTACTTCTGTATTGCATGCTTCCTAGCAGAACTTCTGTGGAAGAACCAGATTAATTAGGTAAAGAGAGCCTTTTCTTTTTTCTAAATAAGATGAAAGCCTGAGTGCTGATGATTTTTTTGTATCCCACAAGCCTTTTGAGATGACCCTCGTGGTTGAAAGGTGGTCTGGCCATCCTCTTAAAGAGCAGCAAGAAGGTGGACTGTTGGCCATGTTTGGCACAAAAATAGGTACTCAGCAAATCTTTAAATGCTTGTTTACCTATACCCCCAAACAAATGCAAGCTGTTTCTTTGGTAACATAAAGTTTCAGGATTTCTTCCTGCTCTTTCCAAAATGACAGGCTTAGGCTGATAAATTGTTAGATGAGCTCTTGGAGCTCTCTCCTCAGAGGAGCTGGATAATAGCTGGAAGACAGGGGGTACTCTATTTTATGATTGCCAGGCTGCAGGGAGCATCCCTAAGGAAGTCTTGAAAAATGGTGTACTGTCAAGCATTGTGAGCCTGCCTGTGGCTTTCATATCTTGGTAATGGTGGAGAGCTGAACCAAGCTTCCCAGAGGAAGGCAGTTCTCTCCTCTGGGGAGAGTGTGCACACAACACCTGCAGCTCACACATCTCTCTCTAAGGAATCCTTCTTAGCAAGACAGTTTTGCACTGAATGCCCAGGCCATCCTGAAAAAGGGGCTTTGCATAGAGTGATTGATAAACAGAAGTGAAGTTGGAAGGTGGAGGATGACACTAAATATCAAGGGATCTGATGGGCATGGACTACAGGCTCCTGCTCTATGCATCCCAAAGCCACAGGCAGACTGTCCTGGGACAATCCCAAATGACTTTCTGTGTGTTTTTCCACATGCTGACAACTGGGGCTACACAGTCCTGTGGGAGCATAAAGAGACCAACATGGCCTGAGTCTTCGGGATGATGTCTCAGATGCAGACACATGTGGCTAAGGAGAAGAGTAGCCACAGCCCCATGGCTGCAGAGAAGAGCGCACAAGAATGATTCTGGTGAGTCATGGTGGCTGGACCTCATCACACCAGTCTGCCAGGTTGCTGATTTCCAGAAGAATATTTAATTTTGTGGCTGAGAAAGCTGGACTTGGGAACTAAGCAGAGGGGAATGCTGTCTGCAGACTCCAAAGACCTTGGTAGGTCTGTAGGTGCAGGTATGTGGCTCCACCCCTGTCATCTTCTAGTTTTAGGTGGGAGGCAAAATGTTGCTGCACTCATTTTGTGCTACTGTGGCAGCAGGGCATGGATAGTGATACTGGTGTGCATAGCCATACTGGGCTGTCTGGTGAAGTATGTCTTGAGACACATTAATAATTCCTAGTGCAGGGAGTGATCGAAGTGCCAGGAGTAGTTCTCCACAGCACAATTTAAAGGACTGAGTGCTAACTAGCATTCATGCTCAGGCATATCAGGATGCACTGAAAGAGCCCACTGTAGATGAGAGATTTGGCAGTACAGACACAGCAGGGTTGGTCCAACAAAGCAGTATATATGCAAGCTGTAGCAGAGCTACAGTGTGAAAAGAGAACTGGTGAGCTGAAAGATGCCAGAACTGTGAGTGTTAAAGACAAAAAACCCCAAATTTGCTTAAAGACCTGAATGTTTGAAGCAAGTGGCTACAGTTCCAAGATATTAAAAAAAAAATTACTGGCTAGAATTGCTCAGTTTTAGCTTTTTTCTAAGAAAGTGGGTGAAGTTATGTTGACTTGATTTATACTTAGTACAGCCCAAAGCACAGTATTTCACTTCATCAGGTGAACATAATGTTTTCAACAAAGCAAAAGTGAAGTATATTTGTGTTATGAAAAGCCATGCAAAGTTAAAATGATTAATTTGAAAATGCTAACACAATACTGTCCAACTTCTTGATTATTTAAAAGATTTTCTAGAAAATATTATTCATTTGAATAATACTATGGACATTCTTTCATCTAGTTCAGTTCTGCATATTTTGATGAAAAAATGAACCAAATATTGAAAATTACCTGTACACTTATAGAACCACAGAGTCATTTAGGTTGGAAAAAACCTCTAAGATCATTGAGTCCAACCACAGTCCTCACACAGCCAAACTCACCATTAAACTCACATATGTACCAAGGTGCCACATCTCTACATCCAGGAATGGTGACTCAACCACTTCCCTGGGCAGCCTGTTTCAATGCTTGGTAGCACTTTCAGTGAAGATTTTTTTCTTAATATCTAACCTAAACCTCCCTGGTGCGACTTGAGGCCATTTCCTCATGTCTTATTGCCCATTACTTGGAGAAGAGACCAACACCCACATCATCCTAACCTCCTTTTAGGTAGTTGGAGAGACTGACAAAGTCTTCTTTGAGCCTCCTTTTCTCCAGGCTAAATAGCCCCAGCTCTCTCAGCTGCTCAGACATACTCCAGACCCTTCATCAGCTCTGTTCCCCTTTTCTGGACACACAGGAAATCCTCACTGTCTTTCTTGGAGTGAAGGGCCCAGAACTGAACACAGGATTTGAGGTGTGACTTCACCACTGTCAGGAAAATGGAGACAATCACTGCCCTGGTCCTGCTGGCCACACTTTTGCTGATCCAGGCCAGGATGTCATCAGCCTTCTTGGCCATCTGGGCACACACACTGGCTCATGTTCACCTGCTGTTAACCAACACCCCCGGGTCCTTTTCCATTTGGAAGCTTTCCACTCTTCCCCAGCCTGTAGCGCTGCATGGGATTGTTGTGACCCAAGCACAGAACCTGTCATTTCACCTTTTGAACCTCTTGCAACTGGCCTCAGTTCATCAATCCAGCCTGTACAGACCCCTCTGTAAAGCCTTCCTACCCTCTAGGAGATCAACACTCCCAACTTGGCACTGCCTGTACAGTGACTGAGAGTGCATTCAGTCCCCTCGACCAGATCATTGATAAAGTTATTAAACAGGACCGTCTCCAATACTGAACCCTGGGGAACAACACTAGTGACTACCCACCATCTGAATTAAATTCCATTTACCACATCATCATTTGATCCTAGGATCAATTTAAAATTTGAATTTACATTGCTTAATAGCTTGCCTCATCTGTGAAAATTTTGTGTTGAAACTGCTGTGCAGCCAAGACTTAACAGGAGACTTATGCAGTCTTATATCATGGACAATGTGCTCTAAGAGTATATATGAAAAAAGGAAGGGTGATAAAAAGAAAAAAGGATTATTTATTTGCTAGACTTTGGTCATCTTGCTTGCTGAAGACAAGTTATATTTCTTTTGTTCTGACCTAAAGCAATTTCTGTGGTAATCAACACCGAGAAAAGAGCGTAAGGCAACCATGAGCACAGGATTCATGTGGTAGCACAGATGCCATTCCCAGCAGGTTTTCAGTGAATGAAAATTCTACTCATCCTTTATATCCAAGAGCAATCTTCTCTAGCTTTGCCACTCAGACAAAGCTAGTTTTTGATGGAAAACTAATGCTTAGCCCTGTGCTTCATAATGAGGGTGAAATGACACCGAAAACCTGCTTTTTTGAATTCACGCAAGTTAGGTTTTTTGGGCGGGGATTTCAAATAGAATTTCATTTCTGAAATCAAGAATTTTTCTTTAATGGCTTGATTATAGCCCTTGATAACTCCTGGGAGAGAATTCTAACATAGCTAAGTTTGTCCTTAATACATTAAAACCCCATCAATTTTGCTTAAGTGATATTCAAGCACGAATGTTAACTAGTAGAACTGTAGTCTTTGGATTGTTGTAGTTGATGTGGAATCATGGTGGAATAATGAAGATGAGATCGTTTTATGGTTCTGACTGCACTGTTCAGCAGGGACATTGTGCAAATCACTTGAGTAATAGAGACTGAATCTGTACTAAGTAAAAATAAAAGAAAAAGCCTCCCAATGAACCTTTTCAGCATATAGTTTAAAGGAGGGTAGTTTATTTGCTATGATACAGATTTTTCATTAGCAATATTGTCTCCTCCATGTCTCTTACACAAAATAGCACAGAATTTGAGGAAAAACAGAAAGGCATGTATTGTTGGCAAGTAGCACAGCTTTATGCTTTTTATCATCAAAGAAGGAACTGTCTCAAGATCAGTCCAGAGAACAGAGCCAGCCCGTGCATGGGTTGTTCTCCACGTATGGCTTCTGCTCTGATGTATATTTGTACATTCACATGGCTTGTTATATATTTGGTGAAACTTAAAACGTGTCACTGCAGTTAGTTCTGTGTACTGTTGTGTGATTTATGTGGAGGAGGGGGCTCTGTGAAGGATCAGTAGGAAGAGCTTCTCAATACTTTGAGCTAGAAAAGTCTCAAGATCAAATGCATCCTCTCTTTTTGACATGTTTTTGCTCTTTTGGGTCATTGATCTTTTAAACTTGCTTTTTCATAGTCAATAATCTGTCCATAAGCTGCCAGTCTTTTTAGCAGACTTTCCCCCTTCTTTTTCAATAGCTCGACCTTATATGGTTTTCAGTTCTAGACGCTTTTACAACAGCAGAGTTCAAAGAGTGTTTCTCTGCATCCCTGCTGCTCTCCTGAGGCACATCTTTTAGTGTTTAAGTTGGCCTGCAGCTTCACTTGCCTTTGTGGTATGCTATGGAGGGTGCCAGCTCTGAGGTGCTTTAAGCCTCAGAGACTTGCTTGTACCCAGGAGAAGAAATATGTTTGAGCAAGGGTGATTACTGAGCTACTTATATTTGAGTTTAAATTGTACCATTTGAAGATAGGTTAAGATACAGGCAACTTGCTTTCCCTGCAGCAGTTCAGCATCTCAGTCTAAATCTTTGTTCACTATTAGTTAATGACTGAAAACCAATGCACTGATTGTGTTGATTCCATGATATAAAGGCCCCCCTTTTTTCTTGTACCATAACCTATATAATCTAAAAAGTTTCCGAACTTGCCTGATATATTTAGGTAGAGCTGTTTGAGTCATGATTTCTGACTAGAAAAAATTCAGGAAAGGAAGAAAACTGCGGGATATGACATAATATTTTTTTGACATTATGTCTTATTGATGACAGAATAGAAATAAAATTATATGGAGAATATTACGTTAAAAGTTGAAAACACACACAAAAAAGACCCAACCCCAAATATTTAAAAGAGAATTCTGTGAGAAAATATTGAAGAGATAGTGAAGGAAAGGTCAGGTCTCAATATATTAACAAAATAGAGACTTATGTGTAAAAAGGGCAGGAAATCAGGAGAAGATTTTCATATGCCCCTTGCTGGGCAGTAGGTTTTTATCTCAGATGTGTAATATCTTGAAATCAGTGACAGTGAGACTAACACAGGCGTACATCTTAAATGACACCCTACCATTCTGTCTCAGATATGACTTCAGACTTCTCTATCTTAAAATGCCATGGGCTAAATTGTAGTCTATTATGTTTGAGTGCATCTAGAAAAAGCACTCAAATTCAAAGAAATTATAGCGGCTACTAACCAGAGGAAAAAAAAATCAACATTATAAAATGAAATAAAACAACTGACAGTTCAGAGTACAGGAAAGTGTACAGAGTACTGAAAGTGAAATCCTAAACCCTTGTTTTTTATTACCAAAGAAAATCTGTGAATGCTGTTCTGATAGTCATTAAATGATTAAGAAAATGCACCTGAGAATATAATTATTCTATTTTGGTTAAACACAAACCTTTGACCTTACTGCATTATCCACTCTTTGAAACGGAGGAATTCAGAATTCTGTGGTACCCCCAGATACTACAGTGAGGCAGGTTCTGTGTGTTCCGCATCCGTGAATAAGTGACAAATTAAGGGAGATGTCTTCAGCAATGCTGAGTTTTGAAGAACTTGATTTTCAATATCTTGTCTTTGTCAAGAATCTATACATTCTCAGATTAGTGTAAAGTTGTTCAGTGCGGGGTTGTAGGAGCCTGTATATATAACAATTTCAAATTATTAAACTACCCTTAAGAAATGCTTAAATAAAGCATGTATATTTAAATAATTTTTTATTTTTATCTGTAAATGCCTCCTTTTACACACAGACACTGCATTTTTATATTCTAAAAGCCAATGTCTATACTTTTCAATTTGCAGAAAAAAATGTTGCTCTGAGCCTAGCAGCTCAGAAGGTAGCAAATACAAAATTTGAGAGATGAGAGGTTATGAATCTTCAAGTACTTCATAAGTAGGTGGATGTGGGGAGAAGCCTTGGGTTCTGTTTAATGGTGTGATTTCTATAGGAGAGGTTAAAAGGCCCTGCAAGCAACATTCTCAGCTGACTGCTTATTTTCTTGATCCTGGCAGAATTCAGTGAAAATTTAGTGAGATTTTTATTTGATATAGCTCTCTACTCAAACCACTTCTCTGGATATAACAGACCTGAAACACCTAAGTTCATTAAGAAATTTAGTAATTAGAAGGTTGTGATTTCATTAGGCATTTCCTAAGCAGAATATAGAGCCATATATATGAGTGTCTTTCTGTCTGTGTTGCTTCATTGTCTAGGAACAGCCTTCCAGAGGCATACAGAAGCATGGAGATGGATTGGTACCTGTAGCTTCTTCAAATGTGAGTACACAAAGTTGCAACCCATACTTTCAAAGTAGCTGGGGCATATATAAGGAAAGAAAAGTCCCAGTGAGTTTCTGTAATCCAGGGTGGTTGTAACATTCTTCATTTCTTCCTCCAGGAAGATTCTGGGCAAAGGGTGGAAAGGGGAATTCAATTGGCTTGGTCTCTATTGTGAGCTTATGACTTTTTATTATGAGTATTGGCAAATAAAAATGAGACTAAATAATGAAGTAAGGAGATGTCTCCCCTTCTCTTTTTAAAGAAGACAACCCAAATTAATCTTTAAAACTGGTTTTGGCTGAATGTGGACTATCAGTTGAGTCTGACACAAATTATCCACCCTTAGGTGCCCTGGATAACTGTACAGACTTAGTAAAACTTTAGTAACTAATGGCATTCATTCATCAAAAGGATGGAGTGGTGTTAATGGCAGTCGCGATAATTACATCCAAGGGGTTAAAATCTATTTCAGTGATGCTTTCTGGTTAATGGAATTGATCTTGACCCTTCTCTTGCAGATATCCCTACGCAGATTTGTATATAATGTCAATGCTGTTCTCAGCATGTGTTTTGGTTAATTGTCCAGCAGATCATATACCCCTGCTGATATATTTGATGCAGCATATGTAAAGATAGGGAATTCTAACACAATAAACTGTGGTAAGACAAACATAAATCGCTTCTGTGTGTGTCTGCATAAACCTCTGCCTTCTATTTTTCCAGTAAAATCTCTGAAAGCCAAACCCACCTAAATCTGCATCTCTCTGTGGAAGACACACCTGATTTACAGCTTGTCCTTATTGAGTAATGCTTCATTTTGTCTATCACCTACATGATTTGTCTGTGGAATACCAAAGGCACTTTATACTACAGAAAAAATATGACTTCTTAGTTCTACTCAACAGCTAGGCTGTGTGCTGTATGCAAGTTCTTATTATTTTGTTCATTTCCATGGGTATAAAATAGTTGTGTACAAAAAATGGGGATTTTATCTTGGATGAAAAAAGAGTTTTTTGGAAAAAAAAAGGTTGAAAAAATGGTTTGAAAAAAATGGTTTTTTCCATGATGAAACTCAAAGAGTCATCTCATAGGCTCTATCTTCTACTACTTTTGGCTTATTTTTTGATTTTAGACCATGTTTCTGATTCATGCCACATTTACTTGAGTACAGCTAAACAACTATTGTTAAATGCATCATACTGCAGGTGAAAAGGTAAAACTGTAAAGTGGTGCCTTATGAAACTAGTAAAGCTTATCTGTACATTGTGCACTAATAGAACTAAGAAAATGAGAAATATACGTAGTGACACTTTTCCTTTCATGGTTCACTGTAGAGTCTTTAATTTCTTTTTAAGCTGATGGATGTAAATCAAAAGAGAAAAGGTTGTTTCAGTCAAGCTAGGAAAGAGGCCTAGGTTTATTTGAATCCTCCAACCATAGTACAAAAAATATCTGTGATTTATGTGCCAGGGTTTAAAGTAATAGTTATAGAAGATATATTGATATGCCCAATAACGTATTTTTTATTCTTGAATAGAATGGGAAGGACAATAACAAGTGGCAGAGATTTAGAATTATTTTAACATTTCTTTCCATAACAAATATTTCCCTAAAATCTAGAACGCAAGTCAGTCTATTTTGCTATAGATTTCTCAAATCAGTTTGACTTTGGAGTCAAGGAAGGTCAAAAGTCATCTTGAAGTCTTTCTCTGAGGACAGGTATTCAAAGGATTTTCTGCCTCCATTTTAATTGAAATTGTAGAAGTGCAATTATTTTTTGAGAATGTTTCACCTGTATCAAATTCTTCTTAAATTCAGTTCTTGTGAAAATAATTGAAGACATGTTCGGACACTAACAGCACAGAGAAAATTATTTAATCTGTTTGGTGTCCATGGGAAAAAAGCTGAAGTAAACCAATGAACAATTAATGATAACATATCTGCATTAGAGTTTAGAGGTAAGGAGGAGGCTTCTCACGTCTGCAAGTTGAATTTAGTGCATCAGATGTTCTTATTTGTGTAGTCACAATAGTTTATATTTTAAAGGTACTGTAATGTTTACCAGTAGGTTTTACTGTCGCAATTTCCTTCCTTGAGACCTGTTACTATTCTTGTTAATGCTTTTACTTTTCTAAGAGTGAGAATTGATGTTACTATCATTACCTGGTATCTAGAGGTCATCCATTTTAGACTCAGAATTGATGAAATAAATTTCTAGTTTCTGCTTGATGACAGAAACAAGAATATCAGGAGATAGAAAGAAATATAACTGACTTGCATCATGTTAGTTTTCTGAGGTGTCTCAGAAGCATTCTTCTGCAATCTCTTCCAAAAACCCTGAAAATGCTGCGAGATTTGCAACCAACTCTTCTCTCAAAAAATATTTCACATGCCCCGTCAACTTCAAAAGTATTTTTATTCTGTTTTGTTCTGCAAAATGCATCACTGTTTTCAATGACAGTGTTAAATAATAGTCTACAAAAACCACTGAGAGAATGAATGTTAATGTGCTACTCTCATGACTCTGAATTATAGTTATCTTTTATTTTGCTTATCTGTGTGTTGTTAGAATGCTTTAGTATAACCAAGACATAAAGAGTGCTGAAGCCACATTGATTTCAAATGAAGGGATGGTGACAACTCCTGCAGTTATGAGTTACTTTTCTGCATGGGAGTTTCTAGCTGGTGAGCTGGAAAAAGAATATTACAAGTGATAAATAATGAGCCAGAAAACCACTCATCCATCACTATATTTTGCAATGATAATTTTCTAATAAGTAAGAGTCTGTAATGCCTCAGAACTCTTCCCCAAGTTCCTTAAGACATCTAATTATTCAGTACGATACTTTATTCAGACACAACTAAATTTAAATATGAAGATTTGTTTTGAGACTGTGGAATACAGTAATAATCTTATCCCTTAATTTTTTAAATTTCACTTCATTTACTTATTAGCTTCTAATAAGTAAATATCTAAACAGTCATTATAATTATACATAATTTGTAAGCCACAACCAGAAAAGTAGTCCTTTGCAGTAGATAACACTGAAGTACAAAACTAAAACGAAGTCCAGAGACTTTTCATTATGAAATTCCAAGAGGAAGGGAAATAAAATAAGTAGAAGTGTCTGAAATATCACAAGAGCAAGATCTGAAAGAGGAGATTTAATTTTTTTCTCTTTTAGAAACTACTAAATAACTCTAGTACAAAGAATTGTGATAACAGTCTACACCTTCTGTATTGGAGCTGTTTTGAAGCTGGAGTTGATGCCCACTGCTTTCTCTACCCATCTTTTCTTGTCCTCAGGCCAATGCAACATATGAAGGGAGGGTAGAAGCCAGAATCTGGGCAACAGTTATCTTTCACAAAATAGTAAATACAAATTTTGCTGTGGTTAATTTAATAAACTTTTTATTGACCTGACAGGACTTAGGCCTGAACTGATTTTAGCTTCTTTTAACAATTTTCTAGAGTTGACTCTTGGTTATCTACTTAAACTTAACCTCATCCTTGATATCTGACACACATGAGGGAGTAGGTTAACAGGTCTAGCATACCAGGTAGTGTGGCAGTCCAGCAAACAACAGCCCTTTGTGCCAACTGAGACAGTGGCAGGTTATTCTGCAGCTTTTAAAATTCCTCTGAAAACCAGCATAGGCGGCATAAGAGAGGGGAAATACTGTGATGAGAAAATACTTAAAAATAGATTCAAGGAAATCCAAGAGTGAGGAGGAAAAGACCCCATCAGCAGCATTGTGCTGCTCCTGGTGGATATTTATGAGTTTTGGTAACTCACAGTGACTTGTGACAGGACGGCTCTGCCTGGAGAAGACCAGGAGTCACCAATCTTCTGACTTAGGAGGATACTGGAAAGGAGACTACAACATAAGAGAAATTCAGTGGATAGTATTTTTTCTTTCATTACAGTTTTAAGGCCATATTATTATTATTATTATTAGACTATCGATCTTATTGTATCTAAATTAATGAGAAGTATTGTACTTTGAGTAATTTAGATGCTATCTGAGCTAACAGTAAATTTTTGGTTCCACTTAGAAAGTGTTCTACTTTTACCAACAACCCTTAAACTGTAAGAAACACTTTTGGTAAAGACTTTGTGGAGACAATGTTATCCTGAGCTATGCTGAAAAATATTTCTCTCCCGTTTTTTTTCCCTTCCAAGGTTTTGACTTGAGGAAAGCTGTCGGTAAACTGGGCTGAGAAGCAGTGTGTGGTGTAAGAGATTCCAAAGTTAGACAGAGACTTGGGTGCTGCAGGGATGTGAGGAACAGTTCTTGCTCTTAGAGGAGCCTCCTGGTATGGACAGTGGGATTCAGACATTTAAATTGCTGTAAGATACACAGAATGCCTGTGAAAATATGGTTTTGGGGAGGGTTGTACTCTGTATCCAGGAATTAGAGAAAACAAAAGAGGCTTTGGGGTTAGACAGTGAAAGGCTGAGGAACAGGGGTGCATTGTTTTTAGTCTTGGTTTTGGAAAATGCAGAAGGGGACACAGGGAAGGCAGGAGAATGTAGTTTTATGCTAAATGGATTTGCATTGTAGTTACTAGAGCCTTGAAGTTTGACTGGTTGAATGGCATAATTTTTTTGCCCAACTATTTTCTGGTTAAAAAAAAAGAATTAAAAACGTCACATTTATTTCTTTGCAAATCTGGAGAACCAAGAAAATTTTAAATGCTTGTACTGCATTTATTTTATCTTTAGATTTGTGTAGGAATCTGGGACTGAACAACATTTGCTTGTTTCTTGCCACTTCTTTTACATGTGTAACAGTCCTTTGCTTTTGAACTTTTTGCATATCTTAAAGGAGAATTCTACATTCACAGGGCTTTTTTTAAGGAATTCTCTGATCTTTCAAACATGCCAAGTTGCAGTTTCCAACCTTCTCCACACCACCACATTTTCTCCTGAATGTCTTTCAGTGATAGTCAGCCCTAATTGGGTAATCAGGGCTTTCCAGGTGCAAGGGGAGCAGCACGTCCGGCAGTCAGTATCACTTATCTCTTTAAAGTGCATACAGCTCAATCACTTTCTGTTAAAGTGTTCAAAGCAGCATTTCTCAGGAGGATGCACCCAAGTCTGTGACTCCATCCACCATGAAATCTGAATGTACTCAGATAGGTGTGTACTGCAGACTGTACTTGGTTATCTGCCAAGAGCAAAATTCCATAGATGTACCTAAGAAGCTGTAATCACAATAAATACCCTTAAGCTGTGTGACTGTGAGCTGCTAGAAATCCATCTGTTTGGCTTGTGTTCATGTATGTATTTTGAATCTTTCTAGCAGAGGAGTATTTGTTGTTTTAGAGACCTATAACCTCCACTGAAATATTTTCAGATTTCCTTCCTAAAGGGAGTGTCTCCAGGTACCACCATGTGTAACCATCACACAGCTGGTCTTACAGATTAGTGGGAAAGAGTGTGTCATGGTAAGTTCTTTATAATAGGGTTCAGTTTGAAATATTTTCTTCAAATAGACCAGTATTGATGCACTATTATTATTCATCATCTTTAGATGTGGAAAAGTTTGACATAGTAAGAATAGCTATGTAAAATTTAAAAACAGGCTTAAAAATTTATCCCTTGTCAAGATCTAACTTGGTTTTAAAACAGCTGTAGTCCACCTGGATTGCTATATATTTTTTTAAATTTTGATCTTGTAGTGTTACATTTTGAACAACTGAGCTGGACCAGAACTTTATTTTTTCATTTGTTTGGGTTTTTTAAAATTTTGTCTTATGAAAGACACTTTTGATGTAAGAGTCCTACATGAGACTTTCATTTCATGGAGATGGAGAAAAGCGTAGAAGTTTTTTTTCCATTGACTTACAAAACTCAAGTAACATTCTTCCATGTCAGACCACCCCAGAGGACACAGTGCAGTATGCTTTCCTGACTTCTTTGTGTATATTTGTCTCTCCAGCAGCAGTTTTCCTGAACAGAAAATGCCCACATGAGCTCGTAAGATCAATTTTTTTGTTATGGTGAAGAAATCTGAATCCCCATGAAATCTGAATTTACGGATCTAGAATTCTGGATTTCAAGTGGAATGAGAAAAGGCAACTATTTTAAATCAGCAAGTAGTTCAATAATGTAGTTCTGCTGACAGAAAATGTATCCTGTTAGACTGCTGTATCAGCAAACCTGAATTCTAGTTTTCTCATTGTATTTATTGAAATGCAGATACTATGAAAGTAATAGAAATTGACATGAAGGAACATATTCAGAGTAATTAACTGAATTTTCAGGAAAAAATGAGGGTGTTTACGTATTTTCAACATTTCAGTCTTGGAAAACACTTTTCTGTGGTTTTGCTCTCAGTTTTGTCCCGAGTTGGATAGACATTTGCCTATACATAACTGCAGAGAAATTTTTGAACCTTAAAAAATTTCTTTAAAATAGTAACAATTATTTTTACTCTTCTGTAAGTTTTTAGAACTATACTAAAACCAGCCCTATAAATACCTTCCAGAAGGAACAATCCAATGCAGAATTTCAGCCATGATTAAATCTTCTGGAAAGAAGTGTTTGTTATGGAAATGCTGACACAACATTAACAATAAAAGTATGTGTAGACAAAATGAACAGTTTGATAATGGGTCTTAAAATGAATTACGAACTTTTTTGTGCAGTGGAAGTGATGGTAATGGCATTACTAATTTATTTAACTTTTATAACTGTAGATTAGCATGTACATTTGTTCAGCTGTTAAAATTCACGTACAATTGTTTTAGCTTTCTAAAATAAAATGTGTTTCTATTCCAGAGTTATAATGGACCAGCTAATGGGGTATTGACTACTGCTCCTTGTCATCCATCTGCTGGTGGAAAGGTGATCATTACTTTTCACTAAATAATTCTCAGTTTTCTACACATTCACATAAAATTTCTTTTACAAGGAATTTATTCCACTTGCATTTGAAGATAGCTCCAGCTAGTGTTTAATACTTATTTGCTCTATAGTATAAAAATATATTTTCAGGGATTTGCCAGGATTAAGAACAGTTTTCTTAACTTTATCAGATCTGTCAACCATATGTGTGTCTTCAGACTTGAAATCTTATATAATATTGATACAAAAAAAATATGTTCTGGTTGAATGTTTCATTAAAATGAACTGTTGTTGACAAATTCTTGAGGAAGAGTCAAGTTGAAACTATAATTCTTTATTTGCGTTTCTACATTCTTGAAATAAAAGCCAAAGTGAAGTTTCCAAGCATTTGGTTCTATCAAGCTCAGCACAAGAAGCAGAAAATGCAAGAAACCTCAATTTCCCCACGTTTTCAGTAGGTCCTTGGGAGAGTTTCTGCTTTTAAAAGGGGTCATATTGCTTTTTCTTTCCTGGACAATCTCAAAAATCTTGAAAAATTTACCCACCTTAAATGTATGTGTATGTGTATGGTTGAATCACCAATGACTAAAGTCAGGCTACGCTTTAGAAAATGATGCTTAGGAATGAGATGTAGCTCTCCCTGGGTTAAAATATTAATTCCCTGGAATTGTAGTATTTTCCTAAATTCAAGTGCGTAGAATTCCTGCTTCAGTTAGCAAAGAGTGGCTGAGCACAGAGACACAATTGCTTTATAATATTTTTAAATCCTCATGATTTATACTGGAAGAGCATTGTCAGAAAGTTTTAACGGTCCAGTTCATATTCTGCTTAAGCTGCCCTTTTTGATGAGCAGCTTTCAGCAGAGCTGTAAAAGAAAGGATGAGAATAGAGAGTAGAGGTTTTAAAAGTTTCAGTTGTAGAGAGAATCTGTTCAGTGTTAGAAATTTTCCAGATTTCTAGACAGGGTGTAGAACCTGTAACCAAACCAAAGAAGACTCTTTGTCATGGAAGTTTAAAGTTAGCTTTATCTGTGATCCTCCACTGAAAACCATTCCCAGTTCCTGACCTCCGTTCCCATGGCAATCTGTGGCAACTCCAAGTTGAGAGTTAAAAGCTTTGTGTGCAGGCTTTAAATGTGAGCGTTCAGCTATGAGATACTCTTTGTAGGGAGTACTCTTTGGCCTTTATTTTGTTACAACTCTCACATTCTGGATTTTCCAACAGTTATGGGTGTGAGAACTGGACATATTACATAAAAAAGTGAACTTACTAAATAGACATATTCTTTTTCTTTTGTTTTTCTATCTAGAGATTGTCTGAGACTTTGATGTAGTCTTCCAGCCTGCCTCTGTGGTAAGCTTTTACAGATTTTTTTTCTCCACTTAAGGAATCTCTTTCTTGTCAGAACATAATGAAAGGAGTCATGATGTGGTGCAAATGATAGTTCTTTATGTTTAATCAGCTATTTTCAAGTAATTCTAATCAATACTAGAAAGAAACTTAACAGTGGTTACCTTGCACTACTACCTGGGAAACACTGAAAAGATATTAAGATATGTATTCAAACCTTACCATACAAGTAGAAACTAATGTTGTCACTTTCTGATTGTCTCTTCTTATGAGCCCACATAATAAATACATGTAAATATAAAATTTGAAGGCGTAGACATTTATGGATAGCAAGAGACATTTATGGATAACAAAATTATCCATCTACTGAAGAGTTTTTCAAAGACATTAATTTAGAATTGAGTCATTGATTTCTTGCAAAAGGCCATTGTGCCAGCAAGTTTGTAATAACTGGGAAAATGAAATAGAAATTATCAGATGAATGAAATTTATATTTAGATACACTTCTTTTTAAAAAAAGCCAAACTGCTAAAAATGTGGCATTTTACCTGCACTACATAAATCAAAGCTATTGATATGTGCCTGATCTTTTACTCCTCATGAGCAAAAGTCATCAGGATAGCACTTTGAAATTCATAGTGTGCTACTCTCTAAAGAGATCTTATTGCAGAAAATCTAATATACCTCCTCCATATAAAATGATTTTCATAGCCAATTGTAAGACTCTCATTTAACCTCCTGAGATCAGTCAGTCAGTGGGGTGGTGTCTTTGTCAGCTTCAGGGGTGGCAGAATTTCCTAGCACTCAAGTTTTCTGCTATGGTAGTTTGAACTTTTCATCTGTTAGGGTACATCTGGAAAAAAGTGAGAGATTCTCAGGCATTAATTGTAACTTGCGTGATCCCACATACTCATACAAGGCATGAGGAACCTCAAAGGAGCACAGATAGAAAGGTAAAGGTTCTCCCACCATATCTTGCATCTCTGGAGAGAGATCCAAGCAAGGGGAAACCCTGCAAATCATGAACTGTTTGGGGATGTCTGGTTATCCTGTGCATGATTTCCCTAAGATTTATGATTCTTGTGACAGTAGATTTCACTACTCTAATAAGGAGCAAATTACTCTGTGTAACTTGTTTTGCTGCATGTTAAATACATCACCTACATCCCAAAATTACTCATCATGCAGAACTATCTAAGCATGAGGGAGATTCTAAAGAAATGTGGAAATAATTCAGTTGTCCTTGTCTGCTCTTGTATTAAGAAGTTTTTATTCAATTACTCCAAAACTTGGTTTCTTTCTTGATTAACTTTTAAGAGCACATGGAGCAGTAGAACAGCAGTGTCATCATAAAATGTATTCAAACCCTAGAGACTGAAGATAAAGATTTGATTTTATGGAATTAACTGAAAATGCTCTGCAAATGTTCCATGGACTACAATACTACAATGCTTTTGTAGAAACAGATTTTTAAATTAATCTTATTTTCTGTGAGAGGAAGAAAATTATCATTCAATTTACATTCTAGCAAAGAGGAGAATGTAGTAAGGTTCAATAATGCTGTGTATTTGCTCCCAACAAAAAAATAATGTAGTTGGCTCATTGGAATGTTAACTAAAATTAGCATCACAGTTGTCATTTTTAATAGGAACAGTATCCAGGTCTTTGATCTGTGACATGGAGTAGAAAATATTGTTTACTTACTTTGCTAGAAAAATTAATAATGCATGTTATGGCACAGCATGTAGTACTGTAGAAAGAAATTATTTTGACAACTATTTTTGGTCATGTGCTCAAGTAGCTGTGCTTTATGTTTTGATGATCCACCTTTGTCCATGGTCTTTTCCTGTGCATTGCTATCTGAAAGGGTTAAATCTTACTTGCTTTGCTGCTTGTATTTGTATCGGTCTCTACTAATTTTAATTCTCATAAGCACTACAAATTTATGCTGTCTCTGGACGGAGCACTCCTTTCTGCCCCTCTGCTATCTTGTACCTGTACCCACAGTGATGCATGAAGGGAGCAGACCAGTTCTGCAGTGCAGAGAGCAGGACTCCATGGTACACTTGAGGGAAGCACTTCATCTTATGTCAGTAAGGTCCAGAAAAATCTGCTTTTTAAAATATAGTTCACATTCTCGCTGGGACTGCAGAACAAACAGATAGTGGAGTGTTTTATTTGTAGAAAACATGCTAAGTACCCAAAGAAATGTATATATATATATCTATTCTCATAAACTTTATAATCTGCCTAGTGTTCTTCAGCATTGTGTACTATTCTTCAAATATTGGGGAAAACTTGTGGACTATTAAGAGAGAGATAAGTTCCTTGAAGGTGGTCAGATGTTTGTAGCTTTCATTATTGGCAAAAAAACCCCAGGAACCAAACCAGTTCTGTAGATCAGTTTACTTCCCAAACCTCATGTGCAGAGTTTTAGACTGAATCTTTGTCTGTGAGGAAAATATTTATACGAACATCTAGTCGTAGTCTGTCATTCCTATTCCGTTAGTTCATCTGGAACTTTGCACAGAAGGGCCTCTATGTGGCACAGGATTCTGTGGTTTGCAGATAAAAATATGTTTGAAATTAGAGAAAGTGCAGCATAAAGTGTGATTGGGGAACACCTTCTACATTGATTTATAAGCAGTCTAATTCAGTAGCCAATTGTCTCCTGTGATCAGAGCTCTGAAGAACATAAGTTGTATCAAATTTTGTGAGGTTCAGCTTGGGAAGTCTCAGCCTGTTCCACCTAGCCATGGAACAAAGGTTTTTTAAAGACACAACTTTGGTTTATTGTGGTTATTATTTTAAAGTGATTGTGGTGAGATGATAAAAATATCCAGACAGTTCTATCAAAGAAATTATGTGTGCATTGGTATTTCTGTGATGAGAGAAATAATGCAGGTGTGGGCAGATCAAAATGTACTGAAGTCAGACTTTGCACAAAGTCTTTGCACATTTCAAAGCAACAGGGAGATCATCCAAGTAAGATGTTGGGGCAGGCACAGTCAAAGCATTTTCTCGATTATTTTGCTTGAAAAACATGCCTCCCTTCAGATCCTTGACTTCCAGTATTTCTGTAACTCTTGTGTTAGCACTGCTGCTCTACGGCTCTGAAAATCTGTATAGAACAGCTTCATGACTGACAAGTGCAGAAGGAAGATGCCAGAGGCATATTTCTTGCTGCTCAAAGAAGAAATTTGTGTTTCCACATTTGAAATGTCAGCCATGAGCTGTTAGGATACCCAAGAACCAGATACAGCACTGCTGCACGTATCCTGTTCCTTTGTAATACTTGAACAGATCATCCAGGCACCTAACCACTCAGACAGCTTCCAGCTACCAGGGAAAGCAACCATACATCACTAGATAGATAACTATATTGGTCAGAAATCACAATATATAATCATAATTTTCTAATATATCTAAGCCATTAAAAGTCAGCTAATATAACTACCAGAAGCTGTTAGTTGGCCACATGAAAAGTTTATTTAGATCCACAATGCTTGGAAAAACTTTGTAAATTAGTAAAGGGCCAAAATGAAGGAAGTTGAATTTCTCCAGGGCTTGTGGTTTTGTATTTTCTGTACTTTAAAAGTTTGAAACTAAGTTGAATACTGGGAAAAAGGTACAAATTCTACTCTTTACCTCCATCTAAGCATCGCTGAGTTCTACCTAGTATCATCACACAACCAGAATAATTTAAGCTCCTAGCAAACCTTGAGGAATCACTCTTGTAATCTGTACCTATGGGTTATAAGTCTCCTATTTCCTCTAAAGTAGAATAAGGAGTGCCAGGGTCAGTACACCTGTCAGAGTGATCAAAAAGAGAAATAATATTTCAACACTGTGAGACAAAATTAAACTTAGAATATACGTGTCCCATGTGCTGGCAACTTAGTTTGGCAAGAATTACTCTGATGCTAGTGAGTACTATAAGGGACTTTATCTAACCAGAAATGTTCCCCTTCATGTTTTACAGTACCTGAGATAGCTTTGCATCTAATGTTATTGAGCTCAGAAGAGCACAAAATTGTTACTGCTGTCATTACATGAGTTAGAGTGAGGCAATGATGTTCTTTTTATTTCTGTTGTTAGAGGACATTGTATTAAAGGATATAGAAAAGCATGTGGTTTTTTAATACAGTATTTCCTTGATGTTTCATACAATGAAGAAAAGTCTGGTACATAAACAGACTTTATAGAATTAGAAATCTAGCAAGAAGTATTCCCTCATTCTCACCTTTATTTGTGTCCTATATATGTGGAGAGATTTCAGGCTAGCCTGATGCATTACTCACTGAAGAATCTTTCTAAGAAATAAATTCAATAATGAAGTAGTTGGAAGCCCTGTATATTCACACTCGTAAATGGGAAAAGTATCAGCAAAGGCATGTTGTTATTGATTTTGTAATAAGCTGCACTAATTAACTAACTAATAGGCCAGCTGGAAGTCAAAATGGATTTTTTTTTCCTGCACAGGTTGAGAGAAGCAACATTACCACTGGAAGTATTGGAATTTTGTTTTATTTCAAAGGTATGTGCTGGGAAAATAAACGAGTCCAAAGCAATTGTGTAGCATGGTTTTCCAAAGAGGAAATAAATAAACTGAACAACTACAAAAAACTTTTCTCTGCAAAAACATACATGTTTCTACCTGACTTGTTTAAATTAATTTTCTTTACGGGGAGTGCCATCCATTGTTTTGTTATCTTTTATGGTGAGTATCCTTGATTGCAGCTATGTACCAAAAGAAGGAGTTTTGCCACTTTTCATTAAACAACTGTTTTCAGAAATGTCAGAGCCCATTTTAATGTCATTGCTTGAGAAAGTACTTCAAGAATGCTCCAAAATGAGCTTTTTCGGAGATGTCAGCTATTGAAATATTAATAATAGTAATACTAATACTACTACTGCTATACTACTACTACTAATTTTGTCTAATTATATTGGAATCACCTTTTTACAGGTATTCTTGTAGGCAAATAAGAAATATATTAATCATATGCTCAAAGCCAGGGTGCCCCCATAAGTGCAAACAGTGGAACATTTCTCACAGAGAGAAATTTGCAGGTTACTTCCAAGTAAGATTAATTGGACTGATTGCAGTTTGGCTGGTTTCTCATGGATAGAAAAATAGGCTGCAGTGCTGTCCTTTATCATTTCTCTGAATACATTTTCATTTCACGTTATTTCCATCCTGTGTGGTCTTTGTGTCCTGTAAGGGTATGGAATGCTGTCAGGTATTGCTGCATGCTTCACACTTCTTGAGAGCAGATTTCTTCTGTATGAACTCCATTGTAGGCTTTACTGATCCTAATATTTTATCATCATTAATTCAGCTGAAAAATATTAAGAAAGAATGAAAATGGCATTATAGGCAGAGTAATGCAACTTATCAGGTTTATAGTAAATTTCTTTTCCAGAAAGTACTTTCAACTAATTTTTTTCAGGATTTAAAAAAATTTTTTTTATTTATCTTTTTTTTTGTGGTAATAAGAATCTCATAGCTTGAGTCATGAATATTTTCTCTCTGTGGGAAAACATTCATTA
This sequence comes from Camarhynchus parvulus, assembly GCF_901933205.1. Lineage (NCBI taxonomy): Eukaryota > Metazoa > Chordata > Aves > Passeriformes > Thraupidae > Camarhynchus > Camarhynchus parvulus. Next base: position 40,577,380 of record NC_044574.1, on the reverse strand, counting down.
CTACACAAGAGTTTAATTTGGCTTGTTTTACAATATTTTATGTTTCTACTGACCAGAAAATTGGTATACCTACATCTTAGACATGTTTTCACAGGTATTTAACACCACAGGTGTGTCAATCGCTTTTTTCTCCCAGTTTAGATGTGTGTTATTGCTGTACTTATTTTCATCATGTGTATAAGCTCAAAACCCCTCAGTAGTGCCTCTGAGTAGGTAAAGCAAACCTTGTAAGGATAAAGTGAAAACCCACCAACTTCTTGTAAAACAAGACTATAGCGAACTGTCAAACTGGATCTTTCAGTCCTTTACTTAAAGATAAACTGGTGTAATTGTTACGGGTATATCGTCTTTAAAAAACACTTGATATCAGTTTTACTCTTCTGATAACAAGGATGCTGAAGGTGCTAAGACTTCTTGAATGAGAGCTTGCACCAAGTGCCTGTTTGCATGATGCCCAGTTCTCACAGCACCAGCACACTTTACTGGCATGACCCTGGCAATAACCTCACCATGTATGGAATCAGTCATTCACCATAGACAGATTTAGCAGAAGGGTGAAATGAAACACTGACCCAACTTCCAGTTGCATAAAATCTGGGGCAATTCAGAGTTTCCTTACCTTCTATCCTTCCTTTCATGTTAAAGTTTATATTTGTTCACAGTCCATACTAGATAAGTACAACAGTAAAAGCTGTGAATGTCTTTAGTGTTTATTGTTTCAGTATGTCAAGTAAAGGTTTACAGACCCTGCTGAGTGGTGATAGAATGAAAGATAGATCATTAATGTTCTTAATAATATATAACTTGTCATATTTGCTTTCTAAAGTTCAGCCAGTTTTGATCTTTTTCTTTCCAATGTCAGCTCTGACATAGTTCTGCATTCTTATGTCACTTTGTATTTTGTTATTCAGCTTGGATATAATTTATAATTAAAAAGCCCTCCAGTATTGATGCACTGACTTATTGATCTGTTCACCAAATAGTTCAAATGAAGTCATTACCCTATTGACCTCTGCATTGCTATTTGCTTGCTTTCATTTTGCCTGTCTGGATACTGCAGAGTTTTATTTTTAAGAGGTGTGAAAACAATAGGATTTGCAAATTGTAAGTATACTGTGGTTCTTTATGCTTTTTAAAGACTTCTCATTTAAGCATTTAAGATTCATTTTCTCCCTCCAGGATAGCTATGTTGGAAGTGATTGTTGATTTTGTATAAGTGATATAGTATCAAAGCCCTCCCAGGGATTAGTATCACACCAACTCTGTATGGCTATTCAGCTCCTCTGTAGCAAACATTTACATTTCCTTTTCATATTTGTAAGGCTCACAAAGATTTTTCTTCTTGTTTCTATTGGTAGAAAGGTAGTGAGGTAATAACTCTATGTACTCCCTAACAAGGTAAAAAATTTTTTTTCTTCCTAAAGGAGAAACAAATACACTTCTTTAGTCTTCAATCATGTTTCTCCATCAGAAATGAACACAAGTGTGAGTTCCCAGTTTTGCCTGTTAGTCTTGGAAGAACGTACATTTTTTCAGATGAAACTGCATGATAACCTGAGCTAGCCCCTTTAGAACACCACAGGTCACAAATTGCTCTGCAAATATAGATCAAAATGAGCCAAAATACAGATTTAAATCAGATTTTCTGACTAAAATAAGGGACAAAAGAGTATTTATTTATTTGACAGAAGTTTTAAAATAATAAGTCTAATTCTTTGTAAAAAATTGAGTAATTTTTAAAACCAACGTGCTTAATTGGGACTTTTGCTTGCTTGCTAATATTTTTTAAATGTGAATGCTGTACTTTTCCTCTTCTATTTTTTTGGAAGTCATCTCATCTTCAGTTGCTATAGTAAAATCTGTGAAAGAAATACAAATGAAAAATCACCAAAAAACCATATCTCTCTGTGTGCATAGATGTTAGATACTTTCTGAACTTTTGTTACTTCTTCTTGTCCATTTCACAGGGAAAAAGGATTTGACAAACCACTCCATCATATTTGTGTCAGTGCCTGGAGTTAGAAACACACTGTTATTGTGTATCTGAAAATGCCAATACATCTACAAATGCTAGAGAGAATCAGGAAAGATGGATGTAAAATTTTGAGGACCTTAGAGCATCCTGTTGTGCTTGTCAGGTTGTTTCAGTGGGAATTTTGATACCAGGAAATTATCAAGAACCTTATATATATATGGTTTTTAGCCTGGTATTAATGCAGCCCTGGGAGAGTTGGATATAACATGATCATCTGTAAGGAGATGATAATTTTAATACTTTTCCTCACTGTAATGAAGACATAACTCATAAGTCTGTCCATTGGGCTAGCACGTCAGTGATCTTGGATAACACTTCGTAATTTGTAATGAAAGTGTCATTTGCCTGAAATCCTATGTAAGGATCTGGCATTTCATGGTCATTTATTAACATACATGGGAGAGAACATGTGGGTGTTTCTTTTACATTCTGTTCCTTTAGGTCAGTTTTATAATTTTGTAGCACAATTGACTAAAAAATGTTATTTTTTATTTATAGCTCTGTTAGTCAGTGTTTTAATTTTTAAAGAAATTAATTTTAATTTCAGACTTCCTGCATCAGCATGATAAATCTGTAAGTGATTTGTGCTTGGGTATATGCATTGGGGAGAGAAGGGCTTGGCATTTTCAGAGGTGATTTGTAGTCTGGAGTTGAATATGGTCAGTAAACAAATCTGAGTCTCTGCATTGTCTGAAGTCCTGATGAGACCACATGAGATGATGTGCAAAGTTAATACAGGGCCAACTTAAAATTTCAGATAAAGTACAGTGGGGGAACTGTGGCTCAATTTGATTATAATTGGGAATGAGAACCCAGCAGGTTTCTCTGTGATTTGAAAGGGCCAGATAAGAAAGTACAGAAAAAAAAATCATTGCTGCTAGTTGTACCAGTTACTTGTGTGTGAGAAACAACACTGAACATACAGAACTCTCCACAGATTAATCCTTTCCCCTTGATCATGTATTCTATTCAAGTGCAAGGTGAAACTATATCCTCTGTAGAATTTTTTGGCTTCTTTTTTTTGTACAGATAGCTTGAAATGCTGAAAAGTAGTGATCTGATTTCAACTAAGGTTGAGTTAATTTCTTCTCAGTAGCTGTTGCAGTATTGTGTTTTGGATTCAGAATGAGAATGTTGATAGCACGCTGGTGTTTTGATTTTTTTTTGTTAAATCATGTTTGTCCTAAATCAAGGACTTTTTCTCCTTGTCTCATGCTCTGCCAGTGAGGAGGCATACAAAAAACCCCCCCAAAAAACCCCAAGAAACCGCAACAAACCTAACAACAACAACAAAAAAAACAGCCTGAAGAAAACCTCTGGGAGGGTACATAGCTGGGATGTATTACCTGAACTGATCAATGGGGTATTTCCCACCACAAAATGTCATACTGGCCATATAAACCAGGGAGTTACCTGGAAGGAGGAGCCAATCTGCATTCAGGAAGAGGGGGTCTGGCATCAGTCAGAGGGTGGTGAGCAATTACATTGTGCATAATTTGGCTTTTTAAAGGTATTATTATTATTGTTATTATTATTATTATTATTATTATTATTATTATTATTATTATTATTATTATTATTATTATTATTAACCATTTTTTATTGCATTTTGCATTATTTTCAATTATTACTCTGTTCTAATCTCAACATACAAGTTTTACTTTGATTCTCCTCCCCATTCCACAAGAGTGTGGTGAAGAGCTTGAGTGAACAGCTGCGTGTGTTTTATCTCCAGCTAGGTTTCAATCATGACAGGCAGACGTATTTTTCTCAGTGCCACAGCTCTTGAAACATAACTTGATTGTCTATATGAAAAGCAAGAAACCTGGTTGCCTTTCAGCTTCTGCAAGGAATCTGTCTTATGAGTTCTGTGTTTTGGCAAACTATTCTGCCTTTAAAAATGCATTATCAGGTGATACCTCATTTCCTGCTTAAATACTTTCAGATGTGTTTGACAGTGGAAGCAGTTTATAGTACTTATTATGTGCATGAATTATACCTTTAGCTGTACCTAGAACCCTAGATGCTTCTTTAATTAAAGTTTCTGTCAGGCTCAGAGCCAAGATTTGATTAGTCTGCATCTTAGGTGAATATCCTTCATACCATGCAGTTGAATGTACTGGCATGAGTTGCTTTCAATCTATTCTTTATATTCTATAATTAATTAAGTATCTATAGGTTCAAAGAGTAGCTCTACTTACCTGGAATATTCCAGAATCAACCAAGTCAATACTCACCTGCTTCAGTGCAGATGCATGAATCTGAACAGTCCTTGTTTTGGTTTGAAATAATGTATGTAGAGAGCTTGGTCTAAGCAGAAAGTGATCCACAGAACATTATACTTTTTTCTTCCTTTTTAATTTTGCAGTGGAAAAAGGTACTGTATTCAGGAAAGTTCCATGTATCTGTAAGTACTGCTGTGCCACACTTGTAATTGTCAGTGATCAGTAGCAGGTTTCCTTGGTTTGGTTTTGATGTCACAGATATGCTGACAAAAGCAATGAAGAAAGAAAATAATGGGGTATATTCAAATCATCAATGTGGTTAAGTTAGGCAGCTCTCCTTATCCTTCCCACACCACTAGGGCTTGTTCTTCATTTCTCCAGATGTTCAGGATAGGAGATTCCCTTTTTTCTCTCTGAATTGCACAAAACAATAACCTTCTTTTCTCCAGGGTCTGCAATCTAGATCTAGGGAGACTATTACATCAGCTTCAGCCTAAGATAGATTGTTCAGATTAGAATGTGTGAATATTCATCATGTCAGTGTGTAAATTTCTCTTACATTTTGTTTCAGTGCCTAGAAAATGGAATACTTTGGAAGGGGAATCAATATGTTACTCAACTATGGAAGGTAATGACCTGTAAAATTACACATAAAAATATTTGTTCTTGGTAGGATACTTTTGCTTGACTTTGGGATATTTTCTTACTCCTCTGTGAGGTGTTGAAATGCAAGGATTGTTTTTATTTTTTATATTTCATTCACCTTGAATGACTGCTCATGTAATTAAACAGAATGAAATCCTGTGTCTGATTACATTTTGAGAATCACTTCATTTGGAAAATAATTCTGCATTGATTTACTCTGAGATAAATGCAAGATTAAATCCTAAGAGGTATTTCCTTAAGGGGGAATGTTTTGCACCCCTGTTGAGTCCTCAGATTATACAGACCACTCTGTATTTCTCAGGCAGAAATAATATTTTCTTTTGCACAGTAGAGGAAATCAAGTTTTTCAAACTCTCAAGTCTGTTCTAGTGTTTTGACTACTGATCAGTACTTTCTTTCAAAATATTTCCTTGGATTGAAGAGAGTTCAGGTGTAGATGTAGTTTTTTATGTTGAGATGTCTAAACTACCTGACAATTTAGAAATTTTTATTTTATTATCATCCGATTATTAAGACTATCCATAGTCTTGGTCAAAATATAGTCAGTATAGGGGTTAAAACATTTAAAATAAATTATTGCATGGGAATTAGATTAGGTTTCATGTCATAAGATTTATTATTACACTTGCATATTAAATGGCATTTTAGTAGGAAAGCAGTAGAAATTTCATTGGAGTCCAACACCAGCGCCATAAACAATTAACAAGCATTCTTCTTACTCCTGTAATTCACTTCCTCTTGTGTATTGATCCAGAATCATGAAACTTCCTAGAAAAATATTTCTGAGCAGAAGAGAGTTTTCTGTGTGCTTGTGTATGTGTGTTGGGAAGAATGAGAAGAAGCTAGAGAAGGGGAGACAAGTGAAAATAGATGAGAACATCAGTATGGCTAGTGAGTGCTAAAGGATCTCATATCCATTTTTGCACTGTAAATGCTACACTAGACATTGTAAAAAGCTGCTCTATCTGCAAATACCTTAGCAAATGGTTCCTTGAAATCCACTGTCCTTTGCAACTCTGCCTTGTTTGTAAGCGTCTATCATTTATCATGGGAGCAGCTGTCGTGGCAGGGCTGTAGGCTGAGACAACCGGAGAGCCAAATGCTGCTGTTGTATGCTTCTGTGAAATTTAGCTTAGATTGTTCATATCTGATCAGGATGGAATCCATCTGCACAGAAAATAGTCTTAACAGGAAGAACTTGCTGGGAAAGGATCAACAATATACTTGTAAAACAAAGTGAAGTGGATTCAGCAAATCAAGATTGTGTAGGAATTGGTGAAGGCCAACGAAGTCTGAGAGGAATTGAATTTGCAGAGAAATTGCCATCTACAGTCCCTAGGTTTTACTGGAAAAGTCATCCTGATGTACCAAAGGAGGTAAAGTCAGCAATTTTTGGTTTGCAAAAAACAAGATACTTTTAAAAATTATGCTTAAGACCCATCTAAGAAAAATGTAATTCCTAGATTTTACACAAGGTTGTACTTTTGTTGTTGGTTATGTATGAGAGGAACCTAGAACTTTTTAGAATCACAGCCTCCCTGAAAGCAGACAAATTTGTCTGGCAAACACTTTGGGTGTCAGTTTTTAACTAGTTGATTCAGGAGAAGTTCTGACATCTAGATTCAAATACTTTTTCTTAAATAAAAAGAATTAGCGTAATAAATTAAATTCTTCCCTGTTACAAGGTAAGCGCGCCTTTTCCCCTTCATGCTGTTACATATCTTATTTCCTTTTTGTAACTTGTTTAAGTTAACACTAGCAAATGTGCAGTGGGAAGCCAAAAAACCCACAAGGAATAATATTTATTTTGCAGAGCTTCACTGATTCAAATAGGGTGAAATCTGTGCTGTCCTTGTTTTCTGGATGTGTGCATTTTAAGTTCACCATAAATTAGTTGTTTTAAGACCAATGAGATATTTTAGGTTACTGGTATGCAGCCAGTGCCATAAAAGATGAACAGTGAGAGGGGTCAGGGATTTTCTCCAATTCATCTCACAAGAGTTGGGAAACAGTCTAGAGTGAAGTAATTGCAAGCAATATTTTGATTGAGGTCCTGTTTTCATACAAACTCTTAAAAGCCACATGATCTTGCATAAAAACTGGAGGTAGTAATGAGGCCTGCTACTTTCAATAAAATGAAGAAATTGTCATTAGCTAAAAGTTATGTTTTGTAGAAAAAAACCAGAATATAGGAGAAAGAATAGAAGATATAAATCTAGCATATGAGGTTTTGGTCATGTAATGGCTAGAACTAGTCCAAGAGCTGGCAGTGAATAGGGTAGAAGTGAAGTAAATCAAAGAAGATCGTTCAAGTTACTACATTTGCAGTTATTTATAACCCTAGAAAATGGAAAATCTAAAAACTTGGCTGGAAACCTAGATGTATAGCTTAAGTTTTTAGTGTGATGTACCTCACCTCTGAAATAAATGTTTAGCAGCTGATATTGCAGAATAAAATAATACATGAGGGAAAAATATTTGCAACTTTTCTGTGCCCAGGCTCTTAGTGAGCTCTTGTCATATTAAAACTTGCTGTTAGTTGTCTGCAACAACATATTTGTATTCATTGCTATATTTCCTTGCTACAGGAAAACTAGCTGTTAAACTAAAAAAATTGATATGTACTCTACTAAGCATCAGATATTTCACTTAACTAAAACTGGAAAGCTATATATTTTCTAATATTTATTATTAAATATAAAACTTATACCTTTATAACAATGTTTTTTTTTTACTTTAAAAAATAGATTCAAGAATATCTTTCTATGCACATGGGACTGGTAGTTTTAAAACACAGTAGGTCAATAGTATTACAAACTTCTTAAATTAATCTTCCATACTTCTATCACCTGAGTGTTGTCTGTTGCGGAGTGCTCCACGGGAAAGAAAATTTTACCTTGAACCCATCTTTGCAAAGCCCTTAATTTTTCTGACTGTACTCTCTCTCTGCAGGTAAAAATCTTTATTTATATGCATCATAAAGCAGAAAAACATTCTTTTGTAAATCTGAAAGGCTTATAAACTCAATGTCTAACTACACTTGTTCATCATGAGTTTTGAATGATTCAAAAGGGCAAGTGATCATTCTCTACTGGCTTTAGTTTGCAGTGTGGTCTTACTGACATCTAAAGCTTCCTATCTAGTAAGCACAGACTCCACATTCAGTAGGAGTTTGGAAGAAAAGACTCATTTGAACTGCCATCCTCCTTGACCAGTTGAGTTCTGGAGGGATGGAAAATGAGAAAATAATTTATGCAACCAGACTTTTCTATTTGACTTTAACAGCTCTACCATGGTACAGGAAACAATATAAGGCTCTTTTATTATCATTAATAGTAATAGCTCATCCTTTAGAGAAGATGGCTACAATCTAAACCATCTGTATCTTTTCACATTGCCAAGAGAAGCCAAGTCCTAAACTGAGGAGGGCATATGCTCAGGAATCTCACAGGGAGAAAATCATCTGCCATTAAGTCAGTGATGCAACTGTGAGCTTCTCCTAAATGCTATTACCTCCTGATAATTACTAATTTGAATGAGCTGTCAGAGACCAAGGGGAGAGGAGACCAACATATGAGAAAAGAATTGTGAGGAAATAATGTCTCTGATTGTTCTGTTCTGTCTTTCACCATAAAACTGACAAGAAAGGTATAGGCTAAGGTTAAAGTCTACTTAACATTTAGGAGGTAATTCCCTTTTGCTCTGCTTTGCTCTGGTGAGACCCCACCTGGATACTGCATCCAGCTCTGGAGTCCTCAGCTTAGGAAGGATACTGACCTGTTGGAGCAAGTCCAGAGGACGGCCAACAAGACAATTAGAGGGATGAAGTACCACTCCTATGAGGAAAGGCTAAGGCAAATTAATTTAGATTTTTCAGCCTAGAAAAGAGGAGGTTCAGGGTGCCTTATTGCAGTCTTCTAGTACCTGAAGGGAGCCTACAAGAAAGATGATTTACAAGGGCCTGTAGTGTCAGGACTAGGGGGAATGGCTTCAAACTGGAAAAGAGAAGTTTAGGTTAGATATTAGGAAGAAATTCTTTACTGTGAGAGTGGTGAGGCTCTGGAACAGTTTGCTCAGAGAAGATATGGAAGTATTTAGCTCTAGGTTGGATGGGGCCCTGAGCAACATGAAAGGTGTCCCTGTGCATGGCAAAGGGGTTAGAACTACATAATCTTTAAGGTACCTTCCAACCCAAGCCATTCTATCATTCTATGATTTATGAGGTATTTGTAAAATCATCCTAGCTGTATATGAAACAGACACAGTGGTTTGTATAGTTCTAAACATATAAACTTCTTGGATATTGTTTTCCCTTGTTCTTATGTCAGAAAGATATGGTCTTCTGTGATGCAAAGGATTAAAACAGGATAAAAAAAGAGCTTTCAAAGTCAGTAGACCACTGTGATCTACACAGATACTGTTGGTGGAGGATATGGCAGAAGAGAAGACAGGTATGACTTCTCAGTGGCAGCGCCTTGTCACAAGTACTGGCGATGACACCTTTGTGGGTGGTATTGATGGAGGAGGTTTCTCATGCTTCCAGGTAGGTGGAGTACACTATCCTACATCTAGTAGAGTTACCTCTAGTGGTTCAGTTTAAAACATTAGATTTGTGGCAGCATGAGATTCTGTTTTGCCTAATTTTCCTTGCTGAGAAGACAGATGAATCTGAGCTCAGTATTGTGCTGCAGCTGGTGCACACTGCTAAATAAGACATCCCTGGACACTCTGCAGGACATCACATGTACTGTAATCTTGTATTTTCCCTTCATCAGGCCTGAGCTGAATAACTTTGCTTTCAATAATCTGCTAGGCCCTGGGAGTGCATACCATTTTTACTGTGTGTGTGCATGCATGTGTAGATATGAAGGTACCACTGAGGCATTCCTTTTATGATTTGTTATAGCTAGAAATGGAACTCAGGACAAAAGTCCTGGTTCAACTGCAGCAATTTTGAGTTCAAAGCAATAACATATATGCTCTTTATTGGAGGATGTTAGGCTTAGGTCATTGCTTTTAGCATTACCTGTGCACTTCCAGGTGTTGTCAAATTTGTCACAGACAATAGCATATGTCCTTTTCTTCCATTGATGTTGCTCTGCAAACCTTTATCCAGGATAACAGAATAAGAATAAAATGGGAAGATGTTTTGTCACTGCTCTTAGTGAAATTTTTGAGGGTTTTTGCAGTCATTCTGAAAAATTTGGAATACCAGCACTTTGGGATGCTTGGGCAAAGGTTGAAATTCACTGAAGCATGGGGCGTTCTTATACAGCTCAAAAATGTTAACTACTGCTACAAGGAAGACATGCCTGTGAGAAAAATTTTTATTGGCTCTTTTCCTAGAATCCTATTTCTTCTTTCAAGTTGTGGTAGTGATTTGGATCTATATTATGCCCAGTTGAGACTTTTAAGTCTATAACTTGGTACATAAGGTATTAGATATATTTATAATCTTAGAAGTCTTACTTATATATCAATACAAAAACTTGATGTACCAATAGCAAAATAAAGTATCATTAGTTCCAAGGGGAGATGAGAGCAGTGTTTTTGATGATGTCTAAATGAAAATAGCACCCATTACTTATGAGAGTATTGTTGTGTAAGCTATAAGAAAGCACCTCTTCACTTGAACTGTTATGTGTAGTCTGTGTCCTATAAATATACATTTTATTTACACTATATTCTTTGTTATAAGAAAGCAGCAAGCTTAACAGGTTTTACGTCTTTGGGTTTGATATTTTTTTCAGTTGAATTTGAAATGCATTAAAAAGACAAAATCTGTCACAGAAAATTCCCTTTAAAATCTGACATAAAGTGAAGGAGTGTCTTTCTAATCTCACAGCTCTTAATTGTTTTTAGTGGATAAAAGGGAAGTGGAATCTATACCATATTTGAAATATGCCTATATAAATACACATATATATTTATACATATAAAAAACCATATATTTATATATACACATATATAAATGCATGAAATTGCAGAAGATCGAAGCCAGCCTCACTCAGAAATTGTTGCTAAAGGAGTGGGATGACATACACTGAAAGTATTGTGGTTGATCAAACAATTGAATGTCATAGTTTAGATGCAGGAAAACAGATATGCAAGGTGTAAAATGTAAACAGATTAGTGAATATATTTTCTGTGAAGAAACCACAAAAAAAATTCTCCCCAAACAACCTATTTTGTACTAAATAAGTACCATTAGCACCTATTTAGCAATAATTCAATCTCCTACCCTTCTTCTTCCTGCAAGCATTTCCTTCAATTTCTACCAAAAGTTATTAATTTTCCAACCTTTATCTCCTTAAACAAATGGGGAAGAGCGGAACTAAGCTAGTTGACAAAAAATACTATTGCTCATAAGGCTCTGTTTTTAGAAGGATTTTTTGTTGGAATACCCAGTGTTTGTCAACTTCTTAGGCTACAAAACATGTCGCAAGAGCCATTTTTTCTCTTCATGTACCCTGGCCAGCTTTAAATTATCTATCTGGCAACTAACTATTTATCTTTCCTACCATCTATCTAGCTTAGAGAATGTACTGTATAGTGGTCTCCAAATAATTTTGTTGAGGTTTTACTTTCATTATGTCTAGTGAATGAAACACTTTTGACAGATATTAGGGAGTTACCCAATGACTGGTTTGCACTCACATGAAAACAAAAAGCCATTTCTTAATGGTATGAATCCAATGCAACTTCCAAAAAGTATTCATAATTTCAGCTCTGGTAACTCTGGCATGACTAGAAGGAAATAAATGAGTGTCCTTAATTTTACTTTATTTTAAAGTGCTCTTCAGTGTATGTCATGTAATTGCCCTAGTTGGACAATCCTCCTCAAACTAAGAAAGAGTTCACTTCTCAGATGAAGGTTAGAACATGAGAAATGTCACCCCATAAAATATTAGGAGCCTTCATGTGAGAAAACTGGAGAATAAGCAAGTAAAGTTCTTAAGCCAGAGGCACAATAATAATTCTTAATAAAAAAAAGGACCAAATAGAATAGTTAAAACAATTTATGATACAATTGTCTATAAAAGAGCCATTAAATCTGAACAATAAAAAGTTCAGCTCAGAAGCCTGGGTTTACCCTAATAGAAGCACTAAATAATGACCTCCTCCACTGAAAAAAAATATGTGAACTTTTGGAAAAAGACTAGTATTAAAATGTTATATTGCAAATGCAAATACCTTTGATTTTATGCCTTAATAGTGGTATGTCAAACATAAACCACGACAAATGACATTATCAGGAAAACAAAACAGATCATTAACAGGATAGTAACTTTGCCTTGTAAAGGACACTGAGAGTCTCTGGTACTGCTTGAACTCCAGCTGACATTGCTGCAGGAACTATTGAAAGGTTTTATGCTCAGTACCATCGCTGTGACTAGAAGGAGATGTTGGTAGTCAAGGCAATTCCCCTGCTTAGCCACCCATAAGAACATTTCCTATCCCCTTGAGCCGTGTATTTTACATATGATCTGATGAAGATTTTTTAAACTAGTTTGTCCTCTACCTTTAAACATAGATTTATGAATTGTAGCCTCTGAAAGGATAGGATCATACTGCCATGCCACAAACAGCCCAGTTATTTCTGTTGATTCAATTCAAATATCATGAAAAACTCTCATTAAATTCTGGAAAGACAAATTTTCCTTAAGATTTTCAAGCACAAGCTAAAATTTTAAATCCCCAGCTGATTAAACTCCTTGTGAGTTTAACTAAGTCCTTAACCCAGTTTTTTTTGGTGGGGTTTTTTGTTTGTTTGTTTGTTTGTTTTTGTTTTTGTTTTTTGGTTAATACTGATACTTTCCCGTGATCAGGTTCCTTGTATTGAGTAAGGATGAGATCCGGTTCTTCGTGATAGAGGAAAAAAGCCAGTAAGACTGGAAGAAGATTTGCTTCATTCATGTATTTATTTAACTATAAATATGTCAAATATAGTGACTTCTACATTTCTTGAGTATGGAATAAGAGTTTTGCTTAAATCTGAATGTAGGAGAAAAAAAATGTATAGTTTATTTGGTCTTCAGTGTTTCAGCTGAGATGCCAGAAAGCAGTATCTGCTGTAATATCAATTTCTACTTTGTTCAATCCTATGTGACATTATTGACACCTTTATGTAGATGCTCCTGTATTCATAACAATGATAGAATAATTCAGAGTTTTACTTTAATTAATTGTGGCTGATATCAAAATACCTTCTCTGCAAGATACTTATTACTGTCAATCCCTATTGCACTGAACTCTAGGACACCAAACATATATAACTCTTTCAGGAGTTATCAAAAAAGCATTTAGTGAAATATGGATCCCAAAAGGCTAAATGTATCAGTGGGCCAGAACAAAAGGGATTGGAAATAAAATGAAGGAGAAGCCAAATTTTGTGGGGAATCATTGCGTCTTGAAAGAAAGAAAAAAAAATGGTGTCAAAATTCAAGTATTCAGGGGCTGGCTTTTGAATGCATCTCTTTTTAATTTTTGTGGGTTTTTTCCCCCACTACTTCAGTGATATGCAAAGACATCATAGATTTTCAAATAAACTAGCAAATATTCCTCAAGAGATAATTTTCAAGCACTGTGGACGTCAGCTAGGATTAATGGTCTAGAAAGAAGCCTGCCCCTCTAGTAACTCTCTCCACTGATCTAACCTCTCTGGAATTAATTTTTTATGGTCAGATTAGAAAGATTAAAATAAAACAGTGTTGAGTGGTGTAATCTTTGTAATATAAAAGAGAATATTTGAGCTCTTTCGTTTCCCTAAACCACCTATGCAAACACAGTTTTAATGGCAAATATGATAGAAGCATTCTGTCCTTTTTGTAAAAGAATTCTGTCCTCCTAATGTAGAGCCTCAGTTCATCTGAGGCAGCTCCCAGACCTTTACTGAAAGGATTACCTCTTTGCATTTGCAATCTCTTTTAGAGATGGACTGGTTGTTACACAGCTGGCACTGTTATTGCACAGCCCCATTTTGGTAGTCTGTAATAGCCATCTGTGCACTCTCAAAGCCCTTCCAGATAAAACTCAAGCATTTCTACAGTCCAAAGGTGTATACTAATGTTTCAGGGTGGATTTAGGATGAGTATTTAGTGGGAACATAAAATTATGCTATAAGGAGAATATTGGCTTTAGAGGAATTGTTTCTATGTATTGAAAAAAGATACAGACCTTTGCATTAAACAATTTGGGCATTTTTTGTCCAAACAAATTTTATTTTGAACTGCTAAAAATAAGCAAATTCTTACATTGTAAATGGTTTCCTAAGCCTATTAAAAGAAGAGGCTTTATAAATTCTTATGGACTAAGACAATTCACTAGATAGTTAACTGAGCTTCAAAATATATAATTTTTAGAAGGAAAAGGAAAGTTTGATTCTCTATGTCTTTTATAAACCTTTTCCTAAATGGAGAGTGGGACATATAATTGATAGCTATTTACTACAAGCAATTTAGTTTATTTTCATTAAAATTTAAAAGATGAGTCAGCAATGAGTACGGACTGAACTTACTGTTTCGGGCTTTTTGTTTGTTTGTTTGTTTGTTTTGTTTTTTTTTGTTTTGTTTCGCCATTATTTTCTTTCCTAAACTAGAAAGAATTTTAACGCTAAAGAGGAAAAAAGGAACACATTTTCACAATTCTATCAAATTTTGTGTATTTTGCCCACAGGTGAACTTTGTACTGTACAAAGTTCAAATGTTCTTTTGTTTTGCTTGCAGGATAATGCTGATAAAATGCTATAAAACAGAGTTAGAGATGCTTGCTTCTTGTCACAAGCTAAATATTTGGGATAGAGGACGCTGGTGTGCTATTGGTACTTAGATTATTTTAAACACTAAAAGGCAGCAGAAATTCCATTTCAGATTTAACTTAAGCAGTTGCTGACCCCAGTTCTACCTAAATTATGACTTTACTTGGAGACCAAGATCTGCTTTTATTTCTCAGATTAGTGAGTAAATCTAAAACTACGTTCCCACTGAACGCTGTCAAAGCCAATAAAATGTTTTTTCGAGCATTTTTCTGCAGTGGATGATGATAGCAAGCTTTGTACAAGCAGTTTCCTCGGGGGAAGACAGTAAAAGGAGAGGGGAATTGTCCTTGCCCCTTTCCTGTGTTTTACTACCTCTTTGTCTCAGGATATTCCAGCACCATAGGAGATTCTGCAGGGGGAGAACAGGATGATGAGGGAAATGTGAGGTGTCTTAGATCCTTCTACCCTTGCTCATAAAGGATGAATTTTGGGTTTTTTCCTCTGGATAGGTAGATGTGTTGTTACCTGCTGAAGCCTCTGTTTTCAGTGTGCTCTTTTCTGCATCTTCAGAATAGCAGGCCTTGAAGAAGTCTTTCCACATGTTATGCAAAGTAAACAACCCAGTCTATTGGAATCTGAGTGGTGGCTTATTTTTAAGTATCATTTGATTTCCAGAAATTCTGTAGTTCAGAAAGTAAAATATGATTGCTATATCTGGATGAAGTAGTCATGAATCCTTTCCATGCTTTTGAATGTCTTTTCCCACAGTAGTGAATCCAGAGAAGTTAATTTCTATTGCTGTTGCACATCATATCGTGACAGTGTATCATGCACGTATGTTTGCTTCTATGGCTAAAGATCCAGATATGTACACATTATAGAAGTGACAGCAAGGATTTTAATATTCATATCTACTTCTGTTTTCAGAAATGAATCAAAGATCAGTTCTTAAAATTCTCTTTTCTTGTAGCTTGACCATGAACCCAGAAAAATATTGGCAGCTAAAGATGTTATTGCAAACAGGAACTACTGAATCTGTTTTCTGAGCAGAGAGAATGTAATTCTTGGGAAAATATTTACAATTTTTTTTTTTTTAAGAGTAAGGGAATGAAAATGAGCCATGGAATAGTTCTCAGAGAGGTGTGGTTATAGAGCCTACACCATGCAACTACAGGAAAATAAAAGCATTTTCTCACAATCATGTAGAACTTTATGTAATTTGCTTAATTACATAATAGAACAGACAATGTTTTCAGAGTAGACATCCCCTATAGCCATAAACCATATTGGAAGCTCAAGTCAGGGAAAGCCTCAAAGGTATCTGAAGAGTCTAATTTCTTACGGAAACTCTGATCCTGCCATTAACCCTGTGACATTCTCAAATAATGTGGCATTGTAAAAGCCCTTCTTCCAATCATAATAACGATGTTAGAGTGATAGTAACTTTCTGTGCAGTAATAAAGATTCCTGTTTAATTTATTGTTTAATCAGTCATTATGAAATGTCATTTATTTTAATCCGTCTAGAAGATAATCCTATTTAAGGACTGCAACAGGATTTGAATAATATTCAGAGACAGAAACTAAATTTTTATTTTACCATAGAGTATTTGTTGCAACTCCTATTATACTATTTCAGTACCAAAATTAAAAAGTGACTCTGCATATACTGATTTGCTTGATTATAGGTATTTATGTATTTGAAATTAATAGAAAATTAAATAGGGAATGAAATTTAACAAGATGAAAATTTATTAGCAATACACATCTTCATTAAGATTTCTGTATCAAAAGGTTTGTGGGCCAG
The DNA here is from genome assembly GCF_901933205.1 of Camarhynchus parvulus. Taxonomy (NCBI): domain Eukaryota; kingdom Metazoa; phylum Chordata; class Aves; order Passeriformes; family Thraupidae; genus Camarhynchus; species Camarhynchus parvulus. The sequence continues at coordinate 40,560,891 of NC_044574.1, read as the reverse complement.
GGATTCAGTAAGAAGCTAGAAAAAATAAATTACTCTGTTTTCAGAACATTTTGATTTTACTGTTCTGGGAATTATCAGCCTTATTTATAGGTAGTATTCAATTTGATTTATATAATGATTCTACAAAGAATGTTTTACAGTGCAATAAAATCATAGAGCTTAACACTAAGGTGACCTTCATCTGAAATATGCATATGAAAATACTGAGTTCGTGTAAGGATAACTGTTATTATTTTTTAGCTACATTAAATAATAATTTCCATTTCTATAGCAGATATTGCTGATCTGCCCCAATAACTTACCCAATAGTTTATCATCTAACTTGGTGGTAAAATCAAAAATCTAAACCATGCAATGATTGTCATATGGCTTTAATGATTTGATAAATCAATATTGAGACAGCCGAGAAAAATAGTTTCCTGTCACTGAGATTGTCCTTCTGTAACTTCTGTCTAAGTTCTTTTTTGTTTCACTCTATTTTGCAATTTCATCTAATTTTTCGCTGCCCATTTTGGGCATATTTGGGAATGAGTATATTTTTCTAATTTTTTTACATCGCTACACAACAGCAAAATTTATGATAACCATTAACATTGAGAATTTCACTGTTATCCACTCCTCATTCATAAAATAGTAAGTCATGAAAAAGAATTTTGTTGGGGAACTATAGAGTAACTCTTTAGATCTGGTGGTGTAGCAATCAGGAAAAATGTGACAAAGGTCAGTACTCTTATGTAACAAAATTAGTCCCAACAAAGAAAAGAGGAAAAAAAATGTTGAGAAATAGCACAATGAATTGGAAAAAAAAAAGGAGAAAAATCTATAAAAGACTTGGGTACATCCTCAAATATTTCCTCTGGAGCAACACTGCTCTAAGTATCCCTTTTTCTTTTCCTGTGCTCTGACTGCACTATGTATCGTTGTAGGAACATTCTTCAGCTTACCCTGAGGCAAACTACACAGGCCGGCAAAGCTGCCTGTTTTTGGCTTTTATGCTTTATTATTTGGAAATGCAAAGATCAGTTGCTACTATTATTTACATGGGCAAAAAGTACGTGTTTCTTCATTTGCTTTAGAGAAAATATATCTACAGATGTCCCTTCCAACCCTAACTATCCTTACTTATTCTGTACTTATCATGTAATAGGCAATACTTCGATAAAGCCTGTGTTTTGCCCCTTTGGAAAATGCTGATTGACTGACCCTAGAAATAAGGACTGTTAATTGATTTTTTTGTAGTGTCTTTTTTCAAACAAGCCTTTCAACATGGGAGGATGCTGCACTTTTTGAAAAACGTGGTTTCTTTTTGATGGAGACTGGGGGCAGAATGATAATATTTTTAGTGAGTGAATCAATTTGGTGAGTGAATCAAAACATTTTATATTGCTAAAGTATGATTTTTAAAATCTCTATTCTTTCAGAGGCCTATTTTCACTTAGAGTAGATATTCATATTTATATACCTCTGACCCCTTTTTTCTGATTGTATAGGCTTTTATTCTTTGTGCTAGTTGTCTTACAATGTAGTAGTGGCTTTCTAGTTTCACCACATTGATTACAAGAAGATGACACAATTTCAGATACAAAGTAACTTCTATCAATTATGCTGTAGGGAGACTCACCTTGACTCACCATATACAAAGAGTCTTTGTTTAGACTTTTATATGAAGATGCTGGGAATGTTTGCCAGATTAAAAAACAGAAAAGACCCAACAACCCGCAAACAAAACAATCCCTCAAAACACAGAAAAAGCTATTTTATAAAGGAACTGAAATCTCTCTTCAGTGCTTGTCAGGGCAAATTCCTAGGCAGCACCTAGTCAGCATGTTGCGTATTGTTGGTATACACATAAGATCATATGGAAGCTTGTTAGTTCTACCTGTACTATACATGTAGTGTAACATCTACACTGGGCACCCAGCAGAAGTAGAACCCTGGTGTTCTGCTGCTGGGCAGGAGGTTGATTCTTGGAAATGATTGAAATTAACCTATTTGTGCAGCATGGATTTATCAGCCACGAGCCTTGCTTCCAGGTTTCCATTTCTCTCATTCTTTCCCCCCTCTGTGACTACACATGGATTTACAATATAGTTCACAGATGGTTTTCTAGCAAAATCTTCCTTTGTGAATAAGACAAGCAAGAAATTGTTTGGGCAGGGCATAAGGTACAGTAATAAAAAAGGCAGCTATTTAAATAGTGTAGGATAGAGGTCTCTTAATCAGTCTAAATATTAATATAGAACCAATTACAAATGCAGTAAGAACCTTCCAGTACTTGTACTCAACCTGGGATGCAAATGGTAGCAACATCACTTCATTCAATACTAAAATAAAGTGCTTATTTAATAGTTAATCGACATAGAGCTAGATTTAATAGGAAGCAATGAATCATGCTACAGTCAACACTTTAATATCTATAATTAATAAATAAATAAAATTACTAACTAAGTCAGAATCACTTCCCCCCTTAGCCTAGTGAATTTCTTCCATTTATACATAGAGAAAACACTTCAAGAAATAGAATAGATTTGCTTTTGATCATACTATTGCATGAGAAAAAGCCACAGTCAATGAGAACAGTAGAGATAAGAGCACTGATAAAAATAGAGTCAAGTAACAATAAAATGTAAAAAATAAGAAAGAAACTGCCAAATACTTGTGTACTAAAAGTATTTTCTCTGTGAACCCAGACACTGAAGTAATTATAGGGAAGAAAAATTGTATTAAGCAAAGAATTTTCTTGTGCACTCTGATATTGCAAAAAAGGTGAACATTATATTGTTTTGGCATGCCCATAATTTAAGATGCTCAATCTTTTCTCATAATCTGCTGAAGCCTTATGTTCTCATCTTTTGCCTTTAATTTATTATATTTGGGTTATTGTGTAATCCCAACAAATAACCAATTATGTGAATTTGGGTCCATTACATTTTGTTTCCATTTAATATATTTTGAGCCTTCTGGTGTCTGACTTTGCAATTCATTGCTTTGTTTAATTAATTTAATTTCTCATATTTTTATGAAGATAATTAAACAAGGATTTTGTGCATTGTCTACAGTATTTACTTTACCTTTCACTGAGCTGTTTAGACTTAGATTCAAAGTGCTCCATCTTTGCTTTTTTCTTGTGATGAAAGAAATTTGAAGTACTGTTATCAACTTCTTTTACTGTAGTTTGTTTTTAATTGGGGGTGACCTTTGCTAACTCAAGTAGGAGTCTATCTACTAGCAAACAAGATTTTGAAGTAATACCTATTAGTATTCTGCTTATAGGACCTCTCTTAGCATCTCCAAATTCTACTTATCTTTCACAGCTACCTTAATTATTATAACCTAGTTTTATGTGTACCAGAAATAAACTATATTCTAACAGTCAATTAAAAATGTTGTGTGCAGAGGTATGTCTTAAATCTAGCTCCTACAGGAGGCTGTAGAAAATCTCCTATAGAGATAGAAAGGGATTTAGCATCTGCAGAAGACTGGAAGAAACAGTGTATACCCAGTCACACCTAAACTGTGGCCCATGAAAAGATAAAAAATTGACAGATATGTGTGTAGGTTATGTGAATTGAAAACAGATTAATAGGAAATTTTACAGAATCACAGAATATTCTGAGATGGAACTTGCAATTCCAAGTCTCATGGAGCCGTCAGGAAGCTGAAAAAGAGAATCTAGGCAATGCAGCTCAGGTACAGTGCCTGTATCTCTTGACATTAGGGGTTCCCATTCAGAAGACATTCCCACTCAGAATTAGGGAAGACTTGAAGCATGGGAATGTATGTGGGATACCTGTTGATTCAAATTTGGCCAGTTTAGTCACTGTACCTATCCAGTGTACCATAGCTTGTCCTGCTCTTTCTGTGCCAGCAGTACTGTAAACCTGGCAGAAGGTTTAATAGCTGTTTCAAAGACCAAACACAGCTTTCCTACCCTTGGAAACCAAGGCAAAAAAAGACACATTCAGAATTTTAATGTGTGTTGCTTCTCCTGCCCAGCCATGCTGGGCTCTGTTTCTAAATCTTTTATGTTAGACATAAATTTAAAATGATCTAGAGGGAAGTCAACATTTTTATTATATGTTGAAATATAACTATAATTTACTTTTAAGAAGGGTTAAAATTTATTTTCAGCAGTTTTTAGGAAACACAAGAATCATTTGCACTAAAATTCATTACCTTTTAATTTAGGTCAGTAAAAATAGACATGTGTTTGCATTATAGGACACATTAAAGACCCTGGAGAAGCAGTTCCTGTATATTGGAAAGCTATCACATATCTTCAATTTGACATTAAATTATTTTTAAAAATGCAGAGTCCAGCAGCATGCATCAGATTAAAAAGCAACAATCCAGGTTACATATTTTAACCATATTAGTAACGATTTTTTTTCAGAAGTCCAGAAAGTAACCTGGTAGAATATTAAGACTTTGAGGCAGTCAAGACTGACTGAAATTTTAGATTGACAGTCAGAAGTGTTTGAAACAAAAGCCATTCCCTCCATTCTCAAGAACAATAGCGCTTAATATGGGACCTTTTTTTGTTGCTGGCATTGCACTAAAATAGTTGTGTGACTGTGGTCCGTGGAGACTAGGTCTTTGCAGTTAATCCTCCTATGATACACTGCAAATCTTCCTTTCAGGAAAGGGAAGGAAATCTTGAAATCAGAGAAGAAAATGTAACAAACACTGTGGCAAGGGGATATGATAAAATAAAATGCAATTGAAAAAAAAAAAACCAGAAAATTTGGAAATGGAGTGACTACAACCAAATGTACTGAGATGAAATGAGGTGCAGTAAAAAGGACCAAAAGGAAGAAAGGTAAACGAAGAGAGAAGAGAAGAAATAGAAGAAATTAAATGTTAAAAAAGAGAAAATTCCAAAATAAAGTGCAAACAAGAAAAGTGAATGGGATGACATGAAGTGCAGGGAAGTGGACTGAAGCTTGCCCAATTGATTCTCATTGAAATCACAAGATTTAATTCCCTTTCCTGAAAGGAATCAGAGAAGTGTAGATTCATGTAAATACACAGACTTGTAAGTACACTGGGTTTTCAAAGTAAAATACTTTAAAAGTATAACTCATAGAAATTCCTATTTCTCTAAATATACTCCTGTGTTTCTAATTATATTTTACATCTCTCTGAACTATTTGATTACACAATTCTTTCTCAATCCAAGAATTGCTATCAGAAAAAGACACCTTTGACTGCTGCCTATGTGAAATGCGCTATATCGGTTGAAGCATTTTTTTAAAGCTAGATTTGCTAAAATAATAGTAAACATCTGTGATTCTGCTAGCAGAAATAACAAAAGGAATATAAAATATGAGATACAATTATTCCTTCTTGATTTATTTAAATGCTGCTGCCATAGTAGCATTTCTAGCTACTTTCTATTTCTATCTTCTAGCCATGCTTCTGAGGTAGTTTTATTGCAGACTGTTTCTGGATTTATTTGCTTTCAGGTTCTAGCTCTGCTGTTATGCTCTTTCCTTGTAAGCACCTGCAAAACCCTGCAGTTATGAAGCGTTATTTGTTATTCATCCTGTTTTCTGGGGCAAGTGGGAGACAAGAAGGACCATAGGTCACCATAAACCTTTCAGGTCAAGCAGTTTGGATTTCAGAATCACTCAGAGCTGTCATCCTCCTGCTTTCTCAACAGCTAACATCATATCATAAAATGTCTGTAGTTTTGGTGTCAAGAAAGGAGTAAAAAGCAAATCCAGAAAATAAATGTAATTCCTGTTTAATTTAAACAAAGGTCCTGAATATTGCTGCAGTTCTGCAGCAGTTTCTGAAATTTATTTTCCAGTTGGCCTTAACAACAGTCCCTTAAGATATGTGGGGAGATTCTTGCTGACTAGAATGCAATACCATCAGTGTTCAACAAAAACATGATGCAGAGAGTCTCTTGCCAGCTTGTATTTTGCCATGTGTTTTCATTATATGTTTATTCATGAGTAGCCCCCTGTTTCACCTGTTTAGTGACTGTTCTCAAAGTCCACAACAGCAAGAAAGAAAAGGAAACTGTAATAATTCTGAAAAATATCAAACAATGGATAGACATGTGTAAAGGCAAGGTGTAAAAGTAATTTGTGAAGGTAAAAGCCTTCCTGCTGTATCCTCTGCCAGCCTTTATATGGATATATTTTCACTATTGTTAAGGACAGAGAGGTTCAACACAGAACATAAGATTACAATATAGGACTCTAAGTTTGTTTGTATTGGAGCGTTTTTTTAACCTGTCAGTCTTCAAGCAGTGTGCCTTTTTTCTGTATTCCAATTTCAGCCACATTTTTTACATGATGTCCATATTAAAGCAGAAACCTGTTAAATACCCGCTGCTGATATTTTTGCAGTTGCACAGGGAAATTCGAGCCTTTTGTAAAATCTGTCCAGCAAGTTATAGAAAATTTGGGGGAGAAAGGGCACTTTTGAACAAAAGTGCAAATATCTTACTATTTTTCTTTTAACTTCAATGGTAGATTCTACTTTAGTAGAATTTTAGAGCAGTAAATTAGCTTCTGGCATTTTGTATACTGGACAGCTGCAATGCTCAGAGCCACAGAGATGACAACTGGAAAAGAAATTTCATGAATAATGTGGTAAACTGAAGGGGGAAGAAAGAGTTGTCTTAGTCCAAATCATTTATCCAGAAAAGATTTCATCAGGAAAATGTCAAACAATGTTCAAAGGAAAGGTGCTTTCTCTTTCCCTGAAAAAAACCTGGCTGAATTTTCATCTCTTCCTGGCATATTTGCCCTGTGTGCTGTTTTCCATCTTATTCCATGTTATAGTAAATTAATTGCCATTATGTATAGACTAAGTTAGAAAAGTAATTTCTTCTCCAGTAAACACTATAACATGCTATAACTTCTTGAAAGAAATTAATATAAAAAGTAATTAAATTATGTGAGTTTTGGTTTTTTGGTTTTTTTGGGTTTTTTAAGTATCTTTAGGGAAGAGACAGTACTTTCTATACAATTGCATGGACTGCTAAATCTATTATACTCCAAGTTTGTTCATACTATTTTAGAGAGCAATTTTTTTTGAGTTGTGAGACTGTCTTATATAAACAGTGTTTTTGCACTACTATTTCTTTTTCTCCGTTTGCTTTTGGAAAATTAGAAATGCTACTTCATTACTCTCTAATGGTAAAAAAAGTAATGATTTCAGCACTTTGATTTGACTTCGGTTTCCAATAGATAGAGAATATGGCAAGAAAGAGAATGATTGCCTGGATATCTTCGATAATTATTGTATTGAAGAAGTCAAAAAGACTTAAAAGCTTAAGAAGCTGAAGAAACCAGACTCAAAACCCCCCATTTTTATTTGATTTTTCTTCTGTTTCAGTAAAATTGCACACTATTGCTTTACAGTGGTTTACGTCTCTCAGTTTCCATAAATTAGTTTGTGCAATCTGTCCCTGTGACCCCAGGAACGATTCTCCTTCTGTTTGTGTGAGCCATATGAACAGGGATGCTGAGACTGGAAAACTTAGTAGAGCTGATAATTGATTATTTGCCCTGGAAAGTAAACATCAGCTGTGGCTAACATTGAGTTGGATGGGCAAGTTTCTTGTATCACAGCCTCACACGCCACCACACAGCAGGAGGGAAGGGAAACTTGTCAGCTGCTCACAGATTAGAAGGAAAGAAGGGTTTTTTTTTCCTCTTTGTCAGACTAGCAAATGGTAACAAATTTCTAGCACTGAGTGTGAGATAGATACTGATGTGTTTGTGTTGGTTCCCCCTGTAGCTCTGACCCCCTAACATCAAACTAAATCTTTGAGAGCACACATGGTTGGGACAGAGGAAGGGTTGGTGATTAACATTACAGATCGTGGATGCAACTAGAAATGGAAAGAAAAAAGGTGATATAAAGAACAAAGATAGAGTGGGCTTCTTGAGGTACTTGAGGCTCTGTTCCCTTCCTTACTCTTACATTTTCAGACATATTTATGTTACTTAATATTTACCTGCCCCTCGTAACAGTTAATAAAATGCTTTTCAATGCACTTGGATAGATCTGAGATGTACAGGAAGAAGTAAAAGCATCAATTGTAATTTTCCACAAGATTAAAGCAGAAGAGATCAGACATTCAAACAACACTTCTCTTCCTGTAAACCTTACCTTTAAGGTAAAAAGATGGCTAGGAAAGGCTTCTAAACCCAAGCTTTCTGTTTTTCTCCATGATCCCTTGCCAGGTTTTCTCTCATTTGCAAAGAACATGAGCGCTCCCTCCACATTTTAATTCCCATTTTAGAAGATCTGCCTGTGAAGGCCTGGAAAGTACACTTCTTTTCTATTAAGTTATTACAAGCAGGATTTATTTTAGCATGACCATAGACAATTACTTCTCATAACTGAAATAATTCTTCTTCCATCTTAATATTTGCTCCTGTTCCTTCAATATTTGCAGACTTTATCAGCTTCCCTTTTCTGTTTTACCTCTGTAAACTAAACAAGCCAGGCTCTTTTAATCTGGTTTTCAGCTAAAGAAAAAATGTCCAGTCATCTAATCATTGTATTAGTCCTGCTCTGGAATCCATTCCAATTTAAATTAGCGTTTCTAAAAAAAAAAAAAAAAAAGAAAAGAACCAGAAATACATGCAATATTCTGAGATTTTTCCAGTTTGGCAACTGATTCTCAGTTATTTACCAGTGACTTTAGAACACTAAAGCTCTTGGCCATTCTTGTGTTTGTTAAGTTACAGTATTGTCTCTTTCCTGGCATTTCATGTCATAAAAAAGGAATCACATTTGTTTCCCTATTATAATTTATTTTTGTTTTCTTTCATTCTGTATGTTTTTTCCTTCGCATTTATAATTCTGATAATAATAATAATAATAATAATAATAATAATAATAATAATAATAATAATAATAATAATAATAATAATAATAATAATAAAAAAACAGCTGTTGTTTGCTTTGGTAAAAGGTGTCATCACATGCCATCACAACCAGAGATTATATTATAAAAAAAAAAAAACCCTTACTGTGAGCATAAATGTGTTATTTGCTTGTCTCCTTTTAAATATTACAAGTAACTTTGAAAAAAAAGGTCAAGGTTTCCTATGTCTATAAAATGTTACATATAAACACAGCTGAGAATATATGCTACTGCAATAAAGTATATATTTTTTTGTTATCCAAATAGAGAAATGTTATACCAGTTGAATATTTATTTTTTAAAAAAATCAATGAAGCTGGTATATCAAGTGCTTTCTACTGATCTGATACTCCCTGTGGATTTAAGCATGTTGCCTGTGGCCATCCTTCAGCTTTAGAGGAAAATACCTAGAGGTTATAAAGCTGACTGTGATCCTGTACCTTTATTGAGTAAGACTGAGCAAATAAGAATGGAAAAGGGTAGGTATTTGATCACAATAAGTTGAGCTTCTATTATACTTATTTTTCTTGCCTGTTTAAGAGTTAACAGAAGAAAAGCGATATAATGAAAACATAAGTTAACAACCTATTCATAGATATTCTTGAAAGAAAAGATAACACATAGTACAATGCAGTTGCAACAACTGTTAGAGAAAATGACACAGTATGTCTGAAAGATAAGATGCAAACTCCAAGCTTAGGCTTTGATCATGTTTCCTTTGGGATCAGCAGTTCATTCCATGAGACAGATACAAGTGGAAATGGGAGGGAAATATAAACCATTTTCAGCTATGAAGCATTTACTAGTCATGATGACAGGTTTCTTATTGCTACTGACAGGAATGCTTTTTGAGATATTGCTAATGCTTTCCTTTTGCTCCCCTGTCAAATACCAAACCTGCCTATTCAAGCATTTCGTTTGATCATTGTAGTTGGATGCCCTTGGTCCTAGATTATCCCATTATATTTATTTTTCAGAAAAGTACATCTCTAAATATAGAGAGAGATAGATTGGCAGGGGGTGGTGGGGGTGAAGAATTTTCATTTCTATAGAGGGTTATTAAAAGACCATTTAGGTCATAGTGATATTTTGAGTGGCACTCAATTCATAGACTTTGTTGATCTGGTGTCCTGAGGTGAATTTTATTTAGGCAGTGCAAATCTTTAAAAAAAAGTCTAGAACAGCATAGTTTAATATTAAGAAGCCATATTCAGATGTGATATATTCAGTGAATCTTTGCTTCCCCAGAAGAATTCCAGTGCCTAAAATACCAGGTTTACATTCAATCCAAGCATTTGAACTGCAGTCTTATTTGTGTCATAGAATCACAGAATCATTGTATCTGTGTCTGTCATAGAATCACAGAATGATTTATATTGGAAAGGACCTTAAAGTTCATTGAGTTCCAAGCCCCCTTACCATGGGCAGAGACACCTTCCATTAGACCAGGTTCCTTAATGACCCATTGAACTTGGCCTCAAGCATGTCCAGGGACTCAGCAATTTTCTGCTGCCTGTTGTGCTTCATCTCCAGTCAGTTGTGTAAAAAAATAAATCCAGAAGTGCTAATTAGCTGAAGGTAATGACAACAGAATGTGTCACTAACCACTGAAATATAGTCTGTGAATTTCAAAAAATAATCCATAAATCATCAGACTTTGTTAAATAGAATCAGTCACTATAATAAACCAATCACAGTGCAGTGATGTATAGAAAATACTGACTACAAAATACCACCTATCATTGTACCCCAGATCATAATTCACCAGCAGTTAAGATAGAACGTTATTTAATAAAGTCTGTCAGCAGGTGCCATTATACTGAAGAAGACTGACTTGATTGAGTCTATGCATCCAGTGAAACTCCTATCACTTCTAGAGGCAATTGAATCTTATGCTGCTTGCAGTCCTTTAATTGGAGTTTCCCTCCATTTTTGGGACCATCTCTGTTGAAAACTGAATTATGCAAAAAACAGGAATAGTTTTTTTTAATATGTCCTCCTGCAAATATAAAGTTACTTTGGCTTCTAACATGATTTTTTTCCCCCCACAGTTTGATAAATAACTCTTCAGTATTTTTAATTAATCAGAATCAAATGTCGGTCATTCTCCATTCACTTATGGGTTTTGCCTATTTGTTTTGCTATTATTTGATTTTTTTTCCATGTACATAATGAAAAAAAAAATTTTGGAAATTGATTCATTACGAAATGCAATCATGATGCTATAACTTTAATTTATTCAGAATTGAATGAATAGCTGCTATATTACTTTTTAATTTACAAGCTGGATGTCCAGGGAGCACGAGGAGGTGAATTGCATTTTAGAACTTAAACTGTGGATGTTTATGAGTACAACAGTAATAGTAAGGAAAGAAATAATAAATCAGGTAAGGCACGATATAAATAACTTTAAATTTAACCTGAGAATGGTAAGAGTATATGTGACATGTCGAAGAATGCAACAGTCTTGCAAGCTGTTACTGCTGTGACAACATAGATTTTGTCAAGAACACAGCCAAACTAGGTGTTGTACACATTCATTAACAGAACAAAATTGGCTAATGTGTAATGCTGGTTTTTGTGCCATCTGTGACACTGTTGGTGTCACCTAGCACTCTGCCTTGTACACAACAGGAAAGTACATTTGCAACAGAAGATCGAAAGATCGTCTATCCTGTGCTCCTGGAATCCTATGTCCCAGAAGGTAAGCCTGTAGTTTGGTCCTTTCTGTGTTAGCCTTATTTTGCATCTAGGGACTTCCTATATAAAAAAAAGGTGCCAGTAATAAAACTGGATGCATTTTTATCTGCTCTGAAAAACCTGAATCGGTTTAATTCAGTATAGTGGTTAGTTCAAAAAACAAAACACAGATCAAGCAATGCTGCCCAGCTGTCTTCTGTAGAAATATTTTTTTTTAAGATCTAAAAAAAATTGTAGCATTTTTAAATCTCATAATGAGACAGGCAGTGGCATGGCAACAAAGGGCAACTTCCAGCTATGATGTTCCTTCTCAGTGGTCATCTTAGTTCTGAAGGAATGAGGTGTAAACCAGCAGTGCCGTCATGCTGTTGGGTACCACCAGTCACTGTGAGCAGTGCTCCCCTTGTATGTGACTTTCAGACAGCACAGAAAATGCTGGAACATAATTAAACAAGTAGCTGGTTTATAAGACCAATGGGAGAGGTCGCTAAGCATTGAACTCTCTAGTATAAAATAATAGTTTAGGTCTGGAAATTAACATGGTATATCTTGGATTATTTTAATGTATAGATAACTGAAATGAGCATCCTCACTCTCTGCTGGGTCTTGTTGAAGTTTGAAGCTCCTGATACTTCTTCACTGGATTTATATTGTTTTGTTAGTTTTGTTTTGTATGAGATAATCATCCTCAAAAAATTAGTAGTCTATTTGGCAGCTTTGATTATCTGCCAACTACTATGAAGTTAGTGTAATTTTACAGTTTGGTGTACTCTTGTTTATCCTTGCATCCAATAATACCTGAAAGGACTTTCGATTATTTCTACTATTTCTGTTTCTGACTGCAGGAGTTGGGTGTCTGTAAATATCCCTAGGAATCTGCCCATAACATAATTTCTCACCATAAGGAAAACACCTTTGTAGACTCATCCTGCATTTCTTGTCCATTCAATCTTTCAAAAGCATGTTTTTGGTCCTGAAGTTCAATTGAAGAAATAGCATGGCTAATATGAGGTATTTTGCTATCCTCAATACCTTAAAAATAGTCACTCCTCTACCTTCACAGCACCGATTTGCTGATTAATGGCCCATCATCTTGCCTTTGTATGAAGCAATTGGATTTGGCTCCCGCTGAATTACCAAAGGAGCTGTATGACAGACTGCTGCACACTGTAAATGTTTCTACCATTCAAAACTCAGTGAGAACCACCAAATCATATTAGGACAGCAATTCCCATCTCCTGATGTGCTCCTGAAGCAGTTGACCTATTGTTCCCAATGAGGACAATTTGGTAGCTTGAGACTGTACACATCAGCAGCCTCCCCTGGACTGATCTGTGCCCCACTAAAATAGTGTATTCACACTTTCAGCTTTCATTTCTGTTGTGGGGCCCCCACTGAGAAACCAGCTTAAAAGGATTTTCACAGCTCTTAGGGTCTCTTTTTATTTCCACTGAAACTCAAAGTAGATCTTAACTAGTGAGTAGTTAATTGAGTTGACTTAAATCACTTGTCTGAAGGCCTAGTGTCTGGGATGGAGAAATTGTAAATGTCTTGGAAATGGAGATGGCAGAAAACAATTCTAATTGTTACTGATTGACTCCTGACAGCAGGGTGTAAAGGGGAGGTCCTGGAGGAGTCATATCCTTTCCAAACCCTTCAATTCGATCTGTAGTGTTCATGCCACCTTGGTTCTTGGGAGTATATTTGTTTTATGGACAAAGCATTCACTCATCACCTGAATGATCACAAGGTACAGTTGTTCTTTAGAGTTTGTTTTCAAATATTTTGTTCTTCTTTCCCTGCACTTTTTTATGCAGACAACTGGTGCACCTTGCCCACCTGTTTCACTGCAGCTGCCTTGGCTGTAAATTCCTTCTCTGATTTTTTGCCTTCCTAAATTATAGTAGCTGTGAGAATATAAGATGCTTCTTTCTATGTCTTCTGCAACACTGTTTGCAGCCCTGTTCACTTTAAAAAAAAAAATCTTCTCATTTGTATCCCAAAGGTAATAGCATTTGTCGGGAGGAAAGAATTCAAAGTGGAAGAATGGCAAGGAGGATACTCAGTGACTTGTAGCTGGGAATGCTAAGTCCTGGCATGTAACAGGGTGGGAAACCATATATTATGCCTAGTGCTGCTTATCCTCTGTTTTGAGAAGTAGAATTTCTGTGTAGAGATAACCTAAGTGTTTACAGAGACTTGGAGGGCCTCTCCAAGACGTGCTTGAGCTTCCTGTCTTGGTAGAGAGATCAAAGCAGAGGTCATAAAAAGCACAGAGAAAATAGTGGAGGTAAATTTTGCATGTGCCAGACCCTTTGATATGTTGAGGCTGGGGAACAGGTCACACATGCTTTTTGTCCTTGATAAAATGGAATGAGCTTAGCAGTGTATGTGCCCCAGCTTGCTCATGAAATCCTCCAGCCAGCAAGGTGGTGGAATAAATCTAGTCTTATCACTTCAGCTGTGGATCAAGGTCACCTTGGTTATTTGCATCTACGTTCACACAGTATTATATTTTATAATTAATGTTGATAAATTCAATAGCACTTGTGGCTGATATCCAAAACCATCTTTTCCTAAGGCTGGAGTTAGAAATTATCAAGTGTCTAGTTAGCTCTCTGGCCCTGAAGTTTGTATTTCACTCCTGCCAGCACTGTGTTTCTTTATATGCGCATATGTCACCATTTGACATATAGCTTGTAAGGTCTTCAAGTTATTATATGTCAACAAGTTAATCAATTGAAGAGAAGGTTCATTAACTGAATAAGAACAGATGTGTGCATAAGGTAACTTCTTCCTCATTAAAGGAGAATGTGTATGACCTTTGGAGCACTTAAGCCTCAGATAATGGATAAGTAGATGGTATGGAAGATTATCTTTCTTTGAGGATTTTGTCTGAGCCATTTGGTGTTACATATAGCAGCTGATGCTCAATAAATTTTTGTCATACTGTAGAATGTGTGATAGATTCTGACAGAGCCTTGCTGATGTAAACCATATATTTGTTATAAGTAAATGGTTTACCATGTTTAGCTTTTGACATTTTTTTATGGCCACGAAGTGGAGATTTACAGGACTCCACTGCTAGAACTATGCCCCAAATTAGCTTTTACTTTCACTACCACATAGAAACTTGGATAAAGAGCAGGAATTAACAAGATTGTTTTTTTGAAATTGTCCTCAGTGACTATTTGGCATTTGATTACTGATGGATGGTGATTTACCTGCCCTCTTCCCAGGCACAACTGCTGATGAACACAGTCTCATTCTCCATGGATATTTCCTTATTGAGTTTTTGTTGAAGACAATTACCAGTAGGATTGTGTCTTGCAGTGGCAACAGCTAAAGGCTGGGCTGAAAAACATTGGGCTCTGACATTCATCATAAATTTTTTAGAGATTGCTTTTCTCTACATCTCTACCCTTCTGGTTTGTTGTGCTTTCTTTACTGATAAAGATTCAGCACAGACTCTGAACATTCCCTACAATTATAATCCCCACAAATAAAATAACTCCAGGTCATGTAGATAAAAATACAGCATTTTAATATTTCCTTTTTCAGTTTGCACCCTGTGGAGAAGGCCAACAAAAAAGGTTCACCAGTTTTATCACCCTAGTTAGAGCTAGTCAGAAGACTGTGAAATCAGATAGCCTTTTGTCTGTGCAGTAGTGTATCATCATATTCTGCCTTAAATCCTCTTTGAGCTTACTAACCTGAGTTCTGTCAGCTTCAGTTCTCTTAGTTTCTTTCTTGCCCCATGTTAGCCTCATAATCTATAAATCTATTTCAAGTTTCATCCTGATGTAAAAAAGAATAATTTTAAAAGGAAAACTCAAAAAGCAAACACACAGACTGCCAGAGGACTTAATGCTGTACTCAAAACATCATGATTTTTTAAAAATCTCTAAAACTCCTAAATGTGTTGTTTCAGCATGTTCACAAGGACAGCAAATACTGCTTTGGTAACAATCTGAAGAAAAATTTTACTCTTTTCTTGCTGCAGTGCTTTAGAATTAATTTTATAATTATAAACCCATATTTATTTTTCTTGAATTTAAGAATTTACAGAAAGTTATCTGTAGTTAATTTGAAGCTTTCTTATAAAAATCTATCTTAAAACCTCTGATACAGATTTTGAGACATATTTCTTTTATATGCCTACCTTTTGTGCTTTGAATTTTGCCATTTAAGTGTTCATCACTCAGGTCTGGCCTCGAGTGTGATAAAAAATGTCAACAAAATATCCCTAATCTGAGTCCAGTCTAAATTTTTATTCAAATAAGCATCTCAATTTTCATTCTATAGTCATAAATTTCACTCTAACACATCTTGCAATGTCCTGCTTGAGTTTATTCCAGAGAACCTTTTTTCTAATTCTTCTCAAATCTTACCCTAGGTCTGGAAATTACTTATCCATGGAGGGCTTTAGTTTTAACTACCAGTAGATCCACTGAAAATTGCTAGGGTTAGTTCAGGCAAAGACTACTTCTATCAGTTGAAGTGCTACATTTATTTATTTGCTGGATCTGAAGGTAAGGGCAATCTCACTCTATACTTCAATTTTATTTACTGTGAACAAGAGGTGATAGAATATAACAAGCATTCTACATAAAACATTATTTCAGTTGCTATGTACTAGACAAAAAAAGGCATACATGCTGCAGATTGTTTTTGTTAGAAAATAATATCTTAACAGCAGCTTTTCTAGTTGTAGCTCCAAAATTAATCCATTTAGAGCACACTTATAATAAATAGGAAATGTTTTGTAGATGCAATTGTTCTGTTGCATGAAACCACATCCAAATCATTGTTTTTCTGGGTTTAAAGTACTTTGTATAACTGCAGTTGTGTAATGAAATGAAGATTAGTGTACTGCATGTATGAGACTTGCAATGTAATTGCAAAGAAAAATTACTTTCCTTGCATTCAGCCTAACATTTTAGAAAATGTTAGGCTGAATACAAGGAAAATCATTTACATTTATGAAGTCAAACCCAAAAGGGAGAGTTTTTTTTTTTTTTTTGGAAAATGTGAACCTAAAACTGAAACATGGAAATTAATTAAGGTGTGCTTTGTTGAAGTGTATATCTGGATAGGCAGAACCAAAAGTGCTAGCAAAATGAAGATCTTTTTCTATTGGAAGTATTACCATTCTAAACTGAAAACAGAGACCACAAGAGGCTAAAGAAAGGTTCCAGTGTCAGCACTGTCTAGGTAAGATATAAATATATGGCATAGTTCAGAAATTTGTACCAGGGGGCTAATCTTCTGGGATTTAGATTAGTCAGAATCATTCAGCGCATTCTATTTAGCAGATAAATATTTTAAACAGTCATTGAGCTGATTTTATTACAGAATATGTATTCATTGTTGAGTTAATCCTAGGGAACAGAATTGATAATCTAAATTTTGGTCCATTTTATGTCAGAACATCCATCATTAAGTTTCAGAATTCACCTGTCAGTGACAAATTTGATTGAGGTGTTGCTTGTTAATTGCTCTAATATACTTTTTGGTTGAGGAGATATGAAAACAAGAAAAACACTGAAAATAACTGAAAAAAAATCCCCTTACCTGCATAGCCATGAATTGATGTTTAATGTACAAATATCAATTTAAACATGAATTAAAACTAGTGTTTAGGTTAGGGACAGTCCAAGTGAAGTAATGTTAAACAGATGCAGGTCAGAGAGCACAACTGACCCTAAGGGAAGAGCAGGCCAGGAGAGCAGTTAGAATAGAAAAAATGTAGAATGCAGGAGAAAAGGTGAAGTTGTAGTTAATCTGCTAAATTAGTAAAACTAATTCCACTCTCTGAGATGTGAGCAGGAATTTTACTTCTGATTTCAGTGGGAACAATTAAGCAAAGTCAGTCAAGACCCTGACTCAGTCCAATTCTACATCTTACAATTATTTGAACTCAGTGGTGGCCTGATTAGATTTTATGTATAACTATTTTGCTAAACTTTGCCCTGTTATTTTAGGAGAGTGTCAAGGCAGTGGGAAAGTGGTAAGAAAAGTACTTGTAGCAGTGACTGTTTGACGTAATAGGCTAGTTTAATGTGATTATTGGAAAATATGTAAAAATCTTGAAGGACAATCACAGTGTTTTGGATTTTTATAGTGTTTTGGATTACTCTAATATTGATCCTAATTCTTGTACAGAAATGTTGAATAATATTTAATGATGAGCGTCTTGTGTTAAATGCTATAAAAGACAGAAGCAACTATTATAATTTTGTAATAACTCATAATACTCTATCTTCTGTGCTCCATCCCCTTGCTCTAATTGGTGAATCCCTGAACAGACAGCTCCTTTGGGTGCATCCCTGGCTCCAGCTTCCAAGTGCTGTCATGACCTGGCACAACAGAGAAAAAGGGCATCTGCTGGGTCCTAGTCCCCCTAAGTAAAGAGGAGGAGTGGATTGCACTAGCTTCTTCATGGTGAGACAATCCAGTCAGAAGATGGGGTTGATAGAAATGGTTATGAGCTTTTGCTGAAGAACCTCAGCAGGTTTCATTCTGATGTGTGTTACCTCCTTGGAAACATGTTTCTTCTGATTTTGGTTAATAAGAAAGTTGACAAACTCCTTCTATTTCTGACCTATTTTGCAGCTGTTCTCAAGTCTTCAGAAAATAGCTTAGGGACAAAGAAATATTTTTCTTCACCTCCTATGTGCAGATGATGAGGTATTACCCTCCATTGTTTCCTCTCAAGTTGAAACATGGTATAGAACTCCCAGTTATTTTGTACTCACATCTTGAAAACCTGTCTCTAAATAATGTATGTTGCCTGTATTCAGGCTGTAGCTTCGGTATTTCTTATGATCTATTGGATAATTGCAATGGATGTATCTGATTCAGACAGAATAAGTGATAAAAGGGAACTGCAAAAGCATGCCTGGGTCTTTTATTGATTACTGCCACAATAAGAATCTATTTTTTTCAATATAATTGCTGGTAATGTTTAAAGATTTTGTTAATTTTGAGATTAACTACAATTATGATTTTCTCAGTGATGCAATTTTAACACATGGGTAACTGTGAAATATACATGTAAAATTCTTAAAGGGCATTCATCAGTATCAAAGGCTCTGCTTCCAGATGAAAGGAATGATTCTTCAATTCAGGAAAATAAAATTATTTCATGGAAAGTCAAGGTCGTTTAAATGACAGTGTTTGTAGAAAATAACAACTTGCTCCTTGCACATAAAAAACAAATGTTAGTGCTGCTGCAGAGAACAGGGATCAGCTTGTGAGATCCATCTAAAATGGTTTTTCCATTGGCAAAAAACATTTGGGACTATATTTTTCCAGTTTTGTAATCAAACAGGCTGGTTCCCGGGGAAAAAAAAATGAAAGGAAAAAAGTAATCAAAGATGTATGTTTCCCTCTGGTAAACCGAGGATAGAAAACAATAAAGAAAATCAAGATTTAATTGTTGAGGGTTTTTAACAAAATTCTGTGCTGATTCAAGTAAATTTTGAATTTATGGCTCAGCAGTGAATAAGGAACTCCATATGATAAAGGTGATTACATTTTTCACATAAGTGACAAAACCAAAAGCGTGTCACTATTGTTCTGCAAGAATGGAGTTGTTAGCACTGTTCCAATTCCAGTTCGAATCATTATTTTCTCCTTACTGAATTTCACCTGCAGTTCAAAGTAGGTGCAAATTTGTGTTATAAATTATTGTGTAAAATCACTATAGCCCCTGAAAATACACCTTAAGCTAGCTATGATTACTAGGCCTAAAAAAAATTCTTGCATTATGTACATTCTATTTGGAAAAAACTTTGTGATCCTGGTAAAGTGATATGCGTACATGAATACATAACATCACTAAATGTTAGGTAAAGTGGGAATTTCTAGCTAAAACAGTCAAATGGTGTAAGATTAGCACAACCTTTGATAGGAGGGAATGAATCAGTACATTACTCTTTAGATCTTTTTTCCTCTTCATTCACAGTTCTGTCAGTTACTTGATCAGAACAGTTTCTGTGGATGGAGATAGGAGATGAAAAGGAGAGAAGAAGGCTGACTAAAGAGAGAAATTATGTTTTAGCTTAATCCTCAGCTGAAAGAGCTGTGACATTCATGAAGTCAGATTGTACCACAATGGAGGAGCATATTCCTTCCATCACAAGAAATATCCCTCCTTCATATCTCTCCTTCATCTCTCTTGTGTCTCAATACAGGAATACTGCTCTCACAGCTGTGCTTTCCTTCCTAATGTTAGACTGGCTCTTAATACAATCAGGAGATCTCTAAAAAGCTGGGGTAGTTACTCCACTGGTAAATGCATTAAGATGGGAAAAGAAGAGGGCAGAAAAAATCAGGCATGCATTTGGGGCTACTGATGGCAAGTATCACTTTGACTTTATTATTTATGCCAGTGCTTCCAAAAGCTTGCTGTCTTCCAAAATACACCTAAAGACTCATTAAGAAGTAGAATTTTTAAGCAATGAAAACAATTACTTTATTTTTTTTCTTCTGTCCCAGTTATCATCTGGGATACTTGACTTATTTTTCAAGCTTGAAGAAAGATATTTTTAGATAAATCTCATTATTTTTCTCCCCACTTGTAAAATTTAGTACCAAGAGAGGTGCATGACTTTTATCAGCAGAAAAAACTTTGCTATGTAATTTCCAGGTGCTTTTGCATTGGTGTTTTTTATAGGTTTCTATGATTTGAATATACTATTTGAATTGAATACTTGACTTTGAAATTATGTAATGTTTATTTTTTTACCATCTTATTTTTTTTTCCTTGTGCCATCTCTCCACAATATTTTTTCTAATGCTGTACCTCCAACTATTACAAGTGATTTGAAACAGTTGCCAACATGGTTTTTAACACTGAAAATGATGTAAGTTCTGGTGGTTAAGTCATAATGATACTTACCTCCCTCAGCACAAAAATGCACATCACATAACAAGTTACATTTTTTAAAAATCTTTAAGCCAAGAATCCAAAATAGGATGCTGAGACTCAGTTTCATTATCTACTTCATAAAAATAGGTTGGAAATAATTATTACTGGTTGATCAGTAACTAATCACTCATTGATCCTGTTGAGAATCTGAAGCTAATTTGCTTTTGCTTCTCTGTGAGTGACATGCATATTCCTTCATCAATATAAAAATTGTCAATACTTTGTGGATTGTTTATATTTTTTTTCTCTTAAAAGGGTGTAAATGACACTCCTTTACCCATTCCCTATTCAGATCAATGACAATATCACTACTGAGTTCAAAACCCCCCAAATCACACTTTTTAATGTACCTTTAAAGGAACAATTAAGATGATTTCTGATGACAAGTGTCCTATATCAGACATAGCGAATTCAAGCCACATTCCCCCAAATCAAGCTAAAGAATACATAAAGATCAGATTTGGTGGTAGGATAAAAGATGTCTCAACAGTAAAAACAGTAATACTAAAAATTTAATAGTTTCAAATGGCATATTTAATTTTCTATGAAATATATGTCACCCATACAAATGTGTGTTGAAAAGGTGCTGTCATGAATTTTAAATTTGCTGAAAAAGTGGAATTTTTCTTTTTTATACTGTGCAAACTAGAGAATAATAATAATAAAAAAGTGACATCAAGTGCTTTTAATGTTTCAACTTGTCAGTAAATGTTATAGATAAAAAAATGCTACTAGTTGTACCCATAAAAATGAAAGTCAGTTTCAAAACTAGATTATAAATTTGCATGAATATTATACAATTTGAGTAACAATTATAATGTCTCATTTTTTTCCAGGGATTTTAATATGTGTTACCAACATGTCTGCTTCTAGATTTGGTCCAGAGATATGAAAAACAATTTTCAGAGGACCTTTCTGTATAGTTATAAAATGATAAAAAAAAATCTCTACTGCTATTCGCCTGTCCTGAATTTACATAACTTATGTCTGCGTAATTATTCCTTGGGATTAGGTGTCTTTAAAGGCATCAGCTATTGAACAAAGATATTTCCATTATTTTTCCTGTGTAGGATTTCCCTTTTTAATGATAAATTTGTTTACTTTCACATCTTTGGGTCATTATGAGTGTATGTAGTGATTTCTAAAAGGGCAGTTTGAGAGGCGCCAAAACCAAGGATTGTCTCATGGGAAAAGACCCATAAGAGAGTCAGTACTGAGCCAAGGAGCACGGTGGACGGCTCTGTCTCCAGTCTTGTTTAATTACCTATTTAGGAGTTGTCCTCTGGATGTGATTAATACAATCAATAAACTGACTGTCTCTAGTAATACCTGATATATGTCCATACCTTCATTTTATAGATAATTTCAAATATGTTTCCTTTCTGACCTCAATTTTACATGCATTGCAAAAATTTCTTTCTCATTTAATTAATTTTAATCATCAATTTGATCATTAAATACATGTGATAATCTAATTTCTTAAATGAAGATTGAGAATGATTGACCCCAAGACCTGTGTACAGCGTGCTTTATGGAAAAGAAACCTAACTCCCTAGAAAATAGATTTGTATTTTAGAATGCTGTCTGAAGGACTGCTGTATTTCTGCAAAGCTTATATACCTTATTTCTACTGCACCCAAAAATGCATCTTTGTGTTTTCATAAAGACCTTGAGCTTTCATACAAAAAAAATACATACTAGAGAGCAAGGTGTATAATTTACACTTTTAGTCTACAGTAATTATAAAACTTTCATTATCTATATTACATATTTATAAACATCTTATCCTGTATTTATTTAAAAATAAGATTTCAAAGATCACATTAGAAGACAAAGCTTGGAGTGACATATTTACAAAAAAAACTTGCTATAAAACCCCTTGTAGCTTTAAATTCAAGTCCTTAAGACTCCAAATCTTCCTGTATTGCATTACCATCAAAGACAGTGACATCTATTATTTCCTTCTCATAAGAACAGTGACCTACTGCTACTTTTTTGCTTTCATAGGCTTTTTTTGTAAACTATATGGTAAAGGAGGGGTAGCTTTTTACATTACTTGGCATTTTCCTTGAAAAGATGAAGATGATACACATCAGAATAGGGACACTGACAGATGAATTGCAGCAGTGGTGCCTTTAGCAAGCTGGATCATCTTGGCTGTAAATATGCCTGAATCAGCAACTTTAAACATTGTAGTTTGGGTGGTAAACAATGAAATATCAAATGTTCCTATTTATATGCTGATATCCTGGTTAGCTCTTCCTTCCTTCCTTCCTTCCTTCCTTCCTTCCTTCCTTCCTTCCTTCCTTCCTTCCTTCCTTCCTTCCTTCCTTCCTTCCTTCCTTCCTTCCTTCCTTCCTTCCTTCCTTCCTTCCTTCCTTCCTTCCTTCCTTCCTTCCTTCCTTCCTTCCTTCCTTCCTTCCTTCCTTCCTTCCTTCCTTCCTTCCTTCCTTCCTTCCTTCCTTCCTTCCTTCCTTCCTTCCTTCCTTCCTTCCTTCCTTCCTTCCTTCCTTCCTTCCTTCCTTCCTTCCTTCCTTCCTTCCTTCCTCCCTCCCTCCCTCCCTCCCTCCCTCCCTCCCTCCCTCCCTCCCTCCCTCCCTCCCTCCCTCCCTCCCTCATCCACATTAAAAGCAATTTCATGATTGCAGTTCCCAGTACTTTGGCAACAAGGCACTTGCTTTGAATTTCCAAAAGGATTTCAGTTCTTCATGCCCAATTTACGGCCTTTTTTTTTTCTTGTGTCACCTTATCCTTGATTTGAAATGACATTTTTCTCTTTTTGATACACTGCCTCTTGATATGTCTGCAGAGGGCAATCATATCAAACCTTGGACTTTTGGCAGGCTAAAACTCTGGTTCTTCTCTCCCACAGTATCTATTTCTCTGCAATATCTCTAGCTCTTTTCCATATCTGTAGCAGGAATGATCAGAAGATTTGTGACATTTGAAAGCCCTTTGACCCTCCTGTGGTCACAGAAATGCTTCTTTCTCTCTGCAGAGGTTGAGAAGCCCTTGCTGAATTTGCTTAGAGGGATCTTGTTCTCTCTGAGCGTGGTGTGGGGTGCTGCGGTGCTGAACAAGGCAGGAACTGTGCTGTAGTCCCACAGCAAAGAAAATCTTGTCTTCTCTTATACCTGAGATGTTATAACTAATAAGTTTGGATGTTCATAATCTGGCTCAAGTGCATTGTAAAACGTCGTTTAGTTTATAACCTCACAATGCTGGGTATTCTGACCTGAAATCCTGCTAGTGTGGGAGCATCCTGGCACTGTTTATTTTTGTGTACCTAAATTGCTGAGTTACAGTTTGTAGGAAAACATGAGATTTAGAATGCAAGTAGAAGATAAGTAGGTGTGATTAATTTTCATTCTTGCACTTAGCATGTTTCTTTTACAGTTGCAGAAACCTTAGCTGCTAAGGTTCAGGTTATAATTTGAACAATTCATTCAAGTAGCAATGAACAGTTCAAATTATAACAGTTCTTTCAGGTAGCAATGTGGGTGAAAACTAAGGTCTCAGGAAGGTCTGCCAATGAAGACAGCCACTCAAAGACAGAAATATTATTTAACAAGTAGAGATAGAGATCTTTAGAAAGATATCTTTGAAATAATCTTCAATGTAATATGAAAAGAATTGAATAAGCCAAATTTATGCAGATTGCACGTTATGCCACTCTGTGTAATGTATATGTTACACTGTTGAATACTGTGGTCTCATCACTGCACTGAAAATTTTATAACTGGTTAGAGTGAGATGAAGATTTTTTCAGTAGTCCAATCTAAGCTCATTTGCAGCTATTGTGAGACAATAGAGGCTCTCATCCTTTCATTACTTTTTAACTCTCATCATGTGAGTCTCACCCAATTGTTTGAAACTCACATGCTTATCCAGAGACAATGCAGGGTGGGATTCTGGATACATTCAGTGAATACAATGCAGATTTCTTATGTATCTATGTAAAAACACTTAAAAATATTGGTAAACAAATCTGTCTGAATGCAATTTTACAGTTTAATTTTTTAGACTAGCAAAGACCATGCATAAAATTTTCAAAATTAATTCCTTAAAAGTATTTAATTGTAAAAAGTAACATTAAAATAAAATAGCATGTATGAAATGTTCTTGGTTTGCCTTCTTAAAAAATTTTGTAAGTTAACATTGAAAAAATGAGAAAACACCTCTGTCTTTCTAATCCCCACTCAAGTCTTTGAGATTGCTTTGCTTTCTTGAAAAAGAAAACTAAAATAGATAACTAGATGATCTACATTTATTTATTTCTCTCAAAGCCTTATGATATTTCATTAAGGAAATAAAGGCCACTTTATCAAACATTCAGAAATTTAGCATGAAATAAAGTCAAAACTGTACCCACTTAAATATTAATATAAGAAAGATTTTGATTATGTGTCATAGCAGCTGCACAGGAAGATTGTTTCATTTTAGCTGGTTTAAAATAGGAACTATAAAGAGGAAATCTTTGTAACAATGTTTGGTATTATATTTTCTTATGATTTATTTTTAGAAAACTAGTGGCTTTTTTTTAATAAGACTTTGCAGGATATATAAGACTCTCACTAGCAATTGGTATTTTCTTCTTCCATTTAAGAAATGAACTGTAATTCAGAGATAATAATAATGATAAAGACAAAAAATATTGGGAAATTTGGTGCAATGGGCCTTATTTTATGTCTTTTTTTTTTGTAGCAAAACCAATTTGGACATGTGTAAGCAAAATGTACAAACATAAAGAAAATAAACCTTTTGAAAGCCAGATATATTCACAGAATGGGTCAGGTTGGAAGGGGCCACAGTGGGTCGGTCTGGTCCAGCCTCCCTGCTCAAGCAGGGTCATCCCAGAGCACATGGCACAGGATTGCATCCAGACAGTTCTTGAATATCTCCAGAGAGGGAGACTCCACACCCTCTCTGGGCAATCTGTTCCAGTGCTTTGTCACTGCACAGTAAAGAAGTTCTTCCTCATGTTCAGGTGGAACTTCCTGTGCATCAGGTTCTGCCCACTGCCTCTTGCTCCATTGCTTTACACCACTGAGCAGAGCCTGGCTCCATCCTCTTGTCAGCCTCTCTTCAGGTACTGACAGACATTGATGAGGTCCCTTCTCAGTCTTCTCTTCTCAAAGCTGAACAGGTCCAGCTCCCTCAGCCTTCCCTGATAAGAGAGATGCTCCTGTCCCCAGTCATCCTTGCTGCCCTCCACTGGAGCCAGATAAAGAATGAATGATTAAATGGAAAAGGAAATAAAGGGCTACAATGGCCATGTGAAAAAATGCTTTAATGATATACTAGCAAATGAGAAAATAAGGCTTTAAATTTACATTTCATTAAAATGAATCAGTGTATAAAAGCACACAATTTTGAAGAGTATGAAAATAGAGTCCTGAGCTGTCTGGTTAACCTTGTTTATCACAGGCATACTGTAATATCAGCCAATAACTGTGGAATTCATGATAATTTATTCTTCTATTCTTCATATTTATTTGGATATAACTTTTGAAAGTGAGGTCATAAATGTTTCCTTAACTTACTGAAAGACATTTCTTAGTTTTTTATTCAATAACTATGCTGCCATTAAAACAACAAAAAGCCCAATATCTGCAAGGTATAGATGAGTATGTACAATAAGGTATGCACTGTGAATTACAATTTACATACCGAACCTCTTTTTAGGATAAAGTTTGGATAAAAAAAGAGCCAAAGACAAAGTATATGATGCACCAGTGAACTCAATACAGAAAAAAGAAATCATGCCAAAACAATTGTACCTGAAGGTGCTAGAATGAAATAACATAAAAAGTATTGCTTAATAAAAAAGTGAAACATCATGTAAGTAAGAGAACAGAGAGTTTATTACCTGCATGTTTTTTGTAGCAGGATTGCTTGAAAGATACAGTTGCTATTGATCTATTTCTGTTCAAAAAAGGTAACATCACTCATCTATTCTAGATAAATTTAATCTCCTTTATTTTAGGAGTTGAGGTACTGGACTGAGTGGATCAGAGGTCTAACTTATCCAGTATTTTTATTCTGACCTTAGGAAAGATATTATTTACTGTATCTGTAGCAACAGAAAAAAAGATAATATCTTGGTTATTTAATTTAGAAAAATTTTCTCTTTTCCCTTCTGTTTCACTAAGTCTTAAACTTCTGTTGGATAGAAAACTCTTAGCCTTATTCCTGCAGTTTTGTACATATTCCAAAACAAAGATTATTGACACTTGTAAGAATTGTGGATGTTGATTAGAGATGTTATTTTTGGATCTCTAAGATTTTGTCCTCAGTAGCTTCAAGGAATGGTGAATTCTATTCTGCTATGTGGAAGAAAAGGTACTTATTATGAATTTATTCATACTTATTTATTACAAGCAATGGAGATGAGAAGCTCCCAACCATTTCCAGACTATCATTGCACATGTCTTTTATTCTGATGTCCTCACATTAAAACAAAGAGTAACATTTTTGTATCACCTTTTTAAGTAAAATTATTCCAACCTTACTTAGTGTTTTTCCACCCATTTTTTAATTTCCCTGGATTTTTTTTTTCAGAAATTCAAACTTCCTTTTCTGAACCTCTGCTAGTTTGACAGTTTTTTTGAAACCCTGTGATCAATGCTGCACGTAATATTCTGGAGGAGGTGACATTTTAGATGGATATGTGGTAATTTCCCCGGATTCTTGCATTTCTTGACTGTGATGGCACATTGAGCAATTGATGGTTTTTATTTCCTCCTTTTCTCTCTCTTTATTGTCAGTAAGTTTGGAAGGCACATAGACTGTACACGAGTACCACACAGAAATTGAAAGGAGATATGATCACTCTTCTTATTCTCTTCCTTTGTATCAGTGTTGAATTCAATTACTGCTGTCTTTGAAGATTTCTGGCTCAGAAAGAAATATCCTCTTCTTCAGTAAGTGATTTGGTCTGGGGAGAAGTACTGGGATGGTGTCTGGGGTAGGGGCTGCTGCTACTCTCTGCTGAAAAAGCCATGCCTCTCAAGGCATCAGAGCTAGCCTGGGAGCTGGTGAGGACAGATGCCAGGAAAGCCTCTGGCTGCAGTCCCTTCTAGACCCTTAAAGGTGTAACCTGCATGCAGCAGGTTGGTGTGACAGTCTCTAGTCCTCTCATGGCAAGGGGTTTACTGCTAGAGCATATCCACGGTAACTTCCCACACAACCCATTCTAGCATGTGAGGGAAAGAAGGAATTTTCCTTTTCGTCAGAATATCTTGCTTGGTTGTGTTATATATTATCTTGTTTCAGGGAACATCGGGGGATTTCATCAGAAATCGTTGCAGAATTTCTAAACATAGGCAGTATCCTTCATCACTTCAGCCTTCCTCCTCTGCTGTGTTTTCATTTTAAAGGCTTTTGATCTTTTATACTAAGGGCTCCATTCTTTGGTCAGATGCTGAGGTATAATTTGTGCATTGAGGGGTGTTTGATGTGGGTGGGACACTGAAGAGTTTCGCACCATCTGGGTATCAGATGTACTTCTAATTAACTTGGTGGAAGTGGCCTTATAGGAGCAGTGCTTTGTACTCTGAGTTCCTAAGTGTGTATGTAAGGGGAAGAGGGAAAAGAGGAAGAGGTCAAGAGAAGTTAAGAAGGTCAAAGGAAGGATGTGGGGTGAATGTGAACATAACTGCATCCTTAAAGGGGGGTGTTTGCTGTATTTAGAGGGTGTAGCCTTAGACAGGAATGCAGACTCCAAACCTGTTCATTGATTTGCCTCAAGTAATTAGAACATTTATCCCAAAATTTATCCCTCACTGTAGGCTATGTTCTAGGCTGTAGAATGCCTTTATCACTGTCTCATCCATTTGCTTTACAAACATTATATGGAGCTGGCTTCCAGCTATGTTCTGTGATTTTTGTGGATTTTCAGACTCCTCTTTCTCCCTATAATTCTTAAGTTGAATTATAGGAAACTAAATCAGAGGTATATACCTCATTAAAATGAACAAGAAAAAAATAGATATTTCAGTGCTGTGGAATTTAAATCTCTGATTTGTATCTAAGATCTCTCTCAGATATAAAGGCTTTCCCTTATAATGAATTCTACATGAATAGTCATAATCAGAAGAAAACATCATGGGAAATTGTTCAAATGCTGGAAAAATGTCCAAATTTCTCTTTCATTTCATATTTATCCTACAAACTTGGAGATTACCTAAAAATGAAGTGTAAACTTTGGGCTGTTCTATAGTTTTTTTCAAGTAGTTTCTTCACTCCTCTCTAATGTTGTATGGTATCAGTGAACTTGGAAAATATATTTCTTTTTCTTCTTGGTATTATTATTTTAACTTTTTTTTCCTTTTGAGGTGCTCAGCTTATCATGAATTCTAAAATCTAATCTTCTGTAAGTGTTAGTAATGAGACAGTGGAGCAGAGAGTCAGGCTTCTTCCCACAAGGTTTTGCTTTCATGATGAACTAAGTCATATGAAGTGTGGAATCTGAGATCAGGCATGAAATTTTTAGATGGTGCCAGCTGGAATAGCTTCATTAAAATCAATGGGAAGACACCAGTTTTCACCACCAGCTTGTGACTTACTCCCAGGGGAAATAAAACGGTTGATATAAATGTTTCAGTCATGAGCCTCTTAGAGTGAACAATTGACATGGCAAGGGCAGATGCTGGTATTCAAAATTGAAGATAATTTGGGATATTATATTCTGGATGTGATAGAATCTGTTGATTTTCTCTCTATCACCCAGTATCACTTAGAACCCAACTCATATTTGAGCTTTTTAGAAAGTAGTTGAATAATGTGGAGTTTCTTAGGGGTATGGAGTAAACTGTGGGCTGCTGCATAGCATTAGGGAGAATTCTTGCTTTTTATAAAGATTAAGCAGGGAAGAAGAGAATCAAATATTTTCCCCTTCGTTCCTCACAAGACACACACTGAATTGTACTACTGAGTCCTTTGTAGAAACATGATTATTGTCAGATAACGTTACTACTAAATTCTGTAAAACCATATTTATGCTGATAAATATTCATGTAATCTTTTGTCTTTTACTGTAAGATGGGTGTGGGATGCCATTTTCCAAACTGAATGTGGCAATAGCAACAGCCAAATCCGTGCGTGAGGGTGCATGAATGGGCTTAGAAAGAAGGAGAAGTAGTTATGGGTTTTTCAAGAGCCACTTTCAGATTTTGTGATTCCTACTGTGAGCTCAGGAAGCCCCCATCTAGACTAAGAAGCAGAAATATAGTTGATTATCTATTTTAACTTTACTGTTTAATAACATGATGAAAACAGAGAAAAAGAAGCAGGTAAGAGGCAAAGCAGAAAGGTCCCTTCCCTGGGAAACAGGGATAGACTTTTATGAATCCTGTTTCTACAAGATGTGAAAGCGTTTCATTTCATGGACAGCCTGGTTTCCCCATTTGCATTACCCTTGGATCAGTGCACAAGCAAGTTTCTCACTGTGGAGTTTTATTAATGAGGTTATTGTTAAGCAAGAAAGCTCAACTGCTTTCCTTCCAAATGAAAAAAGGAACATTTTCATGGGCTAAGATTTGCCCTCTAGCTAGGCTCCTGAAATCCCACCAAGTTAAAACTTATCCTCTACCCATTTTAACTATTACAGTGACAATGAATGGACTTTAAGCAGTTTCAAAATATGCCCCATTAACTTTAATATGTGCTAAATTTTGTAGCAGAATTTTAATTTTTCAATACAGCTTTTCAATACAGCCTTTCAATACAGCCTTTCAATACAGCTGTGCTTTTCGCTGTGATGAAGCTTTTCTGCTGAGAATACTTGCACTAGAACAATAATGATCTTATTTTTCCTGCATTCTTAAATTATTCAACTCACAAGTTAGGATCATAAGATATTTCAGAGTGGAAAGGACCTCAGGAGAGATTCTCATGCAATTTACTACTCAAAGCACTATCAGCTGTGAGGTGAGAGCAGGTTACTCAGGGCTTTATTCAAACAACTCTTGGAAACCAGATTAAAAAATTGTAAGAACAGAATAGAAATTGTAAGAACTTGTAAGTTCTTGAAATTGGAGAAATTATAAATCCACAATTAGTAGATTTAAAATATTAGAAGGTGACTTTTTGATTATTCACTTTAGTACCTGTTTATGGCCCTGTTGTTTTTAAATTTGTCTTTTTTAATCTGCTGCCTCTGAGAGACTCCTGAGGCAACAAATTTCAGACGTTCACTTGCTACTGTACAGAAATATTTTCTTTTGAAAAAGAAAATATTTGAAAGCTTTTAGCTGATATGATAAATTCATTAAGAGCTAGCTGTTTTTCTTTGGGTTTATTCAATAAATAGTTCAGAGTTCACTCACCCATGGGATTTTACAGACCTTCAAACATACCCCATCATCCTTCTCTTTGCATCAAACAATATCAGTTTTTCTCATCTGTCCCTGTTAAGGTTATTACTGTTTCCACACCTTCTTAGCTCCATGTTGTTTTCCTTGAGGTGCAGAAGTGCCAACAGCACTGAAGTTATTTATGTGGAAGAGGCTGCTTAGCCATCTCTTGATGCCTGAGGTCTGCCAGAGACAGATGTGTAAGCCATAGCTTTTAAATTACGTGGTAATGGAACTGAAAGGAGCTGTACAGCTATGCTGTAAGTAAAAAAGGAAATCCACTGTTGATCTTAATGGTGTGGGTGGACATCTGGTTTATGTGGATGTCTTACTTGCTTTTGGGCTGAGTTTTTTCCTTGCTCTCTTCCACTGCATCATTGAGTGTGGTTGTATTGCAATGACCAATGAGTTTGTAAATGCCTACAGAGGTAAGCAATTAACATCTGTGATGCTGTTACAGTAAGAGTAAGGCAAAAGCTTCAAAAAAAAAAAAAAAAAAAGAAACCAAGAAAAGATTTTGTATAGATTTCTGGACATCAGAGAATGACCTAGAAATCAACATTCACTGCTTATCAGGACTGCAAACCTACCTGGGGTATGCTCATCAAACTCTTACACTTGTTTCTGTTCTGACACAGGAGAATGTAGGCTAGGAGATATGGATGGTGCTCGCTTCAATGTGGCAGGGGGCTGGAAGAGGCTCTTAAGTCTGCTAGAAAAATGTTTCTGCCTGTCTTGTTCATGCTGCTCAGTTACGTGGCCAGAAGACACTCCTCATAAGAAAAAAATGTTAGTACACCTAATTAAAATTGTTAATTTAACTGAGCAGTCAGAAATATTCTGTTTGTCCTCCTTCCTTAAGTCATCCAGTTTCCAAATCTCAGCTAAATGGCTTTTTCTCTGACACCATCTCTGAGAGGTACTAGTCCCGGCTTTCAAGATTCATGTCACTTCATCAAATAAATTCCTGTTCTACAATAGCTGAACAAAAGTTAAGGGAAATGAAATAATTTGTAAAAGAAGTTTTGAAAGTTTGAAGCCAGATTTGATTCATACAAGTAATACAAGTTTCCTCAGAAAGCAGTGACTTATTTTAACTGGAATTGGAAAAGACTGTTTTTTAAAATATAAACTGTCATGTTACATGAAACCTTATTTCCTCATACCAGCAGTGATTTTATTGACAACTGTTCAAAGTGGTTTTATTTTTAACTGTGCTCTCTCATCACAAGGCCATTCACTGGTAAAGGGGACTAATTTTTTTTGATGGTTCACGTTTATTTTTCCTCAATGATGGAAATAATGAATTGTTTTCATGAAAGATTCATGTCAAAATATGTGTTGTGGAAGCAGAAATGTTTCTTATTCAGATCTCTCTGTATTCCTCTCAGAAAATATCCAACTTTAGAAACTTTCCAGTTAGAAACTTTCCAAGTTGATACAATGCTGAGCAACATGCTACTTTGATTAAAAAAAAATATTAACCATAAGAACAATACTAAGTAATCTAGTGTCAACAGGTCTGCAGTCACAGGCAAATAAAACCAAAAACATTCTAAACAAATTCATCACTACATAAAGGTCTTCTAGACTAACACTGCAAATTCAGGAGCTGGGTCATCCTTTCTCGGAAATTTTGCTAAGATTTTCTTCAAATTAGTCAGTATACATTAGTTCCTACTTAACAAACATTTGGTTAAGGTATTTATCTATGAAATTTGCTAAAGGGAAGCCTTTAGAGATGCAGTATCTCACTTTCATTTCAGTCCTGAGGGACAGGAAGAAACTCATGCATAGTAACTATCATTTTCATAAAGCTAATGAATTCACACTGCTTGTCCATAATAATTGTGTATCAAATGTGAAAATATGCAGTAGGATATTACAAATTGTGTAAACAATGACAAGATGCCTGAGAGAGAAATATAATTTGTTTTTCTAAGCAACATTTTCAAATTACTCTTTACTTCTTCTAGCTGAGTTATGAAATAGTAACATCACTGAGACAGTTGAATGTTATGATAAATTAGCAGATTACAAAAACAAAATGAGGAAACAACCTCTAGATTATTATTACTATTCTGTAGTCATTGTCCTCTTTGTTCCTGCATTTAGAGTACATTTTCATCACTATTCTAATTCTTCCCTACACGTAGTGGGTACTTTTAAGAAGATGTTTTAAGCACAAAGTTTAAGTAATGCTATTTTAGTAAGAGTCATGAGAACAGCTTAGAATTTTGACTCAGTTCTACTCTGATTCTATTGCAAAGTCAAAATAAATTCAGAAACAGCTTCAACACATTTTGACTTTATGCAGTAGGGGCAAAGGTTTCATGCCAGCCTTCAGTTAGCCTTATCTTGATGCCATCATAATATTGTCAGTCTCAAAGTGTACCCAAAGTATCATTACACAGGCTGGAGCAGCTACAGCAAAATGTCACTCTGGCATGTCTGTGCCATCAAGTCTCCACAAAAAATGTCACTGCCACAAAGCGGATGTTGTAGTGACATCTCTGCCATCAATTGGTCATTAAGGGATCCCCTTAGCTGCTTATCCAGAGAAGTTTTATTACTCCTTTGCACATTCATACCATGCAGCATATCAGGATAAAGATCATAATGTTTTTCCAAAACAGTGCTTAAGCACTTTAAAATGGGCGCTGGAAATATTTTTTCTAGTCATTATCTTCTCTTTTGTCACACAATACTGTAGTTCCACTACTGTAATGCAATAGTATTTTATAATGCATATAATATCTGAAACAGTCTATCAATACATATTTTATGAGAAAAGCTCATTTATGTAGCTCTTTTGCCTCGTAGAAGCAGGAAAAAGCCCCTACTTCAACATTTTTAATCTGATTCCTAATCTATAAATAAACTGCTTTGTGTCTCAAAATCCTAACAAAAATAACTTTGTTACTCTGTGACCTCCTTGCAGCAGAAAAAACATCCTCGCTTGCAAATATGCTAGTCATACAAAGACAAGGAAATCTTTAACAGGAAATTTAAATGTAATCATGTAAATGTGAAAAATATGGGATTGATATGTAGCATGCACGCATGGAAAGATGCTTTCTCAAGCAGCAGTTCACTGTTTGCATCAACTCTTGCAACCAATGTTCCTCAAATTCTCAGCAAGGATCTAGCCATAACATATGTGTCTTAGCAGGTTTTTGTTAGGGCCCTAAGTGCCTTCTGCCCGCTTTTGACTCAACAGCAAAATTTGTTAAACCAGTGATTTAATAGGTTATTAACTACCCTTATATCCATACAGTTAAATCCCTTGTGCTGTGATTAACTTCATTTATTAACAGTAAATTTATTAATTTGCACTAGCACCTCATCAAACTCTTACTGGAATTAAAAGTATGAATAGGATTGGTGAGATCCAAAGAAATATTAGGACACTAACTAATTATTGATATAACTACACTAATCAAAATAGAAGTTGAAATTAAAGATGTTCATAGAGATGTTTCAATTTAAGAAAAAAAATTGTTTGATTTGCTGTACTTCTAGTGTTGCTTTAATTGAAGATGAAGAGTAAAAAGGCTAGAAATTATTTCATTTGTGTTATTCCTGCCAATGCGTTGGAATGCATTTTTTTTTGACTGTGTCCTCTATTGAGCTACTTTGTCTTGTTACTTTTGGTGACATTTAGAGTGGAGAAAATGAAAATCTAACAAAGAAAAATGGAAATCCAGAAAATGAAGACAAGGAAGACTCATATATAAGGCCTAATAGTGTTTTCAGACCTTTGGACTTGGCTAGATTTAAAAGCAATGATTTCTCTGTAGAAATAAATATTTTAAAGCCACAGTCTTGCATGTACCAAGTCCCTAATGATGGTTACCATAAATTTATTTTATCTCATTGAATTGAGCACAGGTTCTGAATCATTTCCCTGGCAAAAAAGGTAAAAATATCTCATTTGTGGCTACTTTTCATTTGCTGTTATTGTTAATTTAGTGTAGGCTGAAGCAATCCTGAAGTTTTCTATATTACTCTCCAAAATCTTGACTCGCTTTATGGTTGGGGACCTAAACAACTGCAGCAGAACAACTGTTTTCTCCCTTGTCAGTGCATAAGCCAAACTATAAATGAAAAGTTGGGCTACGAGATTGCATTTTTCTCTCAGAGTAGCCAGAAATGTTAAATGTCCAAATTCATATAATCATTATGTGTAATTTTAAATACAATAAAGCAGATGGCTCAGAACAGAACCAGCCTCTTTTGGGTGTTGACTTGCTAAAAGAAAAATGTCAATTGATATTAGTGCAGGAAAATTTTAGCTCTGAAATTGGGTTCTTTTGTTGCTTTACTCATCTCTGCAATTAGGAAAATATTTCAAAAAATTAAAAAGTTGTTTTGTAAGCTTTCCTGTATTTCAGCCAGCTGATGTGTTCTTTGACTGTGTGATTAACAGATCCTTGTTTTTCTAGAGTACAGATAGCAATTTTTTAGAAAAGTAGCTGCCAGTAATAATTTATCCAGAAATGCTGATGCCAAGGCCGGCTTTTCTAGAGAGTGGATGTAGTTTGTCTGTAGGTAAAACTATATTTGAGCTTTAAATTTCAGAAGAATATTATTAGTAAATAATCTTGCTTGCATTTCATCCCAAAATATCATTGTTCAGCATGTTAATTTGGAAATTTAGCAAGAGCTTCAATTTTGATTTTCCTTTTTCCCAGTTGTGATATAATCACTGTACATATCTATTAGCAGAAATACCCAGGTTTAGGTTTCTTGTGATTTTAGAAAGAATGTAACATTGCAGCTATAGCTTGTGACCTATTAAGTATTGAGATAAAAATACATGGCCTCATCCAAGGACTTCTAGAACAAGAAGTCCTTTGGATTCCTCCCCTGCCATTTGATGATGTCTTGTTAATGAAACTGTGCTCCCTTGTTCTACATGCTACAGACTGGTGGGTTGGTGTCTTTCAATTACTGAGAAAAAGCCTTGAAAAAAGTCATAAGTGTTTGATTTTTTTGTTGTTGGTTATGGTTTGTTCTGCTTTGTTTGTTTTGGTGTACATATATTTCTGTGAGTAGAATGACTGAATTTTAAGTTACTTAAATAATAATGATCACACACGGGACTTAAAAGTATTTTGTGGCTTATGACATTTTTCTATCATCATTTCATAATTAAGAAAAAATATGGTGGGTTGATTTACAGATATTACTCTAGAAGTTAGTAATATTTGTGCAAAAATAATCCAAGCTGTGCAGATACTGTAGATCACACTAAGTGAAAAGCAATGCAAGCCTAGAATATCTTATTTGTTTTATTCATTGAGCCTTATATGTGCTTTTAGAAATATTATATATAAATCTGATACTTTCTTAGTGGAGTTTCAACTCTGCCATGGTCTACAGGAAGAGAAGAGGATAGAGAGGCTGAGATCAATCAGACTATTTGATTTTATGTCAGTTGTCCAGATAGCCACTTAGGAATGTTGAGACGCATATATAGACGTATGAATCTCTCATTCCTAAGAAGACTTAATTTAGGAGAGTGTCAACATATCATAAACAACTAAATAGCCTAATTTTACCTGCTTTCAATCATCATTTTCTTGAACACAGAACTAGTTTCAACAGGCCAGCTGAAAGCATCATGTTCCAGGGGAGAAAGCTGAGGCAACTCAGCGGCTGAGAGCACATAAATAGATAAATAAATAGAAAATAATGAAAAGAGGAAGTTTCACTGTGTGGAATTGTGATGTGTTTTCCCTTCTCTTCAGACATAAAGGAACAACAGGAATCTACATTATTTCTGGGAATGTCAGTGCATTTATCTTTGCATTTTACAGCAAAACATTACAATCCTTTTTATTATATTAAATCAACATTCTCCTTGAGGGAAAACCGGTGCTCTGTTTGATCAGTCAGGAATGCAACAATGGGAATGAATGTGCAGTAAAATTCATCTGTGTCCTGCTTCAGACCCACAGGGTCTCTGAGGCTCTCACCCAGCAGCAGATGTGAGATTGTCTCATGTAGAGGCTGCACAAGGTGGAGCCTCATGAGGGGTTGTCTTTGATGAGACCTATTATATGAGAACATTTTTCTCCTCCCACCCTTCCCCTCTGTCTAATCAAATGCAACTCAGGCAGCTCTTTCTGAATTTCATGGCTCTTTGTTTTAGAATAGCCTTTAGATAATCAGAATGGAGTGTGCTGACAAGTGAAACCTTTGCAGACCTTTTGCAGGGAGTGAGGTGCTGTAGGCCAGGTATTTGTTTCACCACACTGTGCTAGTCCACAGGGCTGTTTCCAGCTGAGCCAACAACAGTCAGGTTGGTGTCTGCCTTTCAATGCTGATTGTGATAGAGCAGTCAAAGAGAGCTCTGGTTATAATGGGAACCTGAGTTCTTGGCAAAACTGGTAACACACATATGCAGGAACATGGGTGTAGAAGGTAACTATGGCTGGCAGCCATGCATTCTGGTGGCTTGCAGCTTGCCGCTGAGGACTTGCAATTTAAAGAATTCCATATTAGATTTAACGAAATTTCTTCACAATATGGAGTGGATCAAGCCTACCAGACATGCTGGTGCTACTGGAACACCAAAGTCTGCTAAGAATATGTGAGGTTAGTCTTATGGCCTGTCTCTGTATCACAGAGACACAAGGAGGCAAGGTAAGCATGAAGGTATGGGTATGTTTTTTTTTTTTTTTGTTCCTGGAAATGTTTAATGAAAATGTAGTTCTGTTTCTTGTCTTTCTACATGTGTTGGCAGACTGATTTAGAGGATGCTGTGGAGGCTTGTATCTACAACAAACAGAAACAACTAAGGGACTTTTTATTCCTTAATGAATCAAGTGAGCTAAAACAGAAGCTCAGGACTTCAGAATTAAATGTGCTTGACTTATTTAGTTACAACAACCTATGTCTTTGAAAGCTGCGAGATCATCTTACATTTATGTTAAAATGTTACATTATATCTAAAATACCTTGTTGTGTAATAGTGAAGGGAAATTAACTGGAAGAAAATTACTCATAAAAGAGTACTTCTAAAAGTCTATATCTGTAACTTCAGCAGAGAAAGAAAATTTGGCTATTTAGCGAAGGAGAAAGAGTGGGGTGGGGGAACAGACTCCTACAGTGAGAATTAATAAGTGAAGTTATACAATGGACTGATTTTTATGGCTCAGACATAAACCTTTGAATGCAAAGGTTTATAAAGTAAATGCTGACACACTCTTAAACATTATAAAGCATTCTGTAATTGTACCAGATTTCTGGTATTTCTTTATAAATAGATATATTTTTTAATAGCTAAGCCTTTTGAGAAGGAGTACAGATTATAGTAAGAACTACAGATAAAGGTATCTTTTTCTTTGCTCCAGTATAATGGGTGTCAGTGACTTTCCAGCAACATACTATAAGTAACCACAGTAAAACTCCTGACCTTCTGCTATTCAGTTAAAACCTTCAATGTGTATTACACTTTTAAAAATATAAGCTCCTTACTCAGTTATTTGAAATAATTCTGCTGACTATTGATTTTTTTTTCTCATTATATTCACTTCTTCACTCACAAGAAATGACTTCTTGGTTCAGAAATGAAACATCCATTAGTGCCACATTTCTTAAAGATGAGTTGGTGTGCTTTTAGATAACCATAATCATTCCATCCAGGCACCAAACTTGTAATATTACTTGCATTTGTAAATTCATAATTTTGAGCCAGAAGTTACAGAGATACTAATTTATTGTAATGAACCTGATTTAATCTCATCTTCTTTAGAAAATAAAAAAATCTTCCTGGTAGGTAAGGATTTTAAAACATAAAGTCATATTAAATTGCTGAGGGTTTTTTTTTTTAATAAGTTGTGGACATTTTTATCTACTACTATTTATTATTTTCAAGTTATAATTTAAAAACTTCTGTTATGGTCTATTATGGTTAACATGTATTTGTCAAGTTTAAACTTGTCCTCACCTGCAAAGTTGAATCTTTCTAGAGGTTGTTACTGGGAACTGTAATCTGTAAAAGGAGGAGTAACTCTTGATTCATGACAGCCTTAAGCCTTTCTGTAGGTAATGTGGGAATTGATTCTACTTAGAAATAAAGAATTATTATCATCAGCTGTTCCCATTCTTCCACAGCAATGACTGATTATACCCAGGCTGGGATGAACATATAACACCTTTAAAAAGCAAGATGCCTGCTTTAAAAAAAGGAACTAGAACCTAGTGGTCACTCAAGTAGATATACACTGAAAATGCTGAAGGTGAAAGCACTGCATATATTTCAAAATGAGCTATTTGCCTTTTCCTCCAAACCCTGATGCCATAAGATAGTGGCGTGTAACTACTGCAATGACTATTTGAGTTTTAGGGGATTGGAACTTCTGCTCTGATTTTGGAGGCTGTCCTTTCTCAGGGATCAGGTATCATCAATTCCAGATCATGAGCGCCATCAGCCTTTACACACCAGGCTGTTAAGAGCCTCATGTGATATGAGTTCAGCAGCATTTCTGTGTTAGGCACACAAATGTTGTGTGTGTTGTGAACACAGGTAATTGTTTAAGCAGAATAATTTTTATATTGAATATAATTTTTATATTGAATGCAATTTTTTAGCTACATGCTTGTGTGGTACAGCATCTAGGAGATGAATAAAGAATGTTGAATAAAAATTAAGGCATGTATTTCACTGTAATGTAAACATTATAAGATTAAGCAATGTTGATCAAAATTTTAGAGAGGTGGAAAATAAGGTTTACCAAGAGAATGTGTATTCTAGCAACTTTTGCTGTGTTGGAACCAGTGACTTCTTTGAAACTGGCTTCTCTGGAGCCACAGAAGGGGAAGCCAGGAGAGAATGAGTAAATTCTTTAGTATGGTGTCAAATACATTTTTTTGTTTTTCAACTGTTTCTAAATGTCTGCTTTCATAAGAGACATTTACATGTGTCTGTATAGACATTCCATTATTTTTGTCTGTTAACTGGCTGTGAATGTTTATTCCCACAAGAATTTCCACATACATAAAAAAATTTACTTTGTTTTCCCTCTCTTTAAGTTTGGTTTCCTACTGTTGCCTCTATGAATCCTATGAAAAGATACTTAGCATGGTTGCAAAGACCCCCCAGGGTATTTTCTGATTTTTCTGTGTTTATTTCATCAAAGCCTTTTTGCATTTGATTTTTTTCAACCCAGTTTTAAAGTTAAAAATGTTTAGTATTAATATTAAATGTCTAATCCAGATTCACATTTCAATTTCCCAGGCAGAAATGTGTGCATGAAATATTGTTGCAGCATTCTCTCCTTATTTAAGCCACATGATACTTTGGGCTGATGCTATTACCAGAGAGAAAATAGAGATTTTGCTGTTAATCAGGTGAAGTAAGTCCACAAGTACTTTTTGATTTAGCTCCTGGAACTTTAACTTACTCGTAGGATATATTGAAGTTTAGAAAATAGTGTGCGAAGAAAAATAGACACACCCAGAATCTTGCCCTGCTTTTAAGGACTAATCTAAGAGAAGTGGCACTCTAAAAAAGGAGCTATAAATTGAAAGTGAAAACACATCCCAGTGGCTTGTAACACCAATGTGGTTCAAGATTAATTCTATAGTGTATCAGTTGCAACATATCTGGTCCTTGTTATCTTTGCAGTATTTTTATATCCCTATTAAAGAAAACTAGTCCATTATCTCTTAATATCATGTAGAGAAAATTACTTTGTGACACAAGGATGGCTGTGGAGTTTGTACCCCTTGAAGTGTTTTTTCAAAGTCAAATCACATCAGACTCACCTTTCTGTCTTCCTAGAGTCTTGGCACTGTTAAGAAGCAAACCAGGTTATATATTACAAAGCAGGCCACGCTTTGTGTTACAGTTTTAGTGAGTGCTAAATACACTCACCAATTACAACAGTTTATTTTGCTATCCTATTTGAAATCCTTTTTCAGTTAACAAGGTGATGAACAATAAGGGAATTTGGACGTTTTCGATAAAGCTGAAATTTACTATACTCTTGCAGCTCAAAATAATTTTGTGTCGCCACTGTTCTTTTTCCTTAGGCAGAACACTCTGTTATGAGTACTTTATTTCTGGTGGTACAAACCAATGCATTTTGAGCTTTTATAATTTTTTTTTTTTTTATTTAGCTGTTCTCAACAGCAAATTCTAAAGCAGTAATTGAATTTATAATCCAAATTCAGTCCTTAGCTGCAGGAACCACTTCAAAATTTAGGACCACTACAAGGGTTCTTCTGTATTTCTTTTAGTGTTGTGATGTCACCCTGGTTTTTTAAGATTTTCTAAGCCTTCTGATGATGACATTCTTGTAGTGAACTTTATCACACATATTCTGTAAATAACCCATTGTTTTGTCTTCCTTTATGGAGGAGGAGAAAGTGGATGGACTGTTGGTTTGCCCAGTGTGATTGGAGAGGTGTCACTGTCACCCTCCAATCCGCTGTCACTTTTGGAAAACTATAAAAGCTGGAGTCAGAAAATAAACTGCCCTTTTCTTCCTTCACCTTGAGAACGGTGGTGTGCTTGTGTTCTTTCGTGTCCTATAGTGACATTGTGCTATGAATTCACATGCTGTATTCTGTATTATAACAGTATTCTGAAGAATGATTTTGTTAAAAAATATTTTATAAATGTAGTATCTATGTATATAATACCATGCCGTTTCATTTGGATTGTAGCTGGTCCAGAATTAAAATGTCTGATTGATTGAGGAGAGGATTGAACTTCTGGAAAAGGTGGTTGGCCATTCAACCACACTTAAGCTTCCTCAGTCCATCGAAGATGCGGTTTGATAGTTTATCCGTTAGCTGTAAGCAAACCTAAGGTGTAATTATCTCTTCTTCTCATCCTCAAAGATAAACTTTGAAGTAACCTGACTTTGTCTGTGAGAATAGAAATGAATGTTGTAACTTTCAGAAATCTTTCTTTTAACAGAAATTTTTCATTCCTAATCCTAACTAAAAGATATTTGGATCTTCCAAACACCTTTGCAAACATGCTGGAAGTGACATTCATGCCAAGTTCTTGAATGTAAAAGCAGTACAGTGTGATCCAGAGTTGTGACTCAGAGGTTATCAACTGCCAGAGAAGTGGAAGAAACCCGGAGCAAGTACTGGAATTGTCAGAAAAGGTAAACAACTCATATTTTCTGTATTGACTCAGTCACCTAGGATGTAGGGGAGAAAGTGAGCGTGGATGGCAGTCTGTGCAAAATGCTGGGGAACAGATTGTTCACTCCCAAGTTTGCTTGTGGACTACATCTCAGAAACAGTGAAAAGATACAAAGTATGCAGATCCAACAGCATTTACCCTGCTCAAAATCATGTTGTCATAAATATATTTTCTTACTAACTGAATTGTATGTAACTGGCAATTAGTGTACTCATGTTGGGGTTTACACTTTTTTGTTATTACAGGCTATATATAGGCTGCATTTATATAGGCCGTTCAGGATCTTTCTGAACAAATCATTGCTGAGCAAAATAGGGATACATGGAGCAGAGGAACTGCTTGTGACTACTGAAAATGGGAAGAGATAGCTGT
The DNA here is from genome assembly GCF_901933205.1 of Camarhynchus parvulus. Classification (NCBI taxonomy): domain Eukaryota; kingdom Metazoa; phylum Chordata; class Aves; order Passeriformes; family Thraupidae; genus Camarhynchus; species Camarhynchus parvulus. The sequence continues at coordinate 40,518,460 of NC_044574.1, read as the reverse complement.
GTGTGTGATTAATCCTGTTGATTTGGGTAGCTACATATCACTTTCCTAAATATCAGGGTGCTGTGCTCTTATTTTTAATCTGCCATCTTTGATGAAATGTAAACAGGCTGTACATTAGCCATTGCTGTATCTTCAGTATAAAAGAAATATCAGATCTCTGGTCCCAACTTCCACCAGAGTTTGCAGGGGTTTAATTATGTACACGCATACATAGAGAGAGAGAGGAAGAGCACATCCTTGTCACCAGGAATTGTTCCTTTAAGAAATGTTAAACACAAATTTGGCATGTAATTTATATTTGCTACACAGTTATACCTCTGCAGACTGTGGAATGGCTCCCAAGCTCAGGTCTCATCATATCCCACTCTGCTTCTCAAATTGTATCTCCTTCTATTTCCTTGTTTGTGAAAGCTCTATGGGTTTCTCCTCCCTAAACACTAAAAAAGCTTTGTGAAAAACCAAGCAAGAGGTAATACTGTGTGTTCTCTCTGTGGCTTTGGATTAGCCTCCCCAGGAGTGGTTGGCCACAGGGTCTTGAGTTTTGCTGACAAATAATGAATGATGCTAAGCTTTTTATCAAAGTTGTATCCATTTACAGGCAGAGGCTGTAGATGATGTCCCTTGTCTAATCACTGTCTTGTTTTGCAACAGGCAAGCACTGAAACTTGGTAAAATTGTAAAATGTGCTCTGTGAATTTATACGCTCCAGATTTCTCTATAAGCTTCATTTTTAAAGAATTTATCACTAAGTATTTTTATCACTAGTATGAAGAGTGAACTACATGTTGCTTTGAGTATTGATGTAACTTTCTGAAGTGATGGACAATAGAGCTAAATGAAAAATGCAAATATTTATTGCTAAGATGTATGTGTTTTGGTTTGGTGGCTTTTGCTTATTTTGGTTTTTTAAATTACAAATCTGAACAAAAGGTCAGCTCATAGACCACATTGTCTTCTATGGGGTTTCCAGATATTTTAACAACTGATGTGGATTTTTTTAGTTTTTTAGAAATGCCTGCAGTGAATGACAATGGTTTGTGCCCTAAGCTGCAAGGCTACCAGGCTGCCTGAGAGCACCAGGAAACAATTAACCCAGGAGCTGGGAACCTAAAACAAACTGACGCCTAGGACTTGTCTTGGAATTTCTTTCTGAGACACTGACAGTTGACTTGTTTGGAATTTACTGCTAAAAGGGCACTCAGTCACCATCTCTGAAACCCAGTTAATTAATCCTTGTTGGAAGAGCTTTGCCCTGAATGCCTAATGTCTTGTTACACTGACCTTTAAAGTAACACTTGCAGCTGAGGTATCTACCCGAGAGCACCCTGTCTGCTGAATGCTGGGTTTCAAAAATAGGCACAAAAGGGTCCTCACACTCTTTTCCTTTTGTTCAAGACTGTCATACTCATCCTGCTTTTATTCAAAACTTTTCATCTAGCCGTAGTGCAGACACAGCTGTGGCTGAGAACACTTTTGCTTTTCATGTTCCCTATGGCCTCTTGCAGACATAGCCAATACCTTCTCCAAGGATTGCTGTGCTTGTAATTGCGTTGTCATCCTTAAAAAGTTTCTTCTGGCTGAAATGAATTTCTTTCTGCTGACAAAACTTTCACTTGTTATAACAGTTTATAGCTCTAGTCTCATAAAACTGATTCACAAGGCATGCATATAAACAGATCCGTAATTTCTGATTTGCTTTTAGCTTTTAGTGCAGACTGTTTGTAAGATATAAACATGAGGTTTGGTTTTAAGAGTGGATCATCCGAACATCTCCTATCTACCTTTTATCAGGCAGTGGATAAGCAGCAAGTCAGGTCTCTCAGCTGCTCACACATAAACAAGCTGTCACAAAACTGGCATCAAGGTTACCAGGCTTTCTATATCTGCTGCTACCTGGGCATCAAAACCTCTCACAAGGCAGCTTCCTCTGCCCTGGGGTTCAGAGATTGCTGCTGCAGGCTGCTGCTACCTGTGCAGCTGATGAGCCAAAAGGTGTGGCTGGGAGCTGTGAGCATGAGCAGGTCAGCTCTTCAGCAGCCTCCTGCTGCTTCTCCTGCTTGGCACAGGGTGGGAAACACTGGAAGCCATGTCTTCCCAAAACACCATGAAATAAGTTGTTGGGAGTCCATGAAGCCAAGGAGCTCCATGTTTTGGGACTTCTTCTAACGCGAGGAGGTTGGTGGCTGGCAAGATGTCAGTCAGCGTTGCCTCAAGAACTGGAAATCAGCTGATTCCAGTTTGGTGAATCAGCATTTCCAGAGGAAAGCTGTTAGGTCAGAAGATTTTTTTGCACTTTATATCATGAGCAGAACAGTAAAAGCTGCATATATTGCAGGAGGAGATTTTGGAAAGGTCATTGACTAAGTATTCATTTTCCATTGAGGATTGCAAGCATATTTCAAGAGAAGAATGATGCCCAAGTGCTAAATTGTCTTTGGAAAGTTACATTTTTTTGTCTGTATGGCCCAGCCTGAATGGCTGAATGTCTGCTGCCTACTTAAAATTGCTCTTTGGAAAATAGTCCCTATATGTGGTTTGTACAATTTGTTCAATAATTTAAAGTTCACTCTTTTTTTTTCTCTTTTTCTACCCATAACACCTTAAAATTCTTAAACTACAGTATTTTAGGAAAATAATTTTGTTATTCTGATTTATATGCAGGCAATAGAGAAAAATCACCATCTTAAAATACAATTTGACTTTGCTAGAGGCATAAATCTGACACTGTCCCTCAGAAAATGTGGACTTTGTCTGCAAAGGCACTAGAGTCACCCAGTCACCTGCCTACACAACTAGACAAAAAAGAGAGATATTTTATAGATATTTTAAAAACACACTTTACAACTAAACAAGAAAAGTGCACTTCAAAATCCAATGATGTTAGCAATGTCATTTTATGATTTCAAAGGACAATAATTATTTCTTAAACAAATGGAGGCAGAAAGAAGAAAATAGAAACATTATTAATCTGAAAAAAAAAGACAATGACATAGTGTGTTTGTGTTCTGATTTGAAGGCATTTTTCCTGGCACACACACATAAATGGAGAAAAAGGAATAGAAATAAAAGAACTCAGAAAAAATTGATTTTACCTGTTGCATTTTACCATACTGTCTCATGATAACATATAACTAAAACTAGACAATTAGTGCTAGAGGGAGGTTGGTCCCCTGTGCCCCCTGTGCATCCTTTGATAACAAAGAAGGAGATGCTTTGTATTGTGCTGCTCATCATCACATTACCTTGACTAAGCCAAAATTAAAAGGAATCAGCAAACCTGATAAATCAAATATTAAAATGGAAACCAGTAGAATTCTATTTTCCTTATTGCATGGCAGAGTTTGCAGTCATCTCTGCCTTTTTCTGTGTTCAGTTATTGATACCAAATTAATGAGATGATACACAAGTGATTATCTGCCATTTTGTATTGGACAGCCTCTATTCAAAAGCAATAAATGATCTGAAGGCTTTTACAGTGACAGAAATATATATTAACCATTATTAAATTATAAAGTAGCATATAACACAATTTTAATTATAGTTAGAATTAAATTTTTTTAATTTTTTTAATTTCACCCCAGATATCAAAGTATTTATTTGAGCTATTGTTACTGCAAATGGGATTGTGCTAGGTGCTAGACAAATTCATTGCTCGGTATAGATAGATCTTTTTTGGTGTGGTACAAAAATTGTGGTTGCTGAGGGACTTTTCACTGACTCCAAGTGTTTTGGGTGAGGCCTTTTGTTACTGTGCCTTTCTTGGTTATTTTTAGAAACATGCTGTACTGTATTCTAGGAATCCCTTACAGAGCATTCCCAGTTAGGGAGGAGCAGGGGGTGAAACAGGAGTTTGCAGCTTCTTGCTCTAGATGCCAAGATGTACAGTTTGTTCTCAATTGCCTTACAAAATATTGGAAAAAACCAAGCCAATACTCAGTCAATATTCTGTTTGTTTCATTTTGCAATATGTCCAGGCTCTCTACCCAAATCCAAATAACAGAAGGATTGCATTTGAGCTGTAGTATATCATGTTTCTGAAAATGAGAGAGAAAAGTGGCATGGAAATTGAATAGTTAGAAGCCTTAAAGGGTTATTCTGAAGTGGAGGGTAGAAGCAAAAGGAGGATAAAGATAGTAAATCCCTAAAGACAGATATATAAAATCATCCATGGGCAGTTCTTTATGAAATCCCTCAAATAAACCAATATTCTCTGTCTTATGCACTTTCCCACAAAAGCACGTTTTCCAATATCTGTGTCCTTACAAATATTTTTATGCTTTTGTAGCCACTGTAGTAGTACCAGAGCAGTACAAAAGTCAAATGATCTGCACTACCCATATATGAGGGTATGATTTTATTCCCAAAATGATAAAAAGTAACAAGAAGGTGGCGTTTTTAAAGAAACTGCAGTATGATTCTGTCATTCTATCATACCCTCATCAAAAGAAAACAGCCACCTTTGTCTGATGTAATACATGACAGAAGCTCTAAAAGGGATGAGTCTGGAATGGACTAGTAATAACTGGAGAGAAGTGTCCATTTGGTGGAATGCTCTTTAGGCAACAACAATGTGTAGATAGATAAATATTTTCCATTTGTTTTTGGGTTTTTTTTTTTCCCCAAAAGTAGAGCTGTGATGTTTCAATTAGTGGCTCATAGACCTTAACATTGTGAACTTCTCGGTGCTTATAGCAAACACTGTTCACAACAAATGAATTTATTTATAATTGTTTATAAATTGCAAATTCTGCTCAGTAGGCAAATGTGCAGTAGCTGGCACGTCTTCTCATCCTTGACTCTTGATGAGATGATGAATGTTTCTGCATTTAACAGAAAGATTTGTCTCTTCCAAAACTGAAATTTATAGATGTTTCACTATTGGTCTTGTCATGTGAAAAGACCAGTCAATGCTAACTTAAGAAAAAATAATGCAAATGTTGGTCCTCTAAAAAAATTCACATGGTGTCCCTCTTCAAATCAAGTTTTTTCTTTGGATGTATGCCATGTTGCAGTCTGTACATTTATTTTTCTTGAACATGCAATAAGTGTGAGAACTTGTACAGTTTGGAAAAGAAAGAAGGTCCAATATAAGGTTCCTGAGGAATCATTATCTTTTCTGTTTTGAGTACTCCAGTAATATTTTTGCTACAAAGAAATGTTTTGCAAATAACTTTTTAATAGTTGTGCTGATGAATACGTGGGCAAATATTGGGCTGTTAAAGTTTCTGAAAGAGTAATAATTTATGGCATCACCATATATATTGCAGTGCTATAAATTTCACAGATCTAAGATTGATCTATACTGAGCTCAACACCTTCACTTGTTATAAATAACAATATTTTGATTTTAACTATATCTGTACAGATGTTTGTATAGTTGCAACAAGATAGGGAACAATAAGACACAGAAATGCATCCAAAGCTGAAATATTTATGGATAATAATAATAATAATAGAAGTTGAATCTTAAATAATTTGAATCTTAATTCTGTTCTAGGGACATTAGAATAGACTTTTTCTTTAGAAACAAGATAGTTTAAAAGAAAAACAAAATTAAAAGTTATTTGAGCTTACTGCTTCCACCGATAGTAAACTCCTGCTCATATTTAGAGATAATAAACCACATCAAGCCAGAATGGAAGTGAAATTTTTATTGAAAGTACTACTGACTTCCACATGTTTATATGCTGGCTGAGTTTGATCTTACATAATCCAAACCTAAGGGAAAAAAATCTTAGTGTAGGATTTGGAGTCTTTTATGCTGAACTATAATTTCCGATACAGCACTTTAAAAGTTTTCAGTGTTATTGTACTTATTTTACATGTATTCTAGGCCATTCACCTTGCTAGCCTTTCTGTGCAGAGTTAAGACATGGTTTTGATTTTTCTAAACCCAAAATAAATAAATAATGCCTCTCAGTTTCTATTTAGAAAAATAACTTACACCATAACAGCAAGAAATCCATAGAGAAGCTCATGGGAACACTGTAACTTGCAGGAACAGGATCAGAAAAACACTTATTCAAGGTGATAAAGCAGTACTGCAGTGACCAAAAGGAATGATTTAGCTTCTACAAGGTGAGTTATTTTCAGAGAGCTACAGAAACACTGTTATCAAAAGCTTCCACAAGATGCAGAAACTTTATACTGCATATGTGACAGATTTTTTTTGGAATCTCCTGGCCTAAGTTTTACCAGCTGTGTGATGCTCCCAGCTGATTTCTGACAAGCTGAGGTCCTCCATAAGGACAAGAGCAGTTGACTTGGAAGTGTCTCCTGATTCTTCAAAAAATAATTTTTTGACATCATCGTTCTGAATTGGGAGAGCTGTAGTAGAAGCCACTGTGAAATCCACATTATTTGTTTGCCCCTTGTTTCTTACCCAGAGGCTCTCAGCTGTGCCAATACCTACTGTGAGCTCCTGTGCGTTCCATTACACACAGTGCCATGTCTCCCCATATTCTGTCCTGTGTATCCCTCCAGAACTGTCCAGCATGGCACTCTGATCACAGGACTCACTCATCAGGTTTCTCTTATGCAGGGATATCAAATATCTGGCACTGGGCCAAAGCTTGTCTTTTTTGTTCCTCACTCTGCCTGCATTAGTGTAGAAGCATTTCAGGTGGTTCTTTGCAGCCACAACACCTTCTGAGGATGATTAAAGGATCCCATTATTGATCATCTTCTCAACTTTAGGCACAACATCCCCTTGCTCATCACTGGTAAGCCAGGTATTTTCCATTTCCCCCTTCCAAACTAGTTAGTGGCACTCCTTCAGCAGAGCTTTTGTAGCATAATCTCATGATTGTTGAATTTTTTAAACATATATTTTGTCTAAGATAATGTTATAAATGAAGATTTCTGTAGTGTATAAAAGAATAATTATTTAGGTGATAAAACAAGTTCCTGTGATAGCTGCTGTCTGCACTGTGAATCAATGTATTTTATAAGAGCTTTCCAAAGTTACAAAAAAGAGAAACTGAATATCATTATATTTCTTGCTAATTCCAATAATAAGTCTTTTGCCTTTTCTTAGTTACAACATGGGTTACATACTTACAAGAATCATGGCCAATTCCTGGACAAAGCACAGCTGTTTCTTCTGTAGGGGATTCTCAAAAATATGTTAGGAACTACATTTTTTTTCCAAAAAGTCCAAATGAATTTGTGCTTGCATGTAGCACACAAAATTTCAGTAAGTTGTTTTAAACTTAAAATTGTTTAATACATTTAAAAATGACATGTTTTAAACTCTGGAAAGTGTAGCATCTTTAGGTGTTGCTCTTCTCAGTCCTATCAGCATTTTACTTATTCCTAAGGTATTTACAAGAACACGTTTTCAGTTATGCCAAAAAAAATCAGTGAAGTCCCTTATAAAATATAAATATGTTTAAGCCTATAATTCTATGAATTGAAACCAAAAGTTGGATCTCCTTAGAGTATGAAAGTCATCACATAATTTTAAATCTATATACGATTACTCACCCAAATCCTAACCCCAGTTACAGCTTTGTTGTTGTGAATGTTGTTGTGGGTTTAGGGATAGTTCTTACCACAAATCTCATGTAGCAGCTTGTGCTTTGGGAAGAGAATGGTTTTGTGCTTTATGCACTGAAACAGATTAATGGAAATATTCAAATATGTCTCTGTGTGGGGGCTGAAGTAATTCGTGTTGCACTATTAATCATCTTCCATACTGGGCATTATTATAAATGTGGAAGAGAAATTTATCTGTCTTTGACTAAATTCCTAAGATTTTAATTTGCTGTCCATGGAATATAGGTAGCTCAGAGACTGATTGTCATGGTACAAATATGCTGATACTTCTTTCTGTTTCAAAGAAACATAAATTTTAGTTTTCAGTGAAATAATGTTTTTACCAGAAATTTTTCCCTCTGGGCCAAGTACTGTCACAATTATGAAGAGTAGTCCCATTGCACTGAAGAAAAAATTTTCAAGTACTTTACAGGGCTGTGAAACAATGCGAGAGCTCTTGAGGTGGATCAAAACAGTGGTGTCTAATATAATTTATTTGCAATCATTCCATCTCTACAGTTTTCAGAATAAAACTGCTCTCAATTCAGTTATTCGAGCATTGTTGAAAGAACATTCCCTAAAAATGAAAAGTGGGCAGAAACTTTAATTACCTCTTTCTATTTTTTAATGAGTTATGAGTTGGTCAGCTGTACAGCATACGTAGGGCATGATTGATGCAGTGCATATATTGTGAACTAGATTGTTCAACTGTACAGCATTTCAGCTCCTCTAGACAGCATAGAACATTGCAAGGGTCCAAAATATCTAAAGGAGTTTATGCATGTGCTAACCTCCTAAAATAAACATTGCTCAATTGATGCTTCTGTTTGTGAGGTATTTCTTTCTGACCTGGAGTGTGCACGAGCCCTGGTACGCTCTGCTTGCAAGTCCAAAACTGCTGCCCTCTGAAGAATGAGACCCATCAACTATCCAAAGCTCACCCAGAGAAGGACTACAGCAGCTTGAGAAACCAAATCTAATAAGTGTTTTCCAAATGAGATAGATGCACCAGCAGGTGCCACACAATCTGTGACTGCTGCAGTTGTGGTATGGTCCCACCTACTGGGTGTGACTGGTGGAGCTGCAGCGTACTGTGCTGAAGCATCTTCTCAGTCAGAAGAAATTCAGCAGACACTCAGCATGGAGCAGTGATTTCATTCAAAGTGAACAGATAGGGACTGCTACAAACAGAGGCGCCACACTTTAAGGCAGGGTAGGAAGTTAGATACATGCATGGGTTTATGATTCTCCTTTGGTTTGCTCCAGACTGCTTTCCTCCCTTTCTCCTCACAGCTAGTGCATTAGGATTATTCTCAGCAGGTGGCTAATTTCTTTCCATGCTGCTTATAGGAAGCCAAGTAGGTCTCTGAGTTCTCTGGGATCAGCTAGTATGCTTTTAGTTTTATATGTGTGATCTGTGCTTCAGAAGTATAGCTCTGCCAAAGGTAAAAGAGGTTTTTTTTGAAGAGAATCTGGAGAAGTTGGTGAAATAAATGCAAAGCAACCTTTTGAATTACGTGTCATGCTGTATGTCTTTCACTGAGTTTTAGAGAACATCAGTGCTGAGGTTATCCGTCTGCTGTTTCCACCCACTGAGAGAATATTTAAATTCTGGTGACAGATTATGAAATAGATACTGAAATTTCTCTAAGGCTAATGCTTCTGTAAAAAGGAAAAAAAGAAAGAAGAGAATTTCATAATACAGCAAATGTCTCATGTTTTGCATGCTGTACAACTGGACAGGTGTTTTGTGAAGAATCCCCAGGGAATGTCTGCATTGGTATAAACAGGAAGGAGTTTTCATTTCATGAATCACTAGATTGTCAGTGATGCATTATAGCTTGTCACAGATATTATGGAGCAAAAATGAGGTATTACCCTGAGTTTCATACCCCCATGACTAGAAAATTTGAACAAAGGGATTTGTATATTTTAACTGTAATCAATGGCAATTTTTTTAACTACAATTATAACTATGAGTATTTTTGAGACACTTTTTCTTTGTAGATTTTCTAACTGGGTATAGCAATTAATCCTTTAATATTTTCTCACTGATAGCTCCTCCCTTCCGTCAAAGGCAAAATATGTCACTACTGAATATCAAGCAATTGCTTTGTGAAATAAATACTATAACACATTAGTATAAAGATTTGTGAGTTGATCTCTGAATAGTGATAGATAAAATAGCCCTAAAATATACACAGTATGTAGTAGTTGGTGTACTGGAGAGCCAGGCATTTATGAGCAGGAAACCCTTTTGTACCTCTCATCATGCTCAATGAAACATGTTGGTAGAAACTGGTGGAGAAAGCTGAGATAGCCAAGGTAATGACACATGCTAACCCTTCCTAGCTCAAAGGAACAGAAGACTAGAGAAATACTCATACAAGGCAGAGAAAATAGCTGCTTCAACAGTGCTGAATACTGCTGTAGAAAGAGTGTGGGATTGTTGGTGTTTGGCATTTTTATTCTGTCTTGGTGGTCATTAATTTTACTGAGAGATATATGAGTGATAGATCTGCTTGTGTAAGATTTGAGGAAACGGTACTTAAAAAATTAAAATTACATGTGTGGCTGTTTGTAAAGTTCTCTTTTGTTTGGGATTCTTTTATTTCCTCCCAAAAGTCCCTCACTGAAGACAGTGTGTCAGTCTGGTGCTCACAACTTGGTACATTGCCTTGAACTTTAAGGATAAACCTGTTGTAAACTTTTTGCTCGGGGTGTTTGTACCAGTAGCTAAACATAACGTATCCGCTTCTTTAAAATGGTGTATTATTATTCCTGAATACATTGTATAAAATGAATATGCAAATGAACTTGGTGTTTATTCACTTTTGTGTGGTAGAATTTTGCCTTTGACTGTTCCCAGCTGTTACCACTTTATGGGAGTCATTCAATAAGGGCAGAAAATACAGCTATCACCTTTGCAAAAAATATTTTTGACCTTGCGAATTTCCAAAATTTCATTCCATTAATTTGAAAGCTAAGATTTAATGTAGTGAACATCAGGCAATCTGTAGCACTTAATCTACTAACTCAGCAAAACACCAAATTAATTCAAATTTGAAAAGGTCTCTCCATCTGTAGCAAAAACATGTTATCAATTACATATTGAATTAAATAAGAGATAGGAATATTTTTGAAAGCTTGAAATTTATGGTTTCATTAGACTGAAAAATTAAACCTAAAAATGTGTAAAAATCCACATTAATAATTTAGTTTTAGCACATAAATGCAAATGGCTTGGAACTGAGCTTCATTTCAGACTGTAAGTGGTAATTACCTAGTGACACCTCATGAGGTTCATTAGAACCCTGCTTTTAATAGAAGTGGGGAGCACTAGGGATCTGCACAAATATGAGAATTATGGTATTCAATCACCACCAAGTGGAAATGATAAAACTTCATTAGATGGCATTTCCAAGTATGAAATCCAAGAAGAAAAATACAAGTGAGTTAAATGATCATTTAACAGTATTTTATTTAGTGAGTTCTCTTTTCTTCTGTTCATGAATGGGTTGCTTTGTATGAATTATTTTGTTGCTTGAAACAATAATATTCAACAATTAGAAGATGAAAAATTCTTTCTTCCAAAGTCTTGATCTTAAACAAGGCCAGTCTACAAACTGACTTTAGTTATTAATTAGTATTTTATTATTTGTTATTAATAATTTTTGATATCTAATAACTACTTCTATACAAAATTATTTCTGGTCCTTTTCTGGCCTATTAACCACAAGATACATGTTCATATACAAATATACACATGAGAATTTATATTGTGGTCGAAGTAATGAAACAGAAGTCTCGTCTTGACCAGAATTTTACATTGGTTTGAATTAGTATTTAAAAGCCAAGCACATGACAGAGGGCTTTAGGGTGCATGCATGCTATATGTAGAAATCGAAGTACAAAATTAAAATGACAATGAAAAGAGAAGGATCTGCTTCTCTCTCTGAAGAGCAGATTTTAGATAAGAGGAATCTCTTCTGCTGTTCAAGCTTGTATATGTAATTCCAGTAAGTAAAATGGTTAAATCATTTTCTATACTTTCTTTTCTGTCTTACACCAGTGAACTCAGGTTCTGTATTTTTGCTGATGTTTTATTTGCAATCACTGCTAAATATGTTGCAAATACTCTGCCTGTATATGTGTGAGGGAAATTCTTCTGATGACAGTTTTGTGTGCTTGTCTAGAATCCAACACTGTATTCAGGACCTCATGATCTACTGTGACATTTTATTCAGGTAGAAAAAATGTACATCTACTTCTCTTACAAAGCACTGAGGCCTTAACTTTTTTCCCGTTCTTTGTTTTATGCCCTCCTCATGTTCTCATACGCTGTCTTTTTGTTGATAACATAAAATTTTATGTCTTATTCCATTGCTTTGTCAGTTGGCTGTATCTCATGATATCCTCACCACTGCAGCTTTATCATCCATGAGTTTATAACTATGCCAAGCATTACCCTTCCAGATTCCTCTTTCATCTGTTCCTATGCAGATCCAAATGTTCTGTTCTTTTTATTTAGTTGTGAAAAACTTGTTCTTGTACAAATTGGAAGGTTCACTAAAGAAAGGTGCTTAAACAGTTTGGGTAACTTCACAAGACGCAATTCAGGAAGCAGATGTAATTATTGCATATCAGCAAATGTCTTTTTAATCACCCCAAATGTCCAATTGCATGTCTTGAACTTGTTGATCTTTACATTAATTTGAGGCTTGAGGACTGTTTCAGAAGAAAATAATTTTAAAGTTCCATCTTTAAAGCACATAAGATTTACAGTTGAGAATGCCCAAGCAATATTGAAAATCAAGAATGATTCTTGGAGAATGCTTATTCTGGTTGAGCAGATGGAATTTTATCTTATTTCATATATTTTCTCAGTAAAAGCCAGAATTTTAAGTCATTATTCTACTCTATCAATATGTAATCTAGATAGTCTCAGCAATAATATGTTTATGAATCTATTTTAACTTCTTTTTTTTTCTCTTTTTTCCTCTTTTACACCACAAGTATTGTTTCCTCTTTTACACCACAAGTTTCTGGTATTCTGAAATTCCCACTTTTCCTCTGACACCGTATAACAATTCCTATACCATGTGGATCTTAACCAGCACATTCAATTTAAAATGCAGTACTTTACCAGTGGTCATTACACCATGCAGTTATAGCTTTAAAAAAGTATTAGTGCCACTGTTTTTCTCATTAAATTTCTCCTAGAGATAGATTTCTTTCATCACAGTTGCTGCTTCATTGCATAAAAAAAGACTTTACTCTTCTATAGTTTTTCTATAATTTGCTCTGTAGTTTCTCATTAACCTGTTTTTCCCAGAAAGGTTATAATCCCTTCCAGTCCTATTGCATGTAATTCAAAAATTTCTCAGAATGACATTTCTACAGCATCCAAATTCTTCATGCTTAGACTTGAAGAAAAGTAACATTAAGATCAAAATTCTTAGGTCTGTGCTGTCTCATCAGCAACTGACCTCAGAGGAGATATTTTTATTTAATCCAATAGCAAATTGGATAGATCATAGAAAAGTTTGGGTTGAAAGCAATCTTTAAAGTTTATCTATAACAAACCCCCTGCAATAAGCAGGGACTCAGCAACCAGATCTTCAACTAGATCTGGTTGCTCAGAACCCTATCCAGTCTGACTGAATGTTCCTAGGGTGAAGGCATTTGTCACCTCTCAGGGAACCTATGCCAGTGTTTCACACCCTCATTGTAAAAATTTTTCTCCTTACAGGTAGCCTGAATTTTCCCTGCTTTAGTTTAAAACAATTAACCTTTGCAACAGAGTCTGCTGAAATGTTTCTACCCATCTCTTTTATGAGCCCCCTTTAGATGCTGTAAGGCTACAATAAAGCCTTCCTGGAACTTTGTCTTCTCTCTCAGTCTTTCCTCATGGGAGAGGTGCTCCATCCCTCTAATCCAGATGTTTCTGCTCTGGACTTGCTCCAACAGATCCATGTCCTTCCCGTGCTGGGAGCCAGAGCTGGATGCAGCATTGTAGGTGGAGCCTCAGCAGAGCAGAGCAGAGCGGCAGAATCCCCTCCCTCCCCTGCTGCCCATGCTGCTTTGGATGCAGCCCAGGGAATGGTTGTTGCAAGGTCCTTCTAGAACAGAAAGAGTGCATGCACATCCTTTTTCAAGCACTCCAATCATTAATAAAATCTTTAAGATCAAATAGTGTAAAAAAATCCTGTTTATCTCAAATTACTTTTGATTTCCTTGAAACCTTTTCTGATTTAATAAATTGTTCACAAGTAGTTCTTACACTAAGAGGAAGTTGAACACTTATTATGTGCAAAGTAATTCTAATGTTTTTATCTTCTTTGATATTAAGTGATCTGCAGGCGAATCCAAGCTCATTTGTTGCTGCAACAGTTTGTAGGACTGTCCCTAAAATCTGAACCTGTCCATCATAAGAATCTTTGCTGTCTAAGAAACAGTGCCTCCAGGCCTTCAGAAAAAATACAGCTGTTTCATTTTCCAGGCATTTGTCTAGACTGAAATACAAATAAAATTATGCAACTTACAGCATTTGGATCATATAGCACGAGAACTGTTGATGACTGAGGGTCAAAGTGAAAAAATCCCAAAACTTAAAGCCTTTCTGGTTATAAATCACTGTTTAGTTAGAGTCAAACCATCTAATGTTGACACTTATGTAATAAAATACTTTATTAATATTAATGCTTTAGAAATTACTACTCTCTTCATGTTTGAAGTATGAATATTCAGAAAATATATATGAAACTCCCAGGACTGACCCTGAAACTGTTTGAAAACAAAAAGCTAAGTTAATTTAATAATGACTGTCCAACAAATGAATAATTAAAAAGAAAGATAAATAACTGCATCATTTAGTGGGACAATTATGTATTATCTATAATGAACATATGTGACCCTTTGCAATCTCTGCATCTATTTTGAGAATAGCTGACTCACAATATTTCTGAGTTTGCAGTCAGATGCATAGTTCCAGAAGCAGTTCAGCTGGTTAAAAAGTTGGTTCATAGCTTCTTCTGTGATATCACCACCTGTGAGAGTTATCACTATCTGTGAGAGTTATCACCACTTACTTGCCAACCTAGGAGCACATCCACTCCTTACTAATTTGCTTCTGTAAAATTATCTGGGTTAGAAAACTCCTACTATTAGCTTATGCTAGTGCTGAGTGCTGATACCCAGGTTAGGCCAACAGATCTGAGGGGATGTTGATGGGAAGGGAAGAGTGATAAGGAATGGAGAACAATGCAGTCTTAACCCAGAAGTGCTAGAGGCTAAAAAAGCATGTCAAACCATTGTCCTATGTGATCTCAAGGGTATTCTTATACTACACTCTTCCCTTACTTAAGCACAATAATGCTAGATGGCCCATGAGATGCCCAGTTAGTAAAATAACTTGGGAATAAATTGCTTGCATAAGATTTATTCTAATATACTGTTGCTTCACTTGCCATTTGGTAGTCAAGAAAAAGAAATGACCACCACTCCCCCAAAAAAGTCAGATGCATGTGGTCACTTTGGATGGCTGGCATATTTGATCAGTGTGATACAGTTAATTTGGATTACTGCTGAGGAACAAGAATAAGGTAGAGGAGACACATGCAAATTCAATGTTTGTATTTAATGACAGGGTACAATTTTTGACATTAATTGAAATACGTTCTTGTGTGCCCCAGAAGTAAAATAAATCTGTTGAGGCTCTGGACTAGGAAATATGATTCTATAGATGATGTAGCAGAGGGTTGTGTTTTATGTCTTCTTAATAAATCTCCAAAGTTAAGAAACACTGGAACCAAATTTATACTGATTCTAAGATGTGAATCTGACATTTTTTAGCTCATTTAACCCTATTAATGTAACTGATGTTACCAGGATATTTCTCAGATTGCGGTTATATAAACACACTTGGAGTGTAAATCAAGAGAAAATTTAAACATATTACCCTTTAGAGCTACCAGCTTCTGGCTTAAAAGAATTTTGCTAACTGTGGAAAGACTTAATTCTATATTTCCAAACAGTTAAAATACCATCCAGCCTAACACAGTTTTTTTTGGAATTATCACAAAAATTAATTCTGTTCAATTTTCTTTTTTTAATTCCACTACCTGTGGCAATTCAATTCTAACAGAATGTAAGCAGTACCATAAAATGAAAATTCTTGTGATTAATTGTCGCTATAATGACCCTTGGCATAATAAATATGTAAACATTGGATATTTCTTCAGTATGATGACTTTTACTCAATATTACAGAAATAATAAGATAAAGATCAGTTTAAACATACATAAGTAGAAAACAAGCAAGTTTTAATGCTTTAATTTGGAGAAGGCTGTGCAATTAAAACCAGACAGCTGTTGTGGAAACCTTAAGGTTTAGTGGGAAAAGTTATAAATCATGATTTATGGTGAGAGAGTGCAATTTCTTGGAGTTCCAAAAGTGTACTTTATAAGTTTTTTATATAACTTTATAAGATCTGCAAAATGTCACTTAAATGGTAGCCAGGGATATAATTTGCTTCCCATGAGAAAACAGAAACAAAATTAAAGCTAAAGAGAGTGTAAAGCAATTGCATGTTCCAGTCATCAATTTATCCTCACACTATCTCTACAAAGTCCCTTTTAACAGCAGTTATTTTTTTTGCACTAACATTGAACAGTTCATGATATGTCTGGAGTCTTTGCCCTTCATGGGATCATAGATCTAGGATGCAATTTGTCCCCAAACTAGCAAACAACAGAACAGCATTATTTCAGAGTTCATCTTCAGAGCAGGAATGTACATGAAGGCGCAGAGAAATGTTAGTGTGGGGCAAAGCACTGGGTTTACCAGCACAGCCTTAGATTGCCAGCCCCTCCTCTTGCTGACAGGGTTGAGCAGCAAGTAGGTGTTAGAGAACATGACTGAAGCTATGGATGTGTTAATGACTGAATATGCTAATTATGCCCATTGCAAAAATTTTATGTAGGGACATTTGTCATTTGACATAATAGGATATTGGGACATTTAGGATATTTGTTAAGGGACAAATCATAGGGACAGATCACCAATACCTGACCTTGTCCCACAGCAGAGGAATGTTAAATTGTCAATGGATGGGAAAATCTTGGCCAATAGGCTCTTACCCTTGTCATGAAATGGTCGAAGCAGAACTTCTGGCAGATTTTTTATTTCCTGATGGTTTCAGTGTCCTGTTGGATGGCCATGTGTCTTCATCGCTAGAAGGCCCAAAATATAGGTCTTCAACATCTCCTTCCACTTTGCTGCAGTAAAAAAGATATTCACCAATGTCACAGAGATAATTTTCTTTTATATATTCCAGAAATTGTGATAACCAGAAGCAGAGACTGAGATTGGTGCCTGTATCTTCTTCAGTTGCCAGAGGCTTCACAGAAGGTAAGCTATTACTCAAAAGGGGAGCTTACACAAGTGAGAAAATATCCATTATATTGGAAATGATTGTTTAAGTCAAAACCAAGCGGCATGTTTTCAGTGTCAGTTGTCTGTGTCAAAATCTGATTGAACAAGCCTATGGTGGGATTCATTTTGATGCTGACAGACATGCAGTATTAACACTGGTGCTACAGACAGGAGCACAAGGCACATGGGTGCTGCCGTTTTCAGAGCTGTTAGCATTCCAGAAACTGAGAATGCACAGAAAAAAAAAATAACCCTAAATATGTAAACACATAAAAATTATTCAAATTCAGGAAATTATTTAAGTAAACAAGCAACAGAAATAAAAACCGGAGACCAAATATTGAGCAGCATACTCAATTTCCTAATCTATTTTCATAGCCTATTAGGCCTGTAAATCCACAGTAGGAGACACACAGACATGCACATTTTTAAATTTAGTTACACTAGGTTAGGACTGTAGTATTCCACAAAATGGATAAACCCAGAAATGTTACAGTTTTTATCCTCATTTTCTGAGCTGTAAAATGATAAGCATGGAAATATCATAAGCATGGAAAGATGCTGTGTAACTACTGTTTATTACTTTTAGGAAATTGAAGCGTTCTGGTTGTGCTTAGAAAAAGGAGATTGTTGATTGCTCAAATGAAGATTTGAGTCTTCAGTTAGAAATGATTATCAGATCCATGGATGAGGGGAGCCTGTGTGTGAAAGTACATGTGCACATATAAATACTGGAAAACTGTATTTAAGAAAGAAAAGTGAAACAAAATGAGCCATTTGTTCTATAAGCCCAATATTTGAATCATGCTTTTGTGTGCATTTGGAGTTTCTTGCTCCACATTGTGGTGGCTGTCAAACATCTACTTGGCCTATTGCTTACTCCCTCTCCTCAACAGGGTAGAGGGGAGAAAAGAGGAAGAACAGTAGGGAGAAAGTTCATGGGTCAGGATGAAGGCAGGGAGATTGCTTATCAGTTACTGTCACAAACAAAACAGGCTCAACTGGGAAAAGATAATGCAACCACTCCTAATTAAAATAGGCAGTTATTAATTTGGGTAGTGGAAAACAGAAAGAAAACTGTTAAAGTAGCACCTTTCTCCCCAAGTCTCCCCTGACCCCATTTCCAATGCTCTACATCATTCTTTCATTTCTGGCTCTTCTAACCCTGCTCCAAGTGGTGCAGGAGTTTACATCAGCACATGGCAGTTTCTTTGCTCCTGTGTACTGCTCCTTCCTCCTGACACTTCTGTGCTGCATGTGGACCCCTCACAAGCTGCAGGGGAGATAGCAGTTCTTCCATGGAGCTCCTCCTTCTCTGATGTCAGTTTTCTCTCTCGTTTCTCACTCCTTTTTCCCCTCCTCCTCTCGCTGTCTGGCATTTTATGAATTTTTTAAAATATGTTTTCATGGAGGTGTCATCATCTTGGCTGATGTGTTCTCTTGTGTCCTGTGGGGGGTCCATTGGAGCTGATTGCACCTGACTGTGTCTGGCACAGAGCAAGCCCTGGCTCCTCTCACAGAGACCCTCTACAGCCCCACCTAGATACCTTCCACCTTGCCAAGGACTGGAAAATTTAGTAAAATTTTAATAATATAAGAAATCCAGTTACTTTCCAATTTTTTTTTTTGGTTTCTCTCTGATGTACATCACAGGAGACCACTTACTTTGAATTGAGTATTAAAGTTGAAACTGTAGAAGCATTGGTTTAAAATTAAAAAACATGGTCCAGAATACCAGCTGTATTGCTAAGTCTTTTCTTCCTTAGCACTTTTCTTTCTTAGCACTGATGATTTAAATTGCCATCTTCCCTCTCCCCACCAAAATAATTCTGAAATCTAGCATTGGTTAAGAAGAAAAAGTACATCACTGCTGGAAAATTTGGCCTTATAGCTTCTAATTTTAAATAACTGAGATGCAATTAACCAATTACTTTTATTGTCTAATTCTCAGACTTTAACACCTTTTAAAAATTCTGCTATAAACATCAGTTGTTTATGATCCTGCAGTTGTAAGACAATGCTATTTGCAGCTTGGCAGGTGTTTAATCTCTGGTGACTGTGAGATAGGTCATTTATCTCTGCCTGAAAGCTCTTTGGTAGTATTTTGTATTTCCTGCCATTAGCAGTGAAGCTGCAGGTCTACTCACATCCATTTGGGCAGAGAAGTCTGTTCTAGTTCACCTTTACTGCAGGTATTAGAATAAAAGATATCTTGGATTTTAGTCAGTGCACTAAGAATTTTTTAAGGATTAATAATCACAGTTCTGGCATGCTAATAAGAGAAACACAAAGGCTGAAAGACTAGGTGTTTGACCTTTTATGACAGGAACTTGCAAATCATACTGTTACAAGCTTTGCTTGCCTACAGTTTCAAAGTAAATAGCTACAAAATGTTCTGCTATAGTGCTGAACTTTTAAACGAAATTAGTAAGGAAAGATTCAACTGCTGACAAAAGAGAAAGTACTTCACAAAGGGGCATAAAGAAAAGCACAGTGCAGAAAAGAAGCAATCAGAGAGGAAAGCTAATGCAAGAATGAAGTAAGAAGAGTACTTTATGTGCTGGATATGATAAAGGCTGGACAAAAAATTAATCACCTTCACTTGAGTAGCCTACATTTTAATGAAGTACAAAGCTGTCAGCAAAAGTGAAAATGTCACCAAATGTCAGCAACAGAATAAGCACAATATAAATTAGAACATATTCCTTGAGATAAAAGTTGCATAAACTGCATGAAACTTTCCCAATCAAGTTCGAAAAGAAGAAGGAAAAATCTTTACAGAGAAAATGTCAATGCTAATACAGTCAAACAGAAAACTACACTAATGGGACAGAATGAAAAATAAAACTATCTCAAGTGACAAAATACAGAATGACCTGATGAATGGCCTTGTACATGAGCCTCCAATTTTAGAGAAACTAAAAATTTTGTAATAAAACACAAGGCAGTGAATTGTTTTATGAAAAATTAAGTGTTTTGTGGTAGTGTGTGAGTTCTGTGCAGTGTAAATTAGGTGCTTAGTAGTCTTCTCTTCTTCTACTGTAAATAAATTATGCCTTTTTGCATCTTTGTTGCATTTAGATGCTTTAGTTCTTCCTTGCCAATTAAGAATAACTTCAGTCACTTAAGAGAGAAAGAGCATCTTGGGCTCAGGTACCTGGAGAGCATAACCTTGTTTCTCATATTCCACTGCCTTAAGAACATTTTCACCCTCTGTTTTATTTTTTTTTTTTCCTTCAAACACTCTTCTCATATGTTTAGGGGAAAGTGTCCTCATTACTATCTCCTGATTTTTTTTCCTTTCTATGAAATAGTTAGTACAAACTATAAAACATCCATAATCTACAGTGGATAATCAATCTATGGATAATTTTGAGTTTTAGTTATACAATGTATAATACATACAATAGAGGGAAGGAAGAAAAGAAAGAAAGATAGATGTAGGTAAAGGGGAATTTGGTAGAAGAAATATATTACCTTGAAATAATTGCAAAATTTTGTTTATATCAAAAAAAAAAAGAGAACAACTCAGATAAATAAAATAAGTGTAATTTTATTGTCACAGAAACACTGGAACAATCACAAGTCTCTAGGCTTTAGGTCTTCTACGAGTTTACTAGCATGTTTGCTGCAGCATCATCAATATCTTAACAATGCAATATGTGCTTCTGCTGGCTCTGCAGCTGCCAAGCTAGGTTCTGGGGATTAAAAAAAAATAATTAAGAAGGTGTAAGAAAAAGAAAGAGAAGTAGAGAAAGTAAGAACCAAGTGCCCTGTATGGTAGTTGGTAGTTCAAAAAGTCACTAATGGAATGGTAGATATTCAAACAAAACAAAACTGACAAAATTACATATATATATATATACACACACAGAGGAAATCCTTTAAAAGAAAAGATGCTTCAGGAAAGAATATCTTAGAAGGAAAAAAAGTCTGAGCTATGAGCAAGGTTCTTTGTTCAAGAAGGACTTTACTGTCTGGAAAAAAAGCCCACATTTCTTTATAGAAACAGCTGCTACTGATTAGTGTCCTGATTTAGGTACTCAAGAGATACAAGACCCTCAGTCATCACTTCCTCTTGATCAACCTGACACTGGGTTTTCTGATTCCTGTTCCTAGACTTCCTTTCTATAAACTGAAGAGTTGAGATGGATCACATGGGACTGTGAACCCTACAAGATAACAGTCTGACACTGGATTTTTTGATTCCTGTTTCTAGAATTCCTTTCTATAAACTGAAGAGTTGAGGATGGATCATGTGGGACTGTGAACCCTACAAGATGACAAAGAACTTAAACCCAAGTCACGAACACCTCTGAACCCCCCCTCTCCCCAAGCTTTATGTGTGCATTGACAATGAACAGTGACATCAGAACAGTGAACAAGTGGCCTTCCCATTATTTCCCTTACCTCTGGCTGCTGAAAGATCCAGTTCTCAAAGAGTTGTGCTCTGTGAGTATAGTCCCACTGAATTCAACAGCAGAATTTATGTTTGTGTTTATTCAGTATATGGCCCCTTCAGGCTTTTCATCCATGGACAAATGCAGCCAAATAAAAACCAGAATCACAGAAGTCCTGCTCTCTGATAGTTTTCTGTGGTGGTTTTTGTATTCCAGCTCTCCCATTCTTATTTTATTTCCATTGAAATTACTTGGTAATTTAAAGGGTGCATTTAAGGTCTGTTATTCATTGTGAGATTAGTGTGGACATTCAGACTCAGATCAACAAAGTACTCACCCAGGGATATAGGGAAGTTTATGAGCTCTAAGGAACTTGTTCACTAGATGGGAGGAATGTTAGCTGGTGCTACAGTAATTAATGGTTAAATTACCCTTGGGTAGTAGGTAGTAGGTAGCATAACTTTACAATCTGGTAGCTTTAAATTTCACTACTAATTGTAGCAGTGGGAGTTAGAATGCAGGTTGAAGACATAATGAAATTACCATAGGGAGGAACAGACTAATGAACTGGAGTCCAACAAAAGTTATGGCTGCATTACTGTCAA
The DNA here is from genome assembly GCF_901933205.1 of Camarhynchus parvulus. Taxonomy (NCBI): domain Eukaryota; kingdom Metazoa; phylum Chordata; class Aves; order Passeriformes; family Thraupidae; genus Camarhynchus; species Camarhynchus parvulus. The sequence goes on along the minus strand of NC_044574.1, from coordinate 40,496,484 downwards.
CTTGGAAATCTGTAAATAAGAGCTTTGAGAACCATTGAGGGCACTAGACAATGGGTTTTATGTGTATATAAGTATGAAATGTGGATTGGGAGGAATAATTGAGTTTGCTAGATTGTCAAGTATGTACTTGGAAAAAAAATCACTTGGTCATCATTTAATCTTCTTTGCACACCTTTTTCATCTTATTTGCATTTTTAATGCAAACCCCCACAGAATATCTCTTCAATCATACTGAATTGGTTTGTGTCAGGCAGTTAATGCATATACAACTTTGCAAGTCCTCTAATTCCTCAGCAAAAAACTTAGAGGGAAGCATAATAAACTTTTTATGCATTTGGTACTTGGAAATTCAAAGTCAAACTTTCCTAGTTTTTTAAGAATTCTGAAATCTTGGGTTATTGAATTCTAAACCAGCTTTTTAATGAACTCGACTGTTTCAAACTAAATTATTTTCAGTTAATAAAATATAGATGAGTGAATCCAGTGCTTTAGGAAATGTGGCTGAAAAGTTATCCCTAAGGATATCTTTACTTCCGGGTATTTTAGTATGAATTTATAGGTTTATTTTTTAAGTTGCTGTTCTTTGGAAATGTCATATGAAAATCAGGTGTGTTGCTTTACCTGCTGAAGTTTGAAAGAACAGCATTTGACTTCCAAAGGATGTCACAGCCTGTTTGCTGTGGAAGTTTAAGTGCATTTGATGGGACTCTTCATCTATAATATAATTTTCCTATGTATTGTGAGGCTTTTTCATGGATCACCATTTGTATCAGCTACATCAGCTGTATCAGTTTCACCTATACCAACAATATTATTTTCAGCTTTATGCAGACCTGGGTATTGCCTAGCCTGTGAATTGTTCCAGTAGTGGAAATTCCATTAGTTAATGCTCAACCTGTGCCATCACATCAGTCCTTCTAATCTAAATTATTTCCTAGTATTCTGCCTTTTCTACTGTAAGTGAGGCCTGTTTATTCTTGTCCCACAGCTTTTAACATAATTAAAATCTATCCCACATCCACATTCAGATTTGTCTTTATATTAAAAAGATGTTCAGCCTTCTCTTTCCATGTTTTCTGTACCTCTGACCACCTATTGATCATTTCTCTAAGCTGTATCCAGTTAATTCCCATCTTTCTTAGACTGCAGTTATCAAGGCTGCTCTACTCATGAAGGCTGTGCCCCTGATAATTACAGCAGGGACAGGCACTTAGGCTCAGATCTGCTACCTAGGTGGTTCTTTTGCATCCTGTCCCCTTTATCCTATATTTGTTTGGCTGCTGTTGGACAGCTGGAATGTCTTGCACAAATTTCCATTTTTTCACCTGTACATGGTCCTGCAATTTAGGTGCCATCTCCCTTACCTTTGTGCAGGTTCACTAAGCATCCTCTGCCCCACTATCTGTGGCATTAATCAAGTCATTGAATGGATCCTAATGAAATACAGGCTTCTGTATATCCCCCCAAGTCCTCTGAATTTCATTATGCTACCTGCTCTCTAGCTATGGTTGTCTACGTTTATCCAAGGTGTTTCGCACCTACCATCTAGAAATGAAATCATTTGAGCTTTCTGGCTTCTTGTGGGCCTGTATTATCACATTGAAGTGCATGATCTCTATTGCTGCTGCAATATTTGTCAACGGTTTGCTCAGATTTTTCTCAGAACTATGTACAAGCTGGTTATATTTTTTTAGTTCTGTTTTGCTAGCTCTTTTTTTTTCCCTATAAGCACTTTACTTTCTACATTTGCTAGCAGTATTTTTATTAATTTCCACTCTTTTGGCATTTAAATCTACCTTGATGATTTCACAGAGAGAATGATTCTATGAGTTTTCAGATCATCCTTGAAGTATCTCAGGTAAAAGTCCATCATGACTCAAGGTTTTGAGAATTTGTTATATAGATGTTACCTTATAAAGTTCTCCTTCCCTTTTCTGGGCTGACACCATGCTACTTTCTTTGTTACCCTTAATTAAACTGCCTTTAATGGGGCATGCTTCCATTTACCTGTTTTTATGAAGACTGATGCAAAAATGTGCAAGAAACATTTCAGCTTTCACAGCATCCCCTGTCACTTTTTCTTCCTCCACTTATTACCAAATTTCCTTGGGCTTTTTCTACCTATGAATACCTTTAGTAGTATTTCACATATCAACTACTCATCCCTATATTTTGCCAAAAATTGGTATGACTAGATTGAGGCCGTTTTCTCAAAAAGTGGTTAGTAGGTGTAGTGGGAAGATGTTCAGAACTGGATAATAATAAATTTCCTTCCTAATACATTACAGTGGTGAATCATGCAAAACATGGTTATTTCTGCTTCATTTTCAATTTGAGTTTTTCTAATTTGAGCTTCCATTCATTAATCCTCTCTTTGGTGCACCTCCTTTGCTGGATTAACTGCCAGCCTTTTCTTTCTGTAAATGCGCTTGTAAGCTTGTAAGTGAAGAGTTCAGTTTGCATTTCGCCTCTGAGAAAAGAGTCTGAATTCTCCTTGCAAATGTCTATCTCCAACAGTATATCTATAAACCCTCCTGGTTTTATTCAGTTTCCTACTGATGTATGTCCTGGGATATAATAAATCAGTTCTATGACGGTTGTTAAAGGGATGGCCAATGTGGTATCCCTACAACATGAATGTACAGGGTTAAAAAGAGCTGACTGGATAAAGGTATGAGGTTTGAAGATAGGGGGTGCTAAAATCTGAGAGGGAAAATGAGGAGAGGAGTAAGGAAATGGGATTTCTATGTCGAGTGTAAGTAGTGGAAA